>NW_003302555.1:17257095-17452248 GCF_000004255.2 Arabidopsis lyrata subsp. lyrata
GAGCTATATATTTTGCCTCTGTGGTGGATAGTGCTACCACTGGTTGCAATACAGACCTCCAGCTTACAGTATTACCTCCCATAGTAAACACATAGCCACTTATTGACCTCCTCCTGTCAAGATCAGCTGCATGATCAAAATCACAAAATCCTTGAACATCAAAATCTTTGTCTTTTGTGTAGACTAGATTTAAGTCCAATGATCCTTTAATATATCTAAGCAGCCATTTAACTGCTTCCCAATGCATTACCCCTGGCTTGCTCATGAATCTACTTATCAAACCCACAACATAAGCTATGCCAGGTCGTGTGCCTACCATTGCATACATTAAACTCCCGACTGCGCTTGAGTACGGGACCTTTCTTTCATCAACACATTCTGTAATATCTCTGACTGAAGACAGTTTAAAGTGTGAACCCACTGGAGTTGTTGTTGACCTTGCTTCACTATATTAAACCTCTTCAACACCTTTTCCAAGTAATTCTTCTGAGATAAGTACAGAACGCCTTCCTTTCTATCCCTTTTGATGTCAATTCCCAGTATTCTAAATAGCTGCTCCCATGTCTTTTCATTTCTAATTCTGAGCTGAGCACTTTCTTTTAACTTTGTTAATCTCAGACATCTCTTTTGCTGCCAATAGCATATCATCAACGTTATTAATAGCAAATATATGTACCCTTGATCAACTACTTTCACGTATACACATGAATCATACTCACTTCTCTGGAATCCTTGATCAGACATAAACTTGTGAAATTCTTTTTATTCCACAATCTTGGTGACTGTTTAAGGGCCATAGAGAAGATTTCTTTAACAAACATACCTGATCCTTCCCAGCATTTACTTCGAATCCTTCAGGATGTTCCATGTAAAGCTCTACATCAAGATCTCCATGTAAAAATGCGGTCTTTGCATCCATTTGCTCGAGCTCTAAGTCATCATTTACAACTGCAGACATCAAAATTCTGATAGAAACGTGTTTCACAACAGGAGCAAAGACTTCTTGATAATCAATGCCCTCTCTTTATGTGAACCCACGAGCCACAAGCCTAGCTTGTATCTTTCTGGCTCAACCCCTGGAATTCCCGGCTTCTTTACATATAACCACCTGCAACTAATGACCTTTTCATTTACTGGCCTATCAACAATGTCCCATGTCATGTTCTTTGTCAATGAATCCATTTCCTCTCCCATAGCACTATTCCATTTTTCCCAATCTTGAGATTTCTGAGCATCATGGAAACACTGGGGATCATCTATTTCTGTGTCTTCTGCAGTGAAAAGTGCAAAAGCCACCATGCTGTAATCCGTGAGTCTTGCTGGTGGAACAGTAGTTCTTCTTACTCTGTCTCTTGCCAATTGGTACCCAGCCAGCTCATCAGTTTCTTCTTCAGCGTGTATCTCTTCATTTTCTGCATTCTCATCATTTGTTTCACTTGAGCTTTCTGACAAAGCTCCACCTTGATCAATACTTCCTACAGCTTGAGATACATCAGGATTCATATTAACAACCAACTTGACAGTTTCTCCACTTGATTCTCCTTTTTCAAAATTTCTTTTAGCGCCTTGTTCTTCTTGTGGTTTTAAATCCTTAAACACCTGATCTTCATGGAAAACAACATTCTGACTTACCACATATTTTTCTTCTTCTAACAACCAGACTTTATAGCCTTTTGTTCCTTGTGGATACCCCAAGAAAACCCCTTTAAGAGCTCTTGGTTTCAGTTTTCCTTGATCATGGTACACATAAGCCACTGAACCAAAACGCCGGAGATGCTTATATCCTGGTTTTCTGTCAAGCCAAATCTCCTCAGGTACATTGTGGTCTATAGTTGAACATGGTGATCTATTGATCAGATAAGTAGCAGTGGAGGCTGCCTCAGCCCAGAACTCTTCACCAAGTCCTGATTCATTCAATAAACATCTGACCTTCTCCATAATAGTGCGGTTCATCCTCTCAGCAACACCATTTTGTTGTGGTGTGTAAGTGCAAGTTCGGTGTCTTTCTATGCCATGTAACTTGCAATACTCGTCAAACTTGGCATTACAAAATTCTAGACCATTGTCAGTCCTTAACACCTTAACTTTCTTGCTCATTTGGTTTTCCACCAAATCTTTCCATTCCCAGAACTTCTCAAAAGTTTGATCTTTTGTCTTCAGGAACATCACCCAAACCTTTCTTGACTTGTCATCAATGATTGAGAGAAAGTACTGATTTCCTGATATAGATGGAGTCATACTAGGAGACCCCCACAAATATGCATGTAGATATCCAAGCACATCATCAGTTCTGTGTCTTCCCACATTGAAACTCAGCTTTTTAGCCTTTCCCATAACACAATGCTCACAAAACTGCATATCTTTGATGTCTTCCTTTTCAATCAGCCCTTTACCAGTCAATATCTTCAAGTTGTTCATGCTGATATGGCCAAGCCGACTATGCCACAGTGTTGTCTTATCTGACTATTTTTCAATGTTACAGTTCTCAGGTAAGACTGTTTCTCCATCCAACACATACAAACCATTTGAGAGATTTCCCCTGAGTGCAGTCTTGTCATTCTTGAAATACCTTACCATCCCATTACCTCCCTCATGCTTAAATCCAAGCTTATCCAGGGTTCCTGTTGAGATAAGGTTCCTTCTCAGATTTGGAACATATCTAACATTCTGCAGCATGTTAATAGTCCCTCCATGTGTGTTGATTCTAATCGATCCTTGTCCCTGTGACTGCACCGTGTGATCATCACCCAACAGAATTGTAGTACCACCATTATCATACAAGTCAACAAACCAGTCTCTTCTTGATGTCATATAGAAAGTACATCCTGAATCCAAAATCCACACATCCTTAGCATTCTGATCATTAATGCTCAAAGCTTCTGAGAAAACCACTTTTTCTGTAATAACTCCTGCCTCTCCCTGTCCTTCACTCTCAATTTTCTTCTTTCTAGCATAGCAATCCTTTTTCATATGACCCTCTTTCTTACAAAACCAGCAAGTAACCTTTGTCCGAGACCTTGACCTGCTTCTACCTTTCCCATTCGTATCCTTGGGACCTTTGGTCATTGTTCTTCCTCTTTCACTCGTATACAAGCTTGCTGTAGGGCTCTTATGCTCTCTCTTGGCCTCTACGATTTCTCTTTCCCTTGACTTGGCAGCTGATATAACTTCCTCTAGTGTCAGTGAGTCCCTTCCATACTTGAGCGTATGCTTTAACTTATCATAATTTGTTGACAGAGATGTTAAGAATAGGATAGCTTGAACTTCATCAGTAACTTTCACATCAAGGCTACCCAACTCTGCAACAATTTTCAGAAAATCATCTACATTTGCATCAACACTTCTGGATTCATCCATCTTAAACGTATAGAACTTCAGCTGTAGATGAATCCTGTTTGGTAAAGTACTTTCCATGTATAACCTGTTCAATGTAGACCACATCTCTGCAGCAGTGACACATTTCTCAATCTTTCTCAACACATGGTCACCAACGCTTGTTACGATCCATCCCATAGCTTTCTCCGATTTTTCAATCTTACTAGGGTCAGGAACTACCTTAGTCAGAGATTCTGATGCGGTTGCACCATCTTCTTCAATCTTCGATTCGCTGCTACTTGGAATCGTCTCCACCATCTCCAACTTTTGGTCTATGAGTACATCCTTCAGCCCGAGGATACCAAAATGTGCCATCATCCTTATTTTCCATAAGGAAAAATCTCCAGTACCGTCAAATCTATTTACAACGACTCTCGTGTTTGCCAACAGCTCGTCAGCCATGATTTTGTACCAAAGGTGTCAACTTTCTTCTAAAACTTGAGTCTTTTATGATAAAGTTTGAAACTTTTGTGTAAAGTTCAAAGCTTTATGATAAATATCAAGGTTTTCTTCAAAAAATCCAAACTTTCTTCAGTTTCTTCAATAAAGCTTGGACCTTTTACCGTAAAACAGAGAAAGTTTCAATCTTCTTCACTAACCTGAGAGCTCTGATACCACTTGTTACTTTTCACACTCTCTACAGTTTGTTTCAGCCTCACAAAATCACTCCCGTTCTCTCCCTTGTCTCTCTCTCTCTCACGTTTGTTGTTTGTTAAAACAGAGGAAAGAAGAACAGAGAAAAGAAAGCAGGAAACACAAGCACGCAAGATTTTTACCCGGTTCAATCCAATCGGTGTGATTGAATTTACGTCCGGGGCCAGATCAACTTTGACAATCCACTAATAAGAAGGAGATTACAGCTCAAAACCTGAGCAATACACAAGTCTCAACAATGAACAAAACTTATGTCTTTTTCTCGCCAACTTGAGAAAGAAGCTGTCTTGGAGATGTGTATTTATACACATTTGAAAATGAAACAGTGTAGCCCTCGACGTGGTTCTGGTCTTCACTGTACCAACTCAACTTTCTCCTAAACCAACTGCAAACCGCATAACCATTCAATCATCTCTAGCTTGACATTAAACCGGAATCAAACCAGAAACTTGAATTATACCGCTTCTTCTCTAACACATATCGTGTTCTCCTTCACGTAAACAAAAATGATATGCTTATGCTTTATGGTTTGATGAATCTGATCAATGAGAGATTGGTTGGGTTCTGAGAGATGAAAGATAGCTAAGGCTTATCCTCGTCTTTCATCGTGTTTTAGTAAAAAAAGTAACAACTCTTATTTGGGCAATGTCGTGTTTGGACAACCTTGGAATTGAAGAAATACTTGTTGAGAGTGATTCAAAGAGCTGATAGGAAGATACGTAATGTATGATCTCAAGTTTAATAGAATGTTTGAACAAAAAACAAAAACAAAAAAAAAACTATAAATTGAACATTTTGAAATATGTTTTTCGGATGACATTTATGTTTTTTATTTATTTCAACTTCAAATATGTTTTACAACGAGAAAACCTAGAAAATTATATATAAAGTCGATCTAATCAAGGAAGATGACCTAATGGTCATAATCCACACAATTGGAAACAATTCATAATGCCTAAAAGAAAAGGAAACAAGTTCAATCCTAATAGCAGTATTTTTTTTTACATCTTTGGATCGACAAAGCCCGATCCATAGCCAATCTCTACTACGCGGGGTAACGCGACTAAGTGGAGGCGAACTCCGGTGGGGAAGGCGGAGTCAAATGGATTTAACCACTTGACTAAATGCACATCCCCTCCTAATAGCAGTATTATAAGCAAAATATTTGAATTTGAATGAAAGAGTCCTAATAAATATAATGCATATGAATGTTTTCTTGGCTTGATTTAACTAACTTGAAACGTCTTTAGCTCATTTGGTAAATTCTGGTGCAGCTCGAGAGCGAGAACTGAGACAAGGAAAAGAAGACATTGCAATTGTGAGTTTAATTATGAAATGAGCTGGACAATTCTAATTGATAACTTTTTTCTAATTGATAACTTTAGTAGTGTGTGCTCTTTAGATAGTGTACTTATGGAACAGAGATGTTCGGATCCATGCTAATTGGGCTACATATATGTTATTGTCCAAAGCTCAATATGCAATGTTATTGAGTCTTCACAATTCATGGCTGTTTTGAGCAGTTCTTGCACAAGACATTCTAGGCTTCTTGGACTCTTCCAAGTTTGGTCCGGGCTTGGTGTTGACAAGGCTCATTGGCCTCCATGCAAGAAATAATTCCTTCTTGTTATGTTCATAAAACGTAAGGATCTGAAAAATATAAAGTGATATTCACATCATTCTACTGTTTTTTAGTCCTTCTAAAAATAGATCAAACCTTGGGTAGAGATCAAAATATGTAATTTTCTAGTCAGTCAAAAGAATGTGAAGAAATAAAATCTGGACCACTTTCCATTCTTGGGAACACACTCGCTCCACACAACAAAAACAAAGTGGGCCTTGATCTGACCCCTTGTTCTAAAAATCGGGCTAGGCGGCCGATTAATCGGCGCCTAGGCGCTAGGCGGTGCTGTACCGATGGGTTTAATGCATAATCGGTTTAAGAAATCGGTTTACTGATTACACCCCGCGTAAACCCGATTTTTTGGAAAATCGCCGATTTAATAATTTAAAAATTTGGGCTTTAATTCGAATTGGGCCTCAAAATTAATTAAACCCATTTATTTTTCTGGATTTGGAATTTTAGTTTAATGAAACCCACATCCACGTTTTCTTCTTCTCTCCACTCGTGCATTACAGTGAAACCAAACAAAATTAACGAAACCTAAACAAGTTTTTTTCTTAAAAGAATGGAAGAAACCTAATGAACTTTGCTCACATCCCATAATCTCGTCTCTCAAAAATTAGTTCTAACCCTAACAAAATTTGATTTGATTTCGAGCCACTCTTATCTCTAAAATCTCAACATCGGCACTACACAATTCTGCAACTTTCTCTCTGGTGCGTCTTCGTTCTTCTTTTTAGATTTTATACTTTGTTTGCCAATTAGGAATGTGAAGAACGCTTGTGTTTTTCTTGTTGTTCGATTACTTGTTTTTTTTTACTGTGACAGTTTGAATCTTTCTTGATGTTTCTATCATCCTTCGTTTGATTCAATTGTTTGATCATTTGCAGATAATTAAAAAGTCCTAACTAAACAAGAAGTCCAACATATGCTAATTACTTGATCATTGAAGAAATCAAACGAGGAAGAAGTAGTAGTCTTCACTTTTTTGTGACCTTTCACTATTTTTTATGTGTCTCTAGATCAAGACCATACTATTTTTTGTATAACATGTTGGAACTTTAAATTGTATTTTGAATACCCATTTAGGATGAATGTCATTTTGATATAAAGTAATTTTGCAAAAGTATTGATAAAAGTTTTAAAATATTTTAGTATTTAAATTGTACTAGAAATATTTTAAAAATATATAAAATATTGACTAAAAACTAATCCCGATTAATCCTCGTGTAATCTCCGATTTTCTTGCTAGGCGCTAGGCCCACCCTCACCGCCCGACTAGCGTCTAGCGATTTTTTTAACATGGATCTGACCCAACATAAGAACATTTATCCTCTTCTCTCTTCAAATTTAATTCTTTAAAAAAAATAAAAAAAAAGAACACATATTTTTACGAAGCCCTCTTGAAAAAGAATACAATAACAATTAGTGGAAAAATATACTTTTGACATTAACGGAAAGTAAATAACCTAGCCCCTTAATTAATGGCGAAGATGATAATAAATTATTAATGATGATAGTCATGAGATTTTTTCTCATTCCTAATGATTTTTGATGCATATTATCAACGAATGATAATGGAGATTTGTAATTTTTTTTCAGGTTTCATAATCTTTTTTCGTAAGACAAAAAAAACTTTGAATCAAGAGAAATGAAAATGGTAGAAAATTTCGATTGATGGAAATATGAAACTATATAATAAAATCGACATTTTTGTTTATCTACATAAAGATCAAATGCTAACGAATCAAAAAAAAAACTGGATTACGAAAGAAGAGGAACCCTAACAATTTGATCGGAATCAAGATCACGATCACGATCTTGATCTTCTTCACCGCAATCATAAACAGATCTAACCAAAACCAACTGATCTTCCAAGTATCTCTGAAGCAATCCAGCTTCTTCTTCCGGTTCAAATCCGCCGCAACCACAACCTTCTTCACATTTCCGGAGCCTCAAATCATCTTCATCGCCGGCGGATTTAGCAAACCAAGGATGACGACTACGGAGGCGGCTAAAGATCTCGACGGCGCAGAGAATTGGGATGGAGGCACAGAGGATTGGGATTAGTAATGGAGAACAGAGGAGAAAGAAAATGAAGCGGCTTCGTCGTGTACGAAGCCAAAAGACGTCGGTCAACATAATGACGACGACGGCGCGTGAAGAGTCATGGCCGGATTAAATGGAGGAGAAGTGGTCGTGCGTTGTACCACGACTTGGTAAATGAGTGGGATCACAGAGAAGCTTCTTTGGCACATGACTTTGTTCTTTTTATTTGACTTTTTTATATACTTGTCTTTGGCTTTCTCATGTGACTATTTTACTACAAAATTTTATCTCTCTATTATATTGAACAAGACCATTTTGGATTTGTACTCATCTAGGATTTGTTGTTGTACGTTCATTTTGCTTTCTATTATATTGAACAAGACCATTTTTTTTTCCATTTTGTATTCTGATTTACTAGTTAATTGCATAAACTTCCTATTACCAGATAATATCTTAATATCTCATTACCTGATAACATTATCTGTATCTGTTACTTAAGATAATGCGCTATCTCGCAGCTTAGTGATAATCTTATCTGTATCTTAATATCTCATTACCTGATAACATTATCTGTATCTGATATGACGAAACTATCCTTACAAGACAATAAAATCGTTAGTTTTGTAAGCTGTAGAATGCGCTATCTGCAGCTTACAAAACTAACGATTTTATTGTCTTGTAGGGATAGGTTCGTCATATCAATTTTGCTGGAAAAAAAACTAAGGTCTTGATTGGTTCTCCTGCTATCATCCGCCTAGCGGTTGTTAGCAGTTGATACAAATCATAGAAACTGTTCCCTACCGTTTTGGACCGCTCTAAATCGCCAGATTTCAAAAGCTCTTTCTTAAAAGCGTTTGCGGTTGCGGGTGGTTGCGATTGGCATAAAAAAAAACTAAAAAATTTTTTTTAGCAAATTAAAATATATAGAGAAATTGGAGTGTATAACCAACAAAAATTTATAAATTCACTAACTAACCTAAAACAAAAATGAGGGTGTATTATCTATAATAATACCATTTTACCCTTCCACATATACCATCATTATCACCGTCGCTACCATTGCCATCACCATCGTCAACAACGTCAACACCATCGTCACCAGCGTCACCACTACCATTGCTTCCACCCTATTAAATCTTATTCCATACTATTTTATTTTGTTTTATATTATTTTATTTATGTGTTATATCTCTACCAAAAGTTTTTTCTTATAATTTGTTTATTAGGATTTCACATATTTTATTGGTATTTGAGGGTTGAATATTTGATTTAAGGTTTACTACTTTTTATGTAGAGCTGAACTAATTAAAGTTTGAGTAAATAGTATGTATAGTATACTATTTTATACATTGTGTGTCTATATAGATCGTTATGTTATTCATTGATAACACTATTCACATCTGAATTTTTTTTGTCTGTTTTTAAAAATTCAAGTTATGATATATGAAGAAAATTATACAGATTTTTAATAGAAATATCATGAACTTGAAATCAATTTTTTTAGAGGGGAAATTGGATATAAATGATAATTAATTGATCTATTGTTCATCTATGCATTCTATATTCATAATTGATCATATAATTTTTAATATTGGTCATATATGCTTTAATATAATTAAAATCCCATTATACCTTCAGTTTTTTAAAAATCTTGTTTAACTATAAAAAAATTCCAAAATTAATTAGATTTCTTTCTAAAAACAATTTGAAGAAAATATAGGACAAAAATAACATTTATTTACTTTCCAGGTTTCTGTTTTCATCTCTTGTGTATGTCTTTCTCTCTCATGTCCAATTCCTATGTTACTTTGTCTCTTTGTCTCGTACATATGACTTTTTCCAAGTCATTCTAAAACAAAGCATTTTGGTTATAACATAAACGTTCATGTGTTACTTTTTCTTTTGCACTAAGTAACGTAAGAAGCAAATTCTAACACGTTTATCACTTGACTTGCTTTCATTATCTTCTTTTGTTACTAAACCTTAATTTGATTACATAATTTTGGGCCTTCTGGACTTATTTTATTGATTGTTGATATTTAAAAAGAATTTTGCATTACATACTCTGAAGATTTCATGATTGTAGATATTTTCATATTTTAAGATTGTTTTTGCTTTTGTATAGACATGGAAAACAAGTGTCTAAAATGCCTACCGATTGTCATTTACTTTGCATTACATACTAAATTACATAGAATTTATTTTCTATTTTTTGTAGAATATATAGGAAAATATAAGAATGTGTTTTCTAACAATTTTAGAACATGATTAAATGTTGAAAAGATATTCTAATCTTTCTAGAAGAAAGAGCAAAGTATAGAATATGTATTCTAAATTTCGTAGAAATTAGCTATCTAACTACCGTAGAACTGAAATACATTCTAATTTTTGTAGAACATGTAGAGTGCATAGAATACATTATCTAAACTTTATAGAACATGTGCAATGTATAGAATACACATTCTAAATTCAGAAAGTATATTCTAAACTTCGTAGATCATATTTTATTTATCCAAAATGGCAACAAAACGACATATTTTCGACTTTATAAGTATCATGATGACTTCTTCTTCATTTGCCTACAAATAGTTCTAAATTTATTTGAAAAACTGGTTAAATCAATTACAAAGGGTAAATTAGAAATATGTGATATTTAATCATAGAATGCATAAATGGACAATAGTTTAATTATTTATCCTTTATATCCAATTTTCCCTTTTTTAGATAAGAAAATAGGATGATTTACAATTAGAAAGCAGTAAACAAATTTTTTTTTAAAGATAAATTCTCTCTCCTGCCATCTCATCATTCTCCTCTCTCGCTAAAGAAGCCTAACACCAGGACAGTGTTGTCTTTTTACTCTCCCTGAAGGTTAATTACTACATTTACATATTTATGGTGTTAGTTAGTTAATTATTAAGTGAAAAAGTGCTAAAACTGCAAATCACCCAAATATATATTATCAAGTCATATATATATATATATATATTCAAAGTTAATTCTAAAAAAATAAACATTATCTAACATTAATTTTCCAATATTTATAATTATTTTCACTATAAATTTTATTTTTTAATATTTGAATAATTATTTATGGTTTTTCCTAAGTATAGATTCTTAATTTTTTCGTCGTCTATGTATAGATTCTTAACTCACCTTTTTTATTTAAGTAGTTACGTGTTTGAAACTATTAATTTATTTAACAGATACGCAAATGAATAAAATTTATGATGAATACTGGAATTACTTGTTTGGATATTTAAAATTCCAAATATTTTTAAAAATCTATAAGCATTATACAAAGTTCCATAATTTTTAAAACTATCCAAATTATTGGAAGCATCCATCCTATACAGTAAACCCACTATCAAAAGTATGTTGGGACCGAGGAATTCTATTAATTTATAGAGGTATTAATTTATCAATAAATTAATTTATAGAGAGACTTTACTATTTTTGTAATTTTTTAAAAAACTTCTATCTGAAAAACAGTTTTTTTTTCTTTATAATCAATATCTTTTTTTAATTAATTACAGGTAGAAATACAATTATTAAGCTTAGATAATAACACAAGATTTTTTGAATCAAGTAAAACTATTAGAAATGAACTCTAGCAAGAATTAAAATAAATTTAAGAAAAACAAACAATAATAAAGTTATATTTCATTAAATGTTTTACATATAATATTTTAAATATATATCATAATAATTCATATATGAAATATATAAATTAATATTATATATATATTAGGTTATATATATATATATATATATTGATAAGTTTATACAATTATTAAATTATAAAATTGATGGGACTATATGTTTACAAAAGATTCAGAAATTTTTTTTATCATATTGTTTTACCAATTTGTTTCATTTTTTACACTGGTCCCAACTCGGGACCGGAAGAATTTCTTAATTTACAGAGGTTTTATTGTATTAACATTTACCCAAATTAGTATGACTTTGGTTAATCATGTTTTTTTGTCCAAAGTTTCCAAACTTATCTTGTTATTCGAATAATCCTTTTCCACTTTTTATATGTTATTTTCCGTCTTGATACTAATGGCGGATCCATGAATTTTATTTTTTTACTAGAGGCATAAATATTTAATATGTATTTAAAAATCAAAACAAAATAAAAAAGACATTAATTTATATTATACTTTATTTCTTTCTAAAATTTGTTATTCATGTTTATTTGTACTATATGTAATACAAAATGTTTGTAACTAAAACAAACTCAAACAATTAATTAGAAAATGATTTTTAATTTAGTTGCTTATGACTGCTTTCACTAGTTTTACAATGGGTGCGACTGGTGAAAATTTGAGTCTACTAGTTTCACTAGTTTTACAATGTGTTTGCAATTTGGTCTACTCTATGCACTCCTCTCTTGCGGCGTCATACTACTCCAGATTGGCATGACACAGTTCGTGCGATTCTAGCAAAGCAGTCTCCAAGAATCGACATTATTCTCGTCCGTATGGTCTTCCAAACAACTATTTATTTTGTGTGGAGGGAACGCAATGGTAGAATTCACAATTCTAGCCAACAACACTACCGGAATCTGACGAAGCAGATCGCCTCCGACATTGCTCTACGCATCCAAAGCCTCAACTACGACTCGCAGCACAAGAACGCTCCTCTCTTGGCCCGCTGGTCCTCTCTTTGCAGCTCCATCGTGTAAACTGCATTTGTTTAGCCTCTGTTTTTTCTAATTTCTTTGTAAGGTTTGATATGGTCCCATAACAAGCTCTAAATCAAACCAAGCCATACCGAACTCTTTGTACATATTTTTTCTTTTTGTTGATTAATAAATTTAACATTTCAACAAAAAAAAAAAAAAAAAAAAAATTTAAGTGGAATTGAGAAGAAAAATAAGGAGAGAAGAAAATGTACTCTTAGAAGAATTATTTTTCTGCTTCAGTTTTGTAGAGGAAAGTTTTCTCTACTTTGTGGTTTTCTCATGGTAATTGAGAGAAAAACGTTTTCTTCTTGATTGGTGTAAATGTAAAAGAAAAATAATTCCACTCTTTTCTTTTCTTCTATTGATATCTTCCAGTCACACCCAATGAGAAATATTCATCGGCATTGAAGAAAAAAATGGATCGAATTGTTACAAAAGTCAAAGAACATGTGTATATAACTTAATATGGAGCTCATTGTCATTTTTCTTTATAGTAAATTTTATCTATATTTTGTACTATAAATATGAACACTTTCATTCAGTTATAAAATACACAATTCTACTACGAAACAAAAGTAAAATAAAGTCTCCCACTCTCTCTCTCTCTATTATTACTCTCTTCCCCTACATTTCTATCTTCTTTATGTTATCTACATTATTATCTCATTTAGAAGATGAAAAGAAAAAGAGTTAATAGATTGTCTAATTTATTACGATATATTATTATATTTAACTAGGACTCCGGACCCCCGCGATGTCGCGGGGGAAAATATTTCAAAAATCATCTAAAAAAATATCAAACAAAAATTAATAATAATGATAGTAAATGATTAAATGTTATAAAAATTTATAAAATAAAATTAAAGTTGCAATTTTTCGTGAAATAAAATAAATGTTGCAATGGTTCAACTAAACGGTTGCAACCATTTTATTAAATTAGGTTACGATAAAAAGATGCAATCGTAAAAGATATTTACTCAACTTTCTCAAAACACATAACATAAAATATATTCTTTGTTTAAAAATAAATAAATAAAATGTTGCGATATATCAAAAGTTGCAATGGTTCGTGTAGTTCGTCAAATAAACTAAAGATTATAACGCTTTGTAAAACAAAACCAAAAATTGAAATGATTGGTCAAATAAACCAAATATTTCAACGGTTCAATTAAACGATTACAATCTTATTTAAATACATTTTGGTAATTAAAAATTAAAAATATTAATTTATAAAAAGTTATATACCAAGAGACGCGACGGTAGTTAATTAGATGTTATAGCAATCTTATTATTGTTTATTTTCTCGACAGGCATACGCATATTGTGAATTTCTCTACCTAAGTGTTTGGTTAGAGTGAGTTGAAGCTCGATTGTCAAACAAACCATCAACTTATTTTTTTTTTTTTTGAATAGAATGTTAAATTATACTCAAAAGAAAAATGTTCGTTTTTACAACATGTGCAGCGTAAGATAGAAAAGAGATTTAGAAACTGAGATTAGAGAAACATATATTTGAATTATTGTCTCGCTTCAAACCAGGTTTGGAGACCTGTATCGTAGCGTCTATCTCCACTTCCTCGAATTGATGAGAGCCTATTACGGATTTGTTTATCAATCCAGCTGATGAGACGAGCCGTTGTGTTCGGTGTGTCTCCGTGTCGTCGTCCGTTTCTCTCGCGCCAGACAGTGTGCATGGTGGCTTGAAAAACGTACCGGGCTAAGAAGCTCTCCACTTGGTTCTGCCATGGACCAGAAATGCTTATGATTAAAGATGACCAATTGTTTGAGTATTTAGCTTTGTATATCCCTTTAGCAAGAGCCTCCCATACTTCAGCTGCAAAAGTACAAGAGAAGAAGAGGTGATCTCTTGATTCAATATTGTTGTTGCATAGAACACAAGTAGCCGATGTTCCCCTAGCCCATTTGATCATGCGGTCTCCCGTAGAAAGTCTGTTGTGGAAAGCTAGCCAAGCACAAAAGGAGAATTTTGGTGTTGCGTGTGCAAACCAAACTCCTTTGTGCCAAGTTACCTTGTTGCTTATGGTTCGAATGTGATTCCAAGTGGCTTTGGTACTAAAATGTGGCCGATACACGTCATTGTTCCCCTTCCATAAAACCATGTCCGAAGTAGAAACTATGTTTCGTCTCCTCAAGACAAGTTCTGCCTCGATTCGGTTTAGAATGGCAGTCCGGTGTTGTCTCTCTCTGCGACCAGTCCACGCTTCAGCTACCGTCGCGTGTTTTGCTATGCCCAAATCTATTTTACCCCGCTCACCAACCACATCGATCAGACTGCCCATTGTGGACCAATTGTCATACCAGAAAGAAACCTTAGTCCCCTCATTCACTTCCACCTTGCAAAACTGTTTTGCTATACCTCTATATTTGATTAATTTCTTCCACATCCAAGAACCCAAAGTGGTAGTCTCTTTAATTGACCAGAACGTGTCTCGCTTAAGCAAGTATGCATTAATCCACTTGACCCATAATGAGTTCCCGTGAGAAACAAGCCTCCATATAAGTATCAGACAACATACCTCATTTGCGTCTTTTAGTGATCTTAAGCCTAGGCCGCCCTCTTGCTTTGGTTGGCAGACGGTGGTCCAAGGAAGTTTAGCTTTGCGCGGGTTTAGGTCAGGACCAGACCAGAGGAAAGCCGAGCAAATTTTGTCGATGTCTCTTATGCATTCTCTTGGGAGTCAGAATGCAGCAAGCCAAAAGTTACAAATGCTCCATAGAACTGATTGAATTAAGTTCAACCGGCCCGCATAAGAAAGGAAACGGGAAGTCCAGGATCCGATTCTCTTCTTTATTTGCTCGATTAGAGGACTATAATCTGCGGCAGTAAGTCGCTTAGTGACGAGAGGAAGCCCTAGGTATCTTACAGGAAGGCTTCCTACCCCAAACTGATACCTTTCCGCAATCTCTTGGGAAGATGAGTCTGAGATGCCAGCTAAATAGATAGTAGATTTCTCCATACTGATTTTAAGTCCAGACTTTTTTGCGAAGGATTCAAAGATTTCTATGATACCATCAATAGATCGAACCTTACCATCCGAGAGGACCATAAGATCATCCGCGAAACTGAGGTGGGTCAAACCGAGGTTCTTACACCGCGGGTGGTAACCGTATTTCCCCATACCAGCCGCTCTATCCAACATCTTAGACAACACATCCATACTCATAACAAATAAATACGGTGATAGTGAGCATCCTTGCCGCAGCCCTCTTGAACTTTGAAAATATCCAGCGAGTTCACCATTTACCTGTACGGAGAATGAGGCTGTGGTGATACATAGCATAATCCAATGAATATACTCCGAAGGAAAATCCATAGCTTGAAGAATATTGTGGAGGAAAGACCATTGAACCGAGTCAAAGGCTTTAGAGATGTCGATTTTGATAGCACAACGTCCCGAGACTGAATTCTTGTGATAATCTTTGACTAATTCTGTTGCAAGTAGTAGATTCTCGATGAGGAGACGATCTTTCACAAAAGCGGACTGATTTCCTGAGATGAACTTTGGGAGCACAAGTTTCAGCCTATTAGCTATTATTTTCGATATTACTTTGTAGATCACATTGCAACACGAGATCGGTCTATAATCTCTCATCTCCTTCGTCCCCAACTTCTTAGGAATGAGAGCAAGAATGGTGGAGTTCACACCTTTAGGCAGAAAACCTTTTTCAAAAAAAGATTTAATCGCTAAAACAAATTCCTCACCAATTATATCCTAGGTGATCTTATAGAATTCCGAGGTGTAACCATCCGGTCCTGGTGATTTATCATTTGGCATGGCAAATAAAACCCTCTTAATCTCCTCTGCCGACACTGGCTCGGTGAGTTTGGCTTTCTCATCCTCTGAACATCGAAATGGTAGTAAGTCTCTCAGCTCCTCCACCGAGACTCCCTCAAAATCGTTTGGGATCAGTTGTAAGAACTCACGAAAAAATCTTTCAGCCTCTTCTTTTATTTCTTCCCCTTTCGTAGTGACACTACCATCTTGTCTTTGAATTTCTCTAATAGAATCTTCGCCTCTCTGTTCACAACTGCTCGGTGAAAGCTTTTGTTGTTTTTGTCCCCAACATTTAACCAGTGGAGTTTCGACTTCTGTTTCAAATACTTTTCCTCAATCCCCGCAATGCTTTCCCAACGATTGTAAGCTTCTGTTTCCTCCGCCATAGCCTCTGGTGACGGGTTGGTGAGATTGCTCTCTTGCTTCTGACAAAGTATGTCATACGCCTCTTTAGATTTCTTTACCAAGTTCCCCATTTTCTCTTTTGCCAGGTTGCGAATTTTTGGCTTTAAAGCCTTTAGTTTCTTCATGAACCGGAATAATGATGAAGTGGACATAAAAATTGGCTCAGTTTCTTTCCAATAATCGTCAACCATCGGTTTGAACTCTTCTATTTCCGCAATCGCATTGACAAATTTGAAAGGCTTTTGACCCATTACCGTTTCTCCCACTGCTATATTCAGATTAATTCTACATCGTAAATGATCTGAGCATCCTCCAGCCTCAAAAACATTATACGAATGTGGAAAAATCTGATTCCAGTTATCATTCACCATGACGCGGTCAAGCTTCTTCAAGATCATGTCGTCTTCCCTCTTGTTACACCAAGTGTATAGCGGTCCGTGAGAAGCCATATCTGATAGCGTATAGTAGTTAACAGTCCCTTGAAAGTCCCGCATTCCAGAGGTAACCACTGGGTTGTCAGCCACTCTCGAATGCTCCCCAATATCTAAAGTTTCATTAAAATCTCCATAAACTATCCATGGTCTCTTGCGAATAATAGGGGAATCAAAATGATTTTGAAGATCACACCATAGCTCTTTGCGTTCTTCCACTGTATTTGATGCGTACACAAACGAACAAAAGAACTCCTCTTCGCAGTCCTCCAACTTGACAGAACACGTTATTAATTGACCGCTTTTATAAAACGGACTCAATCGGACTTTGCTTCTCCACACAACCCAGAGTCTACCGCGCCTGCTATATTCATAGTTAGTCAAAACAGACCAGTCCTTGAACAACTTGCTACACAACCTCTGCGCTTTGCCCTCTTTCACTCTAGTTTCTATAAAGCAGCCAAATTGAAAATTCTGTTCATCAACCCACTTCTTAATGACAGCATGTTTTGTTGATTTGTTTAGACCGCGAACATTCCAAAAGAAGCTCGACATTAATGATTTTTGGAGGAGGTTTTGTTACGCTGATCCCTAGGGATGACCCTATTGACCGGAGTAGAAGATATCGACACCGCTTTATGAGCAGTTTTTGATTCTCGGGGCAAAGACTGACGTAGAGGTGGCTTCTTTGTCCCGCAAGTGACCTCTGTTTGTTTCTGAATCTGCTCACGTGCTTTAAGGTCTGTCTGTGTTGTTTTGGAGACATCAGCCTCTTCAACAACAGTCTCCTCTTTTGAACTTTCCTCCCCTGAATTCTCTTTCTCACTGAGAACAGAGTAAGTGTTTGACAATATAGATACTTCTCCAAACTTAAGTTGTTTCTTACCCGGACTACGAGAGAAATTTGGAGGTGTGATCCAGCCTTGATCATCTCCATTCACCTCCTTATTAACTTCTTTCAGAGGCAGTGTCTCTGTTCCTACCTCATCCACATTTACGTTCCCACTCTTACTCTCAGCATCTATTGTTTCAATAACCCGAGAAGGAGAGGACTCTTGTTCTGTTTCCTTTTCAGGAGAGCTGTTTGAGTTTTGCATTTCTTTCCGATTTTTTGCCTCCTCTGCAAGACAAGTATCAACGACGTGACCCCATTTCTTGCAGCAGCTGCATCTAGGAGGCAACCAAGGGTAAGAGTATTTCACTACCGCGGCAAGCTCACCTTCCTCTTCACCCGAGAGAACATACTCCTTTGGTAGCTCTTTTGTTAGATCTGCTTCAACCAAAATTTGAGCTTCTTCAAAGCTTACACAAGCCTCAGTTTTTGGGTGCAATTTTTTTGGTTTCCCAACAGCACTAGCCAAAAACTCAAGCCCCTTGTCTGTGAACAGAGATAGAGGTACGTCTTTTAATGTGACCCAGAGTTGAATAGATTTCATAGCTGGCTGTGCTTCTTCGGCATACGGAGTCCACTTCGAGACAACCATAGGAATGTCCATAATGTTCCACATACCTCTGTTTTAAACCCTTCTCCTCATGGCCTCATTTCTGATACGGAACTTTATTGTCGTGTCATTTACTTCAAAGACATTGATCAACGTTGTTTTATCCCCCAATCTCCAAATCTTATTGACGATCATGTGGATCTTCCCTACATGTGGAGCTTTAGTACTCAGAAACTTTCCAATCACAAAATCCTCCCATAAAGGCTTTGCCCCGACAAAGACCTTTTTCGGGACAACAACTCTATCCTGTCCATCTACCTGTTCAACCACAAACTTTTGCTTTGTGAATACATGTTTCTGAGCTACTTGAACCCACGACTTTTTTGTTGATGGTACCGCAGTCACTGGAATCGCCGAAGAGACTCCCTGACTGAGCACATCCCTCTGTTCTGAATTGGTCTCACTTGAGACTCTGTCCAATACTTTCTCTGAAACCTTCCCCAAAATCTTCTCTGACTCCTCTGAACCTACTGAAACAACTTCCTGCAACTGCTGTAACCCAATCACAACCTCTTCCTGAGACACCAAAACCTTCGAACTAGAACCAGAGCTGTCTTCCGACGTCGGAATCACCTCCAGTTGGCCTGGGGAAGCCGCCGGTTGCGGCATGCGTGCTGGAACCGTAAGAAACCCTAATCACCCTTTTTTTCGCCTGCCACGTCAGCAGAGAAAAAAACCCCTTGAAAATTTCTTAAGAGTATTCCACCAACAAACCATCAACTTATAATGCATTTATATTTATATTGATGAATTAATTGAGTAAAAAAATTTCTTCCTTTAATATTCATGTGATGAACTGGAATCATTGTTTTTTTCCTAATAACGGAGATTTTTTCTGGATTATTATACCATTTGAAACGGTTCATTTGACGTTTTCCACATTTAAAACGACCAACACATATGAAAAATATAGTAGATAGCCATATTGCTTGAGGATGTCTTCTCATATTTGGACTTTGTAATAATGTTAACGCAGCATCGATATTTTGTTGTATACAACCCATATATATTGCCTTAAGGTAGAAAGCATCATTGTTACCATATATAATTATTAAGTCAAAAAATTCACTGTATAATCCCCCCAATTCTGAGAAAAAAATTGTTGGCATCTTCATTAAATTTTTATATTGAAAATTGATTAAAACTTTTCCATTTTCAAAATCATTCCAAAAATCTTTGGTTAAATGAAGAATTAGAAGTTTTTCTTCAATATTAAAAAAGTGTATGTTTAGAAATAATTTAGACAGTAAAGAATTTGATTCCATTTGACATATAATTTGTTTTGAATTCATCGTAGAACAAATAATCGTTGTAGCAGGACAAAAAATTGGAATTTCGAAAAGAAAGACAATATATAGAGTTGAAAAGACACGATTTTAGAACTATTCGATAAGTCCATTACGTAGACGAACGTGTCTGTTACAGCTTTAATGTGTGGGGCTCATTTCACTCACGTATGTCCAAATTATTTAAACCTCTATATTATTGTTTTCCCATGATATCACGTAAATGTTAAATGAATGATATAATTAAGGAGGTTATACTACAAAATATATCCATATGTAAACTATGAAATAAAACCAATTTTATATGTAGTTTATTGGTTTACGTAAAAAGAAATTCAATAAAACAACATGACCGTACAAAAATAACTGTAAGAAAAACAACCATAAATATTTAAACGAAAAGTTGCAATAAAAAGACGCAACCGTTCAGATGTGCAAATGGTATTTATTGGAAACGACATAACCGTAAAAAAATAACCGATTAAAACGAAAATTGCAACAAAAAGACGCAACCAAAATAACCGTAAAAAAATAACCGATTTAAACGAAATGTTGCGATGAAAAGACGCAACCGTTCAGATGTGCAAATGGTATTTATTAGATTGCTATTATATATAGATTACAACACGAATATGAATGTAGTAAAAAAAAACCAGAAAATTACCTACCTATAAGAATGTGTGAAAGTAGCTAAAAGTTAATAATAATAATTTAGTACAGTATTATGAAGAAAAACAAATCTCAATTTAAAATTCTGGTAAAAATTATTATGATTTGAGGTTTCGATGGAATGTAAATTGAAAAGTTTGAAATTTATTGATATGAATGACTAAAATTAATCAGAGGCAGAAAATATAAATTAGTGCGAGCATAATTACTATTCCATGTAAATTAAGGAAGTCAAAATTTACCCGGTTCAGATGCATCTCCAAAACTCTATATGCATCCGCCCATGCTTGTTACCCGAAATGGATACTCCAAATATCGTCATCCACAAGAGAAAAGACTACTCCACAAACACTCCAAATATTGTTCATTTATAAGAGAAAAGACTATCCCAAAAACTCTTAACAGTAGTTCTAGACACTGTAGATTGAGAAGTAAAAAAGGGAGGACCTTATGAAAACTTATCTTTCTACTGAGAACTTTGATAAAAAAAAAGCATCATCTACTTTTCCTCTTAAGAATATCCAAAAATGTTCAGCAAATCACCTTAACAAGCCACATCAGCAAATCTTCGTTGCAAGTTAGTTTCCCGCGTCCTTCTTACCTTCTAGACCTCTGCCATGCCACATCAACAGCTCCTTGTGCCAAGTCACCATGATTCGTCCATGTTACCTCCATGACTCATGATGTGTTCTTTGTTGCATCCTCTATTCCCATCAACTTAAGGTTAATGAATCACCAAATGATTGTTGATCGTGTTATACTGAACATTCACTACAAAAAATATCCACATTGATAGCACATGATGATAGCTCATTTTCTGTAACTGCTATGAAAGATAAGTTTTTTATTTGAATTATATATAATAGCACTGAAACAACGCTAAAATAGAAAATCACCAAATATAAAGCTAAAATCACTCGTTCCGCCAATACTTAGGCGAAATAATTCACTTAAGCGCCATATGTTTTAGATCCAAAAACTTAAAACGCGAAAGTCCAAAAATTAAAACCCTTCACTTTACCACAAAATAAAACATGTCTCAAAAAAAAAAAAAAATCCCAAGTCGAAGAAAGAGATTTGTTGGATCTGAGACATAGCCATAGCCTCCAGCGTGAAGCTCGTCGCCGGCCTCCAGCGTGAAGCTCGTCGCCGGCCTCCACCGTGAAGCTCGTCGCCGGCTTTCACAGTGAAGCTCGTCGTCACGACGGAACACAGTTAAGGTACTTCTATTTCAGATTTCTTAACTTATGAACCCTAAACTCGTCTTCACCGTCATATTCCCGATTCTCTCCTCGGATTTCTCAATCGTCGCCTCCGTAACTTGCACCGCCGGAGCTGAAACCGGAGAAGAAGAAGCATATCTTCACCGATTTTGAAAATTGCGTTTTCGGTTTTGGTTAGGAGTTTGGTGAGAGCTGGAGCAGATTCAAGCCATGGATCTGGTGGTTGGTAAGTGACGGCAATTACTGTGAATATGAGAACTGTGAAGACGAAGACTGAGAAAGAGTGAACACATGGTCGTAGTAATTGCGGGTTTTGGATTTCTTCTTTTGGATCCCTTTTGTTGATCTAATCATCTCATCATTGTTGATTTTGACTTTAGATACGTTTTTGTTCTTTAGGTAATGAAGCTCCAAACTTGAGGTACTACTACTACTTACTCTTACCTCTTCATCGATTCAACCACTGAAGATGGAGTCTTTTTTTTTTTTTTTGGGTTTGTTGCTTGAAAGGAATTACATAGTTTTTAGTAGCCACATATGTAAGTTGGTTTTGGATTTGTGTCTGCAAATAGTTTTGTTGGTTTTGGTTAATTTACAAGATGAAGCATACCTATCATGTGTTTTTAAGTTGGCTTATCTTTTCTTATCTCATTTGATAAGATCTAGCTAAATGTTTGATTTGAATCATTGCTTTGATTGCATTGTTTGCACCCACTTTGTTTTTTCTCTTGTAAAACTATGGAGGAATGTTTGGTGGAGTGTTAAGTCTTAATTTTATGTCTTTAGGGTGCTTGCGGACAAGGTTGCAGGTTCTGGATTTTTTGGTGTAGTTCCTGATTATACAAAAGATTTTGAGGTTCTGAATTCTTACCTCTTGATATATAGCAAAATTGTAAGCTTACTTTGTCTTAGTTTTTGGTATATGTGTAAAAAAGCTACTGCAAAGGCTATTGTTATTAACTGGATTTTGAATCAAATGCAGCTAACATGAAAAATCATATGTTGGTTTCATCGGAGATTGATATAGTATTGTTGTTGTTTTGCCTTTCTTATAGGGTGGATGAATCTTTTGACGCTAGAGAAATGGAGTATGTGCGTTTAGTATCCGCTGTTTGTTGGATATATGGTGAGATCCCATTTGTTTCAAAATTATTTTCTTTTGGTAAGTTGTGAAGCAGAGAGAGATGGAATCCTGGAGTCTCTAGAAGTGACGTAGTCAAGGTTCTCTCCTTCTTTGTTTCTTACTTTGCCTCAGTCAGGTTTGTCGAAGTATGAGTTTTCCATTTGATTTCTGTTTTTTTTGTAGTCTGGAGCTTTCAAGTTGTCAAAAGATGGTTTTCTATTGCTCCAATTTGCTCCTTTTGCTGGTGTACGACAATATAATTGGGGCAAGAAACAGGTTTCGTTTTATCTCTTAACTTCATATGGTCCATTAAGCTGTAACTTTGTTAAGACCATCTCACTGGATTTGGTGTTAAAAGACAGTCTTTTTTCTTGTCACTTATTCAGCCTAAGTAAGTAAATATAATCTTCTTCTTGATTCTTGTCAGAATGGTTTAAACATTGTCTCTAACAGTTTTGATCTCTGTATATATATTAGGTGTGATTGAATTACTTACTCGGATCATGTTATTTTTCATGTTGCACTTGATTCGCCTCCAAGCTTCTGTTTGTGCTCTCTTGTCCTATGCTACTGTTGTTGTTGCTGCAGCTTCTGTCTCTTCTCCTATGCTACTGTTTTTGTTGCTGCAGCTTCTGCAAAAGAGATCTCAGGTTCCTATATTTCCCTCTTTCCTCACGGTTTTATACATAGTCATTATCTAGTAGAAGCATTTGAAAAACTAACTTGTTTTACTTATACAAAGACAGCCAACGACAAAGAAAAGAACCAAGCTATAGAGGATTTGGAGATGGCAGTGAAGTGTGGACATCAACCTAAGTTCTTGGAGGGAGATAAAGAGCAAATCAATGGAGTTCTTCGTTTAGTCCATCTGAATTACAATACTTGTCTTGTTTAAGACCTTGTTTTAAATGGTGTTGAATACTAAACTATGTATCTTTTGATGATCTATGGAAAGAAACATGTTTTTAATAAATTGGTTTTGTAGCATATAATTAATTGGATTTCAAATATATATATTTTAATTGCATATGATGTATTAACGTATAAAAAGGTGCTATAAAAAAATTAAAGCATTTTAATAACGCTATGGTAGAAAGTACCTATAATAGCACGAAAAATGACTTAATACATAATTTTTTTTTTAAAAAAACGTCGTTATATCAAAGCGTTTGCCTAATGCTATGGTAGAATGCTCTATAATAACATACGGGAAACACGCTATCGTATGTAGGGGGTCTACCATAACAGGGGCATAAGACAGCGTTTATGAAAACGCTATTAATGACATATAATAGCTCTTATCTCTTGCTAATAATGTAGATATTTCTTGTAGTGATTTTTTGATATTCTTAAGAGGTTTTGGAAACTAAAAATGTTCAGCAAATCACCTAAATAGGTTTTAGAAAAGATACGGGAAGAGAAAGTTTATTCTTTGTGTGAGATTTCCGAAGATTCTCGTTTAGGATTTGGGAAGTATAAGTAGTCTAAGGAGGTTATATACCGTCGTCTAAGGAGGTTATATACCGTCGTTAACACTTAGAAGACTTGTGTGAGGTTTGTAAATTATTGAGTTTTTCCAACGACAAGTTGAAAAGGTGAGTGTTCGATAAGTTCTTGAAATATCACAGTTAGGTGTTATCGATTGATTCACGGTAGGGTGTTTATCTTAGTGAACTTGTGTTTGCGATCCTTATTTTGTTTCACGGTTGGGTGAATAGGATCAAGAAGGAGATTTGGACCCAATTAAAACGCGATATAGGCGCAGTTAAAAATCATTGTAAGCGCAATAAAAACACAATTTGGATGTGGTTAAGCGTAATCTATATATACATTTTTGGAACACTTTTAGCAAATAAATCCTGGAGTTGGGCAATATTTACAAAGAATGCTATTGGCATTTATTATTACTTTTACAAAATTTAAATAAAAGATATTAACCAAACAATATCTTGCCTAATTTGTTTCTAAAAATCTCTACACAATCTTTCCATATATCTTCAAAACAATTTATAGCAAATATTTATATTAACATTTTGCATAGCAATAAAAATACTAATTTATAATAATCAAAATATTCACATTGAAAAATCAAATACACATACAGAAAAAAGAATTATAACTATCATCATTTAAGCCGTTGCTTTATTTAAATAAATAAAAAAACACAAAAACTTGAAATCATCTACTTTATATGATAAATTTAAAATATATATTAGTAGTATAAATTGAAAATCGTTCAAAGAACGGTATACTACGGGTGAGATCCTAAAATTATTAGATTTTATAACAATAATAATTTATTTTCTTGGATTTTATAATACTAATAATTTAGCTAACGAAATAATATAGACGGGTTTATATGGGATGACGGGTTTGGATCGATATTAATAAATAACGGTATATCACGGATGAAATCCTAAAATTAACAATCAAAATACAATTATACAATCTTAAACACAAAACAAAAGAAACAATATTAACAAAATAAATCCAACTTAAATTTAAAATTTTTAGTTATAAAAAAAACCGACCCACAGTATACTGCAGAGTAAAATATTCAAAATTTTAAAATCCACCATACATCGTTACTTAAAAAAAATGTATGTTTTCGTATCTATACTTCAAAAATTGATATATAGATATCTACATTTAAAAATACAAATAATATGATATATCTTCAGTTAATCTTTTAAAAAATAACATTACATTTTTTAAAAAATATAGCCCCGCGGTATACCGCGGGTTAAATTATAGTTTAGGAACATTTTTGAATCGATTAATGCACGTTTTGAACGTAGAAACTACGGACACACCCAAAAAAGTGTCCAAACCGTGTCTTAACTACAATTCAACTGTGTCGTAAGCGCTTATAAGTCGCGATTCAAATAAAATCGTTTTGCAACGATTATCTCTGGATTAAAATCTTGGTTGTAGTCCAAAGAAAGAGTTTTACAAAAATAAAATAATCGATATAAATTTGATCATTGACCCAATAAAAGAAATCAATTTTGGACTATTGACCAAAAAAAGATAGAATTTTGGAAATACTTTTAAATTTAGATATTAAAAATTCTGTACAATAAAAATTAATTTTTGCAAACAATTTTATATGTTAATAAAATTCTGTATCGTTGACATATCGTAAAATAGTGATTCATTTATATATTAAATAAAATATAAATATTCAACCAAAACTATAATTATTTTAAGTTATATGAGGTACAACAACAAAAATATTCAAGATCATTATAATCAAACATGCATAAACCAATAATTTCATTTGGGAACTCAGGCGGTCCACATCGACTCCTACATTCGTAGCTGAATCGGCACCGACCTCTATAAACACACTCGTCAGGTCCGATTTGAATTCTTTTCAGTACTATTAATCACCAAAACAAATCAATAAAGATCATTAGTTTACTTTATTTTTCCCAAGAATTTTATTATAAAACATTGTCTACGAATTTGTAACTGCATATTTATTGGAAACATGTATAGCAAAAGTTTAAATTGAAAAATGTAATTTCTAAATAACTAAAAGGAAGAGAAGAATGTTACTAGTACATAACAACCAAAAAAAACGAGAGAAGAAAAATAAATAAAATATTCACCTTTTGATTGGCAAGTAAATAGGAGAGAATATGTGATGAGAAGGGTTGCAAGTTGAAATTTTGACAAAACCATTTAGTTTGATTTTTGTTGTTGTTGAAACAGGATATGCATATATATAAGTCAAGTTTAGTCAAGCTTCGAATATCCAAACTTGAGGTGATCAAAGGTTTCCATAAAAATAATTATTTGGTATAATTTACAAGGATACAATTCCCATTAACAAATAGATACGGTCAAATTTTCATCCACAATGAGTCAATGACTTTAATTTCATTTAAGTAAACAAAAACAATAAATAAGAAGTGGAAACGTATCTTTAGGAGGGGTGTAAAGGACTGTATTAAAGGAGTTTGATTTTTTTTCTTATTCAAATAAAAATTTTGAATGTCGTTCGTAATTCTATGTTACTGAACTTGGGAATTGCTTAAAATAATTTAGAATAATATTCAATTTCTTGCTATTTAATCAATGATTTATAATTTTTTTTTTTTTATCAAATCTCTTGTTTAGTTGAAAGATTTACCTTTCTTTTTAAATCGAAAATTGCAGAAATAATATTTTTATTGAGAACCATCGTTATGTTCTTTTATCTTATGTGCTTTACTCTTGAAAAAAACAATCGATATGTTTTTGTGATTTTCTTCTCTCTTTTCTACTCAAATGAAATTTTCAATCGTCCTCTCTGTTGTCTTAATGAGGACTCCTAACGGCTTTGGTATATGCACTTTGGTTCATTGAGAATCATCTAATTGAAGAGATTTCTCCAATGGCTACAGATCGATGGATGAAGTACAAACAAACAAGTAACAACATCAGAATCTAAAACCTTATACAAATAAGGGTTATCAATGATCGATCATATAGATAGATGGGAAAATCTGATATACCTAATGGCTACTCGTTAAATTAGGGACTTGAATGGGAGATAAAATGAAGGTGGATCGATGTGACCAAACTGATTTATATGCAAGAATCTATAATAAATTCCATGAGTAGCTAAAAGAATCCACCCAAGAATTAATCAAAACATAATCTCGAATTAATCCAATAAATTTCTCATAAAGAGAGCAAATTGGCTTCTCCGATTTTAGTCAAATCAAATTTGTACATACAATGGAGGTAATGCAACGACGACAATGCCAAATGTAAAATGGAAAGATGGATATAAACACAATCTCAATAAAATGAATGACTAGAGATATACTAATCAAAGAGGTCAATAAAGAATGATGTGATTATGGTAGTTCTTAAGTTCAATAAAGAAATTACTACTCAATCAATCATTAGTATAGTCTGATCATGATATGTGCAAACATGGCAACTTCAAAAATGATTTAGTATCAAAATGAACTTGTGATTAAGGACATGACTGCGAACCTCCGTAGAAGTCTATCTCGACTACATGCCGAAGTCGAGGCCCTTCTCTGGGCGATGAAGTGTATGATTGGTGCAGATAATCAAGAGGTAGCGTTCTTTACAGACTGTTCAGACCTGGTGAAGATGGTGTCTTCTCCAACCGAATGGCCGGCGTTTTCAGTGTATTTGGAGGAATTTCAGAGCGACAAGGAGGAGTTTTCATCTTTCTCTTTATCTTTAATTTCTCGTAGAGCTAATACTAAAGCGGATAATCTGGCACGAAAAGTTCCTACAGAACCGTTTCATATCACATATGTAAACAACATTCCTCATGAATGGTTCTTTTGAGCTCTAATTAATTTTGGATGACAAAAAAAAGATTAAGGACATGACTAACTTGATCCAATTGTGCAACTTTGGTTTTGAAGATCGCGTCACAAACGAAGGAGCTCAAGCATGTATGGATTCAAACTACTCTTTTGATTGATCTGTTTACGATGCATTCTGCTTTACAATGTCATTTAGATGGCTCATCGAAATAAAAATTGCCTTCTCAACATGCTGCTTGGAGTAGATTGTTAGGATATGTATATTTCCATCTCTACCCTTTGATGTATACCCTAGTACTCTTTGTAACTCTATATATTGATGTCTCTAATATGAGAGGAGACACAGCAATTCATTATCCAATATGGTATCAGAGCCTTTGCTCTTCTAAAAACACTCTTTTCGTCTCCTCTTTCTCTCTTCATCTCCCTCTTTTTCATCTTTTCGTCTCCCTTCTTCTTCATCCTTTTCTCTTCATCTTCCTTCTTCCTCAAAGCAATCCTCTTTCTTGTTATTCATCTCTAATTCTCTCTATTCTCAACGATGGCCCTTACTCCTCCCACCAATGACAAACCATTCTCTATAAGCCAAATCAAAGCTTACGTACCCATCACTCTTGACATGACCAAACTCAATTATGATACATGGAGAGAGCTTTTTGAAACACATTGTAGCAGTTTTGGTGTTCTTGGTCACATCGACGGCACCTCCTCCTCCACACCGGAAACTGAAAAGTCATGGAAGGAACACAACGATCTTGTCAAGATGTGGATCTACGGGACAATTACGGAGTCCATCCTCGAAACTGTTCTCAAACCAAAGTGCTCCGCTCATGACCTTTGGACTGCCATCGAAAGCTTTGAGTGGAATGACGAAGTCCTGAATATAAAGATCAAGTGTCTGGTCACAAGTGTCTGTTCTCAAACCAAACTGTCACCTCTCGCTACCGGAATGACGAAGTCCTGAATATAAAGATCAAGTGTCTGGTCACAAATTTCCCACAATTGACGCTTCGTGACATCGAACTCTCGCCACCACACTTTCTCTCCATCACCCGGTAACGTCATCTTACACATGAACGAACCGATATATATAGCAGCGGCTGCAATCTGACTAGGCCCGAACTGCAAGCAAAGCGACGTCCTTAGACTATCATTGATGAAATTAAATGCAGCTTGACATAACCGCCTAACATCCTCGGCCTTAACCGATCTTTTAACCCAATCCATCACTAGTTTATAAGGGTGTTCGATTTCGAGATCAAATCCTAACGTAGAGAGCACAAGCTTCTCTCCGGTTAACACAGTCTTCTTCAATCCCTCGAACACATCTCTCAACGGCTCTTTATTGTGTAAAACTCGGTAAGAGACAACGATGACGTCACCGGCCGGCTTTGGAGACCCTTCGACTTTTCCAGCGATAAACATACAGATGATGGCTACTGTTTTTGGGTCGTTCTTTGCAAGTGATTGACGAGTGAAGAATCGTTGACACAAGACAATCGATGTGGCTATAGATTTCTGAGGATTGTTTAGTCTCTGGCCAAGCTCTTGAAGGAATGAAGTGTAAGACCAACGTTGGAAAGTCTCTTCTTTAAAGTTGATACCGTCAAGTCTCGATGGAGAGATTTTTTCAATCTCTTCTCTTGTGTAATACCACTTTGTTTCTGCCATTGTTGAACAAACCCAAAATCTCTAAATCGATTTTATATTCAAAAAGATAGAGAATCGAGGAAGATTTAATCAAACCTCTAACCCTAAAAAGTTGTTTTTTTTTGGTAATCCCCTAAAAAGTTGTTTGATTTTTAAGAGAAGATTGTATTTTATTTTTACTTCATCTATTTGGGTTTTTTACTTTTTTTTTTGTTTATTTTCTTCTTATTTTGCAACCTTTTTTTTTTTTCCTTTTTCGTCCACAATATGGATTCACAAATTGCCATATGCCACATCTAATTGACTGTAATGGTATTGGTCAAACCATAAATTATGATTCTATTTTTCTAAAAAATAATTGTTTTCAACGAAAAAATGATTTGCACGTCATTTAATTTATGTTAGGTTATTTTTTTCTTATAAATAAATTTAAGTTTTCACTTTTCCAAGATATACCATTACCAACATAATGATAAAACACATATACATAACATTTTTTTTTTTTTCGTCGAAAATAAAATTATATTAATGAATAAGAAAAATCATCATACAATTGTTGAGATAACCACCTTGGTGGATTACAAGTTTCAGAGAAAAAACATCGAACAGAAACACCATGTTTTGCCAACAAATGAGCCGCATTATTACAAGAACGTTTAGCAAATACAAACTGTAAAGAATGAAATTTAGCTGCCCATAACAAAATGTCTTGATAGATACCATCGATTGTGATATCATACGATTCTCCGTTAATCATCTTTGTGAGGTTCTGACAATCGCCTTCAAAAATAACCGAAGTATGACCATGAATCCATACTTGTTGCATTGCGGCCAGTAAACTCTTAGCTTCTGCTTCAAGGGGCGTGATGGCATTTGGTAGACGGGACGCACCCCAAAAATTTGCATTGCCTCTATCATCTCTCAAAATCCACCCACCCGTAACTTGGTGTGTTAATGGATCAAATCCGGCATCATAATTACATTTGAGAAAAGGTGCTGGGGGTCTCCTCCAATGTTGCTCAATTTGGTCGAAAGCTAACGCTTGATCATAAGGTTCTCTAGACTGAAGATTATCAACCCATTCATGCACTTCTGCTCTCGCTTGTAGGACGACCATAGAGGGGCTCATTCAGATCATGTTGAAGATGTACTTATTCCTTGCTTTCCATATGTGCCATAGGAGCCAGAGTGGTAAAAGTTTCTGTTCTGTTTCCAAACCCTGCAGTTTTTGTAATTCCAATACCTTTAAGAGATTACTTTCATAGTTTGCGGAAGGAGATTGTAGTGAGTGTAAAGGAACATTGGATAATCTCCATATCATAGTTGCAAAAGGACATGTGAAAAGGACGTGGTTGATGGTCTCATTTGCCACACAGCAGCGCGGACACTTTGGATCCAACTTCATGCCGCGGGTGTTCAGACGTGTTGTTGTGGCTAAAGCCTTTGTGGTTGCCCTCCAAAGGAAATGTTTGATTTTTGGTATTGTTGATAATTTCCAAATGGAGTTCTTCATTGTTAGGGAACCGAAAGGTACTTCTGGACGAGCAGCCAGGTATTGATGTTCATGAGTAGTTAGCCAATAACCCGAGCGGACCGTGTATTCCCCTGTTTTATTATAATGCCAGACTAATTTATCTGATTGTATACATTGTGGAAGGTGAAATTGTTCAAATATGTTACGGTCCTCTAGAAAGACTTTGTCTCTAATTGCATTCTTGTTCCAAAACCTGTATGAACCTGTATTAGAGATTAATTCTTTGATGGTAATGTCGGAGCTGCCATTAATGCTTCGGATTGGTCGAGGTGGGTGAGTCGGGACAACGTTATCACCATCCAAACGAGCAAGTTCACCATCGCCTATGATCAACCTTGAACCTTTTTTGATAACTTCCAGTCCAGCTAACACGGAGGCCCACCCATAAGACTGTTTTACACGTTGTTTTGCATCCAAAATATTATCATCGCGGAAGTAACGAGCTTTCATAAGCCGAGCGAGTAAACAGTTTGGATTTCTAATGATTCGCCAGGCTTGTTTAGCTAGTAGGGCATCATTGAATTTAGAAAGGTCTTTAAAACCTAAACCTCCCTCTTTCTTGGAGAACTGTAACCGTTTCCACGCTATCCATGGGATGCCTTTGTTTTGATCACCCTTTTCCCACCAAAATCGCATGAGCCGAGCTTCGATTTCGGAGACTACTCCCAATGGTAGTTTAAAACAAGACATTGTGTAGACCGGCATTGAAAGGGCTACCGATTTTATCATGATCTCTTTTCCGGCTGGTGATAGGTATCGTGCACTCCAAGTTGATGTTCTCTGCTTCACTTTATCGATAATATACGCAAACATTTCTTTCTTTTTCTTGCCAAACTGTTCAGGTAGGCCTAAATATTTCCCATTACCTCCATGATTTGGAATTTCCAGAATGTGTTTTAGGCGATTTTGAAGGTTGCCGTTAACTCTGGATCCAAAAGTGATAAGGGATTTATTTGTATTTATTTTCTGGCCTGAATAGTATTCATAAACTTCGAAAGCTTCTTTCAAAGCGCGGCAATTTCGGCTATTTGCTTGGCAGAAAAAGAGTGAATCGTCTGCAAATTGGAGATGAGTAATGGCAGGAACACCATTCCCTATTCTCACACCACGAATTTCCCCAGATTTTGCTTTTGTTGTGATGAGGTGGTTCATAATATCTGCACATAGAATGAATAGATACGGGGAAAGAGGGTCGCCTTGTCTAATACCCCGCTCCGGTGTGACCAGCCCGTGAGGTGAACCGTTCACAAGAACCGAATACGTTACAGAACGAACTGTAGCCATGATCCATTCAATCCATTGATTCGAAAACCCAAACAGTTTCATTGTGGTCTCCAAAAAACCCCATTCTACTCTATCGTAAGCTTTTGTAACATCCGTTTTAACAGCCATATAGTTTTGGGAGACTCTCTTACGAGTTTTTAAGGAGTGCATCACCTCGTGGGCAATGAGAATGTTGTCTGTTATGAGTCTCCCAGGAATAAAGGCTGCTTGTGAATCCGAAATAATATTTCCCAAGTGATGTTTAAGGCGGTTAACAAGGCACTTTGAGATAATTTTATAAAGGACATTACACAAAGCTATAGGTCTATAGTCACTCAGGGTTTTTGCATTAGTATGTTTGGGTATCATACAGATATTTGTATGATTGATACTTGGTTTCATGTAGGAGGTTAAAAAGAAATCGCGCACCTCTTTGATAACGTCCTCACCAATGATATTCCAATATGATTTGTAGAAACGTGCTGTTAAACCATCGGGGCCGGGGGCTTTGTCATCACCGATAGAGCAAACAGCATCATATATTTCTTTATCTTCAAAATCCCGAGTCAGCTCGTCATTGATATCATGTGTGACCGTGGGAGTGAAATCCCCAAAATCTATAGGCGAGACTGGGATTTTACTCGATGTATAAACTTTCTTGAAGTAAGCTTGAGCATGCTCTCCGACTTCTCTGTCTCCACGGTGTATGTTATGATGTTCGTCTTGAATTGAGGTGATGTAGTTTTTGGAATACCTTGTTTTTGTACATGCATGAAAATAGGCAGTGTTGCGGTCACCATCCTTTAGCCACTGTTTGCGGCTTTTTGTACGCCAATATGTTTCTTCATCTCGATATGCTTTTGCCAGCTCTCTTTGAAGGTAAGGTATGCAACGTCTCTCACTGCTAATTGTGCTTTCCATAGCAGAATTTAATCTGGTTTGAAAATGATCAATGCGTTTTGCCGCATTCATATTCGTCCTATGTTTGCCTTTCGACATTGCTTGTCTGCAATTCCTAATTTGGTCACAAATGGAGTATCTTCCTTGAAGCTTACAAGAGTGCCATCCTTCCGCAACAATGGTATCAAACTCCGGGATTTGTTGTAGACGTTTGTCAAACCTAAAGGGTTTATGAGTGGCGTTGGTATTGAGGTTAAAGGAAGTTAGGACTGGTTTGTGATCGGAGCCATTAAATTCCATAAACTCTGCTTCAGCATTAGGATAAGTGCCAGCCCATTCTGAATTTACCATAACACGATCAAGACAACATTTGACAGTGTGATTATGTCTCTCTCCAACCCAGGAGAACCGGTCTCCTTTGGACCTAAGATCTATCAAATCACAAGTGGAGATCATGTTTCTAAAATCTCTGAAAGTCCATTCTTCTCGTCTTGGCCCTCCTATTTTTTCTGAGTTTGAAATGATTTCATTAAAATCCCCTATAAGCATCCACGCATTGTCTCTTACTAGACCAATTCTCTCCAAACGTTCCCAAAATAAATGACGTAGGCCTTGAACAGGGTGTCCGTAAACACCTGATAAATAAAAGCCATTATCATTATATTTGACAAATACATCAATCATACGTTCATCCTGATACACTTTAGATAGAGATACATTATTCATCCACATCATAGCTAGACCACCACTCCGACCATGAGGGGGTTCTGTAATTACATTACTAAATCCTAGAACACACGAGAAATCACGTACAATATTACACATATTTAAAGTTTCACACAGAAATAAAATGTCAGGGTTTACTATACGACACAGCCGCTTCAATCTTTCTTGAGTTAGCGGCGAACAAATTCCCTGACAGTTCCAGGATACGATCCTCATGGTGGTTGTGGGGGTACCGGGCCCCCCGCGCCTCTGTCCATTTTGATACCAGAAGACGAGCCCTGAGACTCTGCCTTCTCCTTTTTACGAATCTGACTCAGGACCGTCAGATCTTCCTCTTCTTCGCGCTGCTGGTAGTAGACTTCCCACTCACTCCTTTTACGTTTGTTGAAGCAGAAACCATTGTTGTCAGCCTCCGCGAAAGAAGACACTGTGTTTGGTATACCAACCTGATCCTTCCCTTTTGCAAACTTGTTGTACAGGTAGTGGAGTCTCTCGGCTGTGAGTTCCACATCTTCAAAAGCACTTGGCAAGGACGATTCACTGGATTCAGTGATGATGAATTCTGTGTGAGCCTTTGATTTCCCCAGGCCTGGAATCTCTACAGCAGTTGCAATGGTTGGCAAAGTGACTGCGGGGTCGAAAACATTCACTTGTGGTGGTTGATGGTCTGCATGATCATTATCATCATCACTGTCATCCGTTGGAGGGTCTTCAAATTCCAGGGAACACTCCTTTGCATCATGCTTCAGGGAACCACATCTTGTGCAGAAATTGCGAAGTCGTTCAAATCGAAACTTCAGGATTGTGTTTTCATCCACAGCAAATTGGAAATTCCTTTGAAAACGCAGCGGCATATCAAAATTCCAATTCACACAAACTCTTGCAAACTCCGTAGTGGCTGCTGCATTCTCATCATAATCAACATTTGCGACTTGTCCCAGTTGGGTTCCAATGTATCTTACCATCGCTTCAGATAGATAGAGAATTGGAATTCCCCTAATTTGAATCCAGAAAGGAATGATCTTCATCTCCTCTTCGGTGATGTTTGGATACCAACGGTAGACCGAGATCATCCAATCATTGAACGCCCATGGTCCCCGACGAAGGACGAGATTCAGTGACTCCTCAGTCTGGAAAATGAAAAGAACTTTTCCATTTCCCAGAATTCTTCCGCGGCACGAATCGGCGAAGCCCCAAATCCTTGGCATCTGGTTAGCAATTGCTCGCAGGTTTTGCTTCCTGGGGTTCACGACAGTGACAATCAGACTGAAACGATTGATTGTGGCGGCCCTCCCACACAATTCAGACGGAAGTGAAATTGGGGTATCATTGATTCCCAAATTCAGATCTTGAAGCGATTTCCGGACATTATCACTCATGATTCGAAAGCTTTTCAGTAAACAGATTCTTAGATAGGACACAGAGATTGAAGAGAGAAGGGCTTGAAGGATTCCGACAGATATATAGGTGTATATCCATGGCGGTTTTCGATTACAGTTATCCTTCGAAATCGAAGGAAAGGTAAAACTGTCAACCGTAAACCGTGACAGAATCAAACCGTCGAAATTAACCACCCAAAAAACGATGGTTTCCGTCGGAATTACACTCCAGAATGGAGAAATCAGAAGAAGAAAAAGGGGGAAATGAAGATCGCCCCAGAAGTCGTCCTCAGAGAGAAAAGGCATTTTGTTTTGCCTTTCACCCGTTTACACATATACATAACATTATTCATAAAGATCAAAACTATTTGCAACCATGACTCTTTTTATGAGTCTAGATGTTGGAGAGGGGAACATGGAAAAATTTTTATTGTCAAAACACTAAAACCGGCACAAAGAGAAGAATCAAACTTAAAGGTTGGTATAGTGTTGCTAAGCAACTCTAAAGATCCAAAAGCACTCAAGTAAAAACAAATAAACAATTAAAGATAAACAATTAAAAGCACTCAACTCTAAAGATTAAAGATCAAACGTTAAAACGTTTTAGAAGGAGAAGAAGAAGACATTTGGGGCTGGAGATGAAGATGATGAATTTCTTTAGAGAAGTCCAAGCATTAAAATTTGGGTTTTCTGAACGAAAAAAAATCCTTCGAATCGTTAATTCTTGCAATCGTTAATATGCAATAGAACCCTTATACGTATATTGTAAACGTTTCCACGGTCACATACATTAGATTTTAAATTTTTTTAAGTAAAGTTGAACTCCTCGTCACGAGGACTTTAATGTGACATATTATTTATCAAAATTTTACAAATTTGAAGGTAGCAAAAAATTGTTATATTGCGTATTATTTTTTACTTCATAGGATTAATCTACATTTTCTGCAGATGAAGGATAAAATTTGCAAAAATTTGCAAGGCGCAAGTTTTTTTTTGCATAAAACCCTAAATTACTTTAGAGCAAAACAGCCAAAATATATTAAAAAAAAAATTAAAACTTTCGGGATTGTATATGAAATTCTAAAATGCATACCACTCGACTGTGTAGACAAATCCTTTTGAAGCGATTTGCTCGTACGGGGCAGGACCCATACTAAGAGAGGGGAAAAGTGGTCATATTGGATCCTTGGGAACCATCACAAGTACGGCCGGCCTATATTTGAACATTCATGAGGTAATCAGCATGACATATTTGATCCAAACGACGCAAACGATTGTTCGCTATCTTGGAGAGATTCAAACTGAGGGTTAAGAGCACCTCCAATTGGAGATTCTCTTAAAAATTTTGATAAGTTCTCTGGTTTAGTTGGCAAAAAAATAAATCAAAACTGATATGAAGGCAGAGAATCGGCAGAGAATCGACTCTCTGCAGAGAGCTTTGAGCAATTAAGAGAACCGTACACGTGGCACACTCTGATTGGAGCATCTATTTTAACAAAAGAAAAAAAATCTTGGTATCTTCTCTCTTTGTAAACGACTACTTTTTCTCTCTCTGGCGATGGCGATCAAACCGCCGATTTCTCCGATTCCAATGAGTGGGAGTAAAATTACGTGTGTAATCGTGGTATCTGAGAATTCGTGACGCCGGAGTCATCATCTTTTCAATCAATTTCTTCTCTTTTCTCTGCATCAATTTTTAGGGTTCATCAGAGAAAGAGAAAAAGATTCAGAGATCCATTGTACCAAGCCCACGTTGATTTACAGGTTATCTCGAACAGAATTCGTTGGTTGATTTGACTCTCTGTTTTGCAATTCCTCTGACTTCTGGATTCTTGCTCTCGTTTTCGTTTGATCTTTAGCAATTGTAGCATTGTTTATGTTATTTTTATGAATTATAAACTTTGAATCAAGAACAAAGCTTATGAGATTCTAGTGTTGTGTGTGATAGTTTCGAATTGTTGAAATTCACCTTTATTTGTTTTCAAGAGAATGGTTTAATTGAGGTCATAGAAACTCTAGTGATTCATGTGGTTTCTTCTTCATGATCGTGCTTTGTGAGATTTGACAGAAGCTAGATTTATCTATTATGGTTATGCATTGACTTTGCTCTCCATATGGGTGAATTTGATTTAGATTTCCAAATACTAATTCTATGGTTTGTCAAGCGATTTTCGTCTTTATCAAATACACGTAGAATGGATGCTTATGGTTTGTGGGATTTGGTTAAGGAGATTGGTGAGAAGGAGAATAGTAGTGTTTTGAACTTGGAGATATTGAAAGAATTGATTGCTTTGTGTGGGATTGGATATGCTATGTATGCGTTAAGAGTGTTGTATTACCAGAGTGAGAGCAGATGGGTAAAAACACAACTTTCTGGTTGTAATGTTTTATGGAAATTACTGAGCTACATTTGTTTGTTATATAGATATGTTAAGCTAGCTGATTTGTCAAAGGAGAAGAGATTGTTTTTTGTTAGAGCGTGGGAAGTGTTTGTGATTTGGTTTTAATGCATGAGCGACTAGAGAAGAAGAAAGCAGAGTATGCAGAGAGGATGAAGAAAAAAGTTGCAGCGATTCACAAGGAAGCTGAACAGAGAAGACATTGATGACTGAGGACTTGGTGACTGAAGACAATGATGACTGAAAACTTTGTATATGCTATGATCAAATTTGTAGAGTTTAGTCATAGAGGAAAGCAATTGTGAAGCAGATTTGTTATAGAGGAAACCAATTGTAAACTTTGTATATGTCTTTTCTGAACTACGATTCCGATTGTGAAACGTATCAAAACACATAAACCAAAATCATATTTTTGTTTTCTCCACAAAACCAAAATCATATCCAAAACACATAAAATTTTATGAGAACTTCACTTGAGAGACTACCATTGGACTATCAAAAATTTTAAATTTTTTACACAAACTCACATCTTACAAATTTCCATAATTTATACTAAACAATGGGAGAGAGCCCATGGAGGGTTCAACGTTGTAAAAAAGGTCATCAAAAAGACTCTCTCTCTCTCTCTCATTTCGCCCTAACCTAGCCGCCGCTGTACGTGCTCTCCGCCTGAGACCGGTTGCTGGTGGCTTCCACAGCACTGGTGCTGGTCTCCCCATGTAGTAGTTGCTTTTCTTTTTTTGTTTCTACTGTTTTCTGCGATGTGGTGAAGATCTTGCCTTGCTTCGTCTGGATCTGGGTGGCGGTTATGGCTTGTCTTTGGCCGGAGTTGGAGGACGAAGTTGGCTTCCTGAAATCATCTTCTCCTTCGACTTTCTTCTTCCTCCCCGGATCTATTCAGGCTCGCTAGGTGAAATGGTATCTCCTCCCATCTAGTTTTTTATTTCTTCGCGGCAACATCTCCTGCTTCGATCAGGCCTTTCTCTTCAACTTATTTCGGAGTAGGTGAGTCTCTCCGACCCTGTTGTGGAGTTGAATGTTCTCCGACTGGTTTTTGCGGTTCTCCGATCTGTGATTTTCGTCTCTGTTCTTGTCAGATTGGGATTCGATTTTGGTTTGTCGAGTTTTCCGGCTGCGTCCATTGGATCTGCGGCAACGGCCTTCGTCTTCATTTATCCTCACAGGTCGTCCCTTAATTTACCTTCGGTTAATTGCTTTGGTTGTTGGAGTGTGTTTGGGTGCGTTTGGTTGAGGGTAGAAGCCTTAATTTCAAGTTTAGGGCTGGGAATATTGACTCCTAATTCTGCCTCCTGTTACTTTCTGCCCGGTTATTGGTGTTATGAGTTTGTGATGGTTTCGTTTTGTGGGTTCTTCTTTCGGATGGTAGTCTCCTGCAAAGGCATCTACAAGCTCTCTTCCTTATCCTTGTTTGGATTTAAGATTTGAGTTCAAGACGATGTGGTAGGCTCGGTCTCCATTCCTTCTCTTGAGTGGCATAACCAGTTCTTAGGCTGTAGATGGTTTTGGCTGGGTCTACGAATATCCGCGTGTAAGGTTTGTTGGTCCTCTTTGGCGTTTTCCCCTTCGGATCTCAAGGCTTCTCCTTGTCCCTTCATCTGCTTGTCTTCTCTGGTTTCTGATGTGGTAGTGATGGTTAGGATCTGTGCTCTGATCCTCTTATATTTGTCTGTGCTCGTTCCTGCTGGGGTTGTGGTTGTGTGAGCTTGGTTTAGTATCCTTCTCGGGCCTTTCATTTAAAGGTAATCTAATGATGGGTCCTCTTGTTGCTCCTGTTTGTAACCACTTTCCAGCGCCCAAATTATTCTATGGAAATGTTCGTCGGATGCTTTTAGTGAAGAGTTTGCAGTTGTTTACTTGAGTCTTAGATATTAGCCATTCCCTGTACTTTAAGATTTTCCTTCTTTTATGTCTGCCTTTTTTGGCCTTTGTCTCTGGGGGTTTCTATGTACCCGCCGGCTTTGTTTTCGGAAGGATTTCTTTCCTTGCCGCTATGTATTAACTCCAAGTATCTTATCAATGGGAAAAATAATGGGAAAAATAATGGGAAAATTCCCTACAAAAGCCCCACTTATTTAATATTTGCTAGAAAACTACCTAAACTTTTTTCGTTGCTAGAACAATACACAAACTAATTTGGGTTGGAAATAAAAAACACTAACTAATTTTTTTTTTCCGATTTCCTTCCTTCGCCGTAACGGCCGTTAACAGCGTTATCCAAATCGTCAAACGTTGTTAATTTTATTTACCGAAAAATTCCTAAAAAACTATCCGACTTATTTAATATTTGCCAAAAAATACATGAACTTTGTTGTTGTCATAAAAATACACAGACTAATTTAACTTGGAAATAAAAAACACGATCTGTTTTTTTTTTTAAGGATTTCTCCAACCAAATCGTCAAATGCTTTTAGTTTTGTTTAAGGAAAATTCCTAAAAAAACTTGACTTATTATAGAAATCCTCTAAGACCTTCAGTTCTTCAGTAATATCAACTAAAATCATGTTATTAATGTGTAACTTTTTCTAAATTGCTAATGCTTTTTTCAACAATCTATCATATGTGAACAACAGTAAATTAAAGAAATTTTATCCACTTTGTTAGCCGAAGATTCTTCTTAATTTCTTCAATTTATTGTTGTTCGCATCAGATATAGATAGATGTTGTATGTTAAAACTAGGATTTAATATAGTATTATATCGATTTTGATATTATAAGGGGATAACATCGGTTTTTTAGCCATTTTTATTTATCATGTGCAAAGAAAATGAGAAAAATAACGGTATTTACTATTTGGTTAACATGTTGATAACTGTGGATGTCAGATTCACACACTCAAGTATTTTTATTAGTAGGAAAGATTATTCTTGAGGGACAAAAAATAAGAACGTAAAAGGCTTATGAATTGCTACCAAAATTGCTATCGTATTTCTTGCTCCAGAGAGAGATCCCTTTACATGGCCATTGGCCATTATATTTATACATAGAGAAACGACATTAAAATGAGTAATTAAGTACAATTATTCCTTCTTAAATGTGTCCGTTTTGATTCCTTGACTTTAATGCTCAACGTTTGAATTTGAGTTGACTCTGATCTTCGTGGGCCTCGCCTTTTCGGCCCAAGTTTCCTTGAACCGACTTACCCGTGTCTTCTACACCGAACTCATGTCATAGTGCAGTCACTTCGGATTCTCGAAGTGGTGACAACCACTTCGACCGTTCCTTCGGCTCATGGGTCCAATGGGCTTCATCCTTTATGGGCCATTATCTTGACTACGTGGCAATCTTTGGTTGGTCTTGGACTTCTGGTGCGGGATCCGACACCAACAGTTAGCCCCCCAAGTTCTTCGAAGTACTATTCCAATTCGGAGGACTTTTAAATGCTTTAATGACCAAAGATTGCGTTCCGAGGAATCTTCTGATTTTTCCCGCCAAGATCCCATCAGACCTTTAATTTCGGCGCTACCCATATTTAGTCGCGTGACATCTGTCGCCATTATGACCGTATATCGATTATTTACTATTAAAACGGGAAAAAACCTTCCCACTTCCCACACAACTTCCGAGGCGGTTTCATGATTAGCCTGTGTGAGGTAACTTCTTTTCACCATTACTTTCTTCTTTTACTTTTGTGCTTTAATCAAAACTTCTCTCTACTTTTCTTCACTGAACCTCTCTTCGCCGGATCTTGAATTTTTCATTTTTCTCCGATGACTTCCGATTCTGAAAGACCTGAATCTCCGTCTTATGATGAGAGGCGTTCTAGTAATGACGAATGCACTCGTCCTAACGATATCGCCGGTCCTCATTACAAATCCACCTGTACTCTTCAATCCCTTGAGCGATTAAAGGGGCTTTGTCAAATTCCTCCTGGAATTATAGCGGAGGCGCAAATAGCCGATCCTACGGAATCCCCGGAGAACCACCGTGACGGCTACTTTTATGTTTACGAAATTTACTTCAAGGGCTGCGGATTGACCTTCCCCCTTCCCGAAGCCCTAGTTCGATTCTTGGCGGCTCTCGAGATTGCTTTACCTCAATTAACCCCCAATCTCCTCCGAACCATCCTCGGGATTATAAGCGTTGCGGCGGAGGCTGGCTACGTCATTGGAGTCCCCGAGCTGAATGAACTCCTAAGCGTAAGGAGTTCATCAAGAAAACTGGGTACTTCTCGGCGTATCCAAATGCCAACAGGAACGTCATTTTGCACCTCCCGAACAAGGATGAAAACTGGCACCATCCTTGGTTCCTGATTAAGAAAACTCCTGCTTCGATTGGGAATCTTTCTGATGTACTCCCATCGAAGTGGTCTACGAAGCCTGGTAGAGACTAGGTCGTATATTCCTTTCCTGTTTATTTTATTATTTTTTACTGACCAAATTAGTTGTTTCACTTCGCAGCTCTTATCGCTTCAACTCTCCCGACTAAAGAATTTGTCAAGTTCTTCAGAACAATCCTCGAAGGGGAAACCCTTTGGAATTCTTTCACCCTCGATCGGTTTATCGAGGCCAACCGAAAACTCAGGATGAGTCCTCCCAATCTACTTCATCGTCTTCCGCCTCCTCCCTCAACTCAGGGCATGTCAGCTCGGGCCCTTACTGCCCTGCGTAAGAAACTTTCCAAGCCGATAGCAGAGGCTTGTGATGAAAACAAGGCGTTCCTCGCGGCCGCCATTGATAAAAAAGATTACAGCGGGACCCTGCTGGTTGATGATAACAGCTCCGAGGGAGCCAGATCCGTTGCTGCTTATAGGCTAACACCTCGTCGCGAACGTCATGACAAACGTTCTCCTCGGAGAGAGCGGTCTCCTCGTCGTGATTCTCCTTGTCCTCCCCGAGACGATTTCAGCAACAAACCACTTAAGAATTTGGTTCGTAGGAAGAGGGACAAGTCGTCCCGTGGTGACTCGTCTCCGCGAAGGGAGAAATCAAGGGCCCGGACTGATCGTTCACCTCGATCATCCCCTCCCACTGAACCAATGGGTCCTCCCCGACCTGTTGACATGTCTTCTTCTTCTCAGCCCGACAGCAAAAAGACTGCTCGGAGTGCATCTCCTAAAAAGGGAGATTCTGAATCTCGAGATGCTTCCTCGAGGTTAAAGCCCGTTCTTGTCCCTCAAGTCAAATCGCTTTCAGGTTTGGTGATTTACACATACTCTAACGTTTTAGTTTCTATTAAGATTCCAATTTTTACAATTCTTCCTTCTTCTCAGCTATGGAGAAAGAAGGCAGCGTCTTCCGATGCTTCAAGACCCGATCGGGTTCGATCTTGCCAGACTTCGACAAGTGGCGCCCTGCGATTCGTGAACGCTATTTGCTTCACGCGCATCACTCATCTCGGGTTAGTTTCGCTTTAATTTTCCGATTGTGCTGCCGTTCATCGAAATGCCTCATCATCTCAATTTTATGCATAATGGCAGGCTAACGGTGAGCTTAACGACATGGTTGAACATTATGAGGGGCTGGTCCTTGGTCAGGAAAAGGAGATTGACGCGTGGAAGAAAAAACTTTCTGCTCTTGAGGCTGAACTAAGCTCTTCTACCAGCTCCAAGCACGACCTGGAGGACAAAGTCGACAGTCTAACATCCGAGCTGGCGAAGATTAAGGGGGAGCTGCAGGATCAGTACGACCAAAATTTCAAACTCCAGGATGAGCTTTCTGGTGTTCAGGGTAGGCTTCACGAATCCGAATCAACCGCCGATATCCTGAATAACCAACTCATTGAGCTTAACGCGAAGTACAAGGCGATTGCCAAATTGCGTGATTCCGAGTTGGCAAGGTAGGCATCGAAAGCCAGAAAGGAAGTTAAGGGATGCGGGATGGAGTTGATCCAAGGGGCCATCCGCTTCATGCAGACCGAGAAGGCTAGGTCAGATTTGGAATCAGACATCAAGGAGCACGAGAGCAACCTGATTCTGTTGGATCAAATCCATGATACGGATTTCTCCGAGGAGCAAGAAAGGACCGAACTGTCGGCCAATCTTTCTGAAAAGCGGAGTCGCTTGGCAGCTCTTCCCACTTCGACCTTCAACCCGCAGAATTTCGAGGAATTCTTCACTGAATCGCCTCCTATAAGTGATTCGGGTCTAGACTGGGCAGGTAATGCTTGGCTCTTGACACTTACTACCTTTTCCTCACCTTATGTTTTTTTTTTTTAAAAAAGTTGACTGGAACGGTCCTTCCCAGGTTCAAGTGAGGCAGAGGATGTCGTCCCACCCGAGGTACCTGCGGCACCGGCGGTCACTCCGGAGGATGGTTGTAATGTAGAGGGCGGACCAAGAGCTCCATCCGACCAAGCACCAGTCAAGGAGGTGAATGAAACTTCGGTTGCTGAGCCGGAGTCCGAGGTGGATATCATTCCGTAGTGGCTGCGTCCACTTTAAATTGGGGATTGTCCCATTTAGTTTAAACTTAATTTCGAACTTATTTTTGGCCTAAGGAGGCTTTATTATTTCTTTTGAACAAGATACTTGCCTGAGGAGGCTTTTAAACCTTTCTAGGTTATGACCCAAGGGGGTTTGGTTAAAATTATATGCGGGTTTGCAAAGTCCGCTTTTAACCTTTTGTGGCCTTGTGGTTATGCTTTTGAGATTTTTAGGCTGATCAGACCTTTCTCTTAAGAATGCGAGAACTGAGCTCGGCTTAAAGCGAGTTCCCCACTTCGGGTTTAGTCAACTCGATAAATTTATTGGGCTTGGGCCTTAGAAACTTTTGTAGTTAATGCGACGGTTGCTCTTTCCCTTCTTATAAGTAAGGAAAACGGCTCATCTTTAATGCAATAACTGTCTTTTCTCGATTTTCCAAAAATGGTTTAAACCACTCGGACACACTACCATTATTGGATTTATGGTTCCAAGACAAACCCTAAATCATTATAAATAAAGGCTTACCTACTTCTAAGCTTTATTTAAACACGATTTTAGAATCTTACTTGAGAAATATTTCAAGAATGGAAAACGAAAAAGTAGCCTCCGTTGATCCCGGCAGCCCACTTTTTTTGTCCGGCGATGGCTTTGAACCGGCCGGCGTTCTTTTCCCCCACGCCGTCTTTCACTTTCCTTCAAAGGAGAAGAAAGAGGCTTGCGATTTTATTGACAAGGTAACTATTTAAAGTTTTTGATTTAAAAACTTTTTGTTTCATCTTATTCATTCATCTTTATGCTAGGTTGCCGACAAGCACCGTCGCTTGTGTGAAGAGAGGCAACGGCTAGGCCTCAAAAGGCAAACGCTCGAGGCTCGCATCGCTCGGGTGGAGAGGAAGATACGGGCTTTGGAAAGTGATCCCTTTCAATGGGAATGACGGAACTTCGATTCTGTTGCTGAGATCCCGAAGATGCTTCAGATGTATCTCCGTGCTAGAGGAGTTCCGGGTCCTGTGAATGCTCCGGTCCATACCGTTCCATCTGACAGCGAGGAAGAAGACGAGGAGGAGGCCAGCACCTGTCGGAAACGCGTTCGGGATCATCCCGAAGTGGATGCCAAGAACAAGGCGTCCACTTCGAAGACTAAACCGGCGATGAAGGAGCCTGTTCCTGAGCCTCTTCCATAAATGTTCTCTAACTTCTTCTTTTATTTTGAACTCGTAATGGGCTTCGGCCCCTTTTTATTTATGGAAACATTTGCAATTTTCCTTACTTTTCAAATATTCTCGGAGATACGCCTTTTAATGCAGGATCTGTTCGAGGGCAATAATCTCTCCGCGAATCACTCCATTCCTAGGATAGAACCCGCAGCTTGCTAGGGATATGACGTTCCTATAAATTATAGTCTCAATTTCCCTTTACTCCTCACCATTCTTTTCATTTTAGTAGGTATGGAGTTCAATCTTCGCTGTTCAGAATCTATGCCCGACTTCTCCAGAATCGGAATGATAAACGAAGATGTTCCGAATGAGCCAAGCAGGCAGCCTCCTCCACTTCGCGGCTTCTTAAGATCTCAGATTCGAGCCCCATGTGCTTTGATCAGGGATCTCCCAATCAGAGACCAAGGGACAGCGACGGCGTTCATAGAGGCACTCGCGCTTCAACACCGGAAGTTTATGTTGGAAAAGAGGAGACTCCGGAAGAGGATTAACCGGATGCAACGCAGGCTTACTACGGTGTCAAGAGATCTTCACATCCTTGAATCTCACCCCGGAGAGTGGATTGAGCTTGGAATATCTGACTTTGCTCGAATTCCGGACTGCATGATGCCAATCCTCGATCTTGCTGGTCAAGGAGTTGAAGTGTTCTGCTCATCGACAAGATTTTCATAGTCCGAAGTGTACGATGAGCGACATCCCGTCTTTTGAATAAATGCTCTATTTCCAACCTCTTGTATGTTCGTATAGCCGAACCTTTATTTGCTTCACTTATTCGCACAGTCGAACCTTTTTCCTTTAATAAAGAAATAAAACAAATTTTTATTAATAGCTGAACTCGTTTCCGAGCTGCCTACGTACCCATCTCGGGATCAAGCCACACCGTAGTTCATGTACATAAACAATGCATGTAGCTTTAAACATAAAACTTCTTTAGGTTGATCACATTCCAAGGTCGCTTGACTGGATTCTCTTCTAAGTCTTTCAACCTATAAACACCGTTCCGAACCACTTCGGTAATAATGTAAGGTCCTTCCCAATTAATACCGAGTTTACTGGCACCTTCTTCTTTTTTGTTGTCAAAGACGCGCCTTAATATATAATCTCCCACGAAGAAAGGCCTACTTTTAACCTTAGAATTGTAATACCGGGCTGCTGCCTGCTGGTAATTCTGGATCCGAATTAGAGCTTGATCACGCCTTTCATTTATGGTATCTAGTGAATCATTAAGCATTACTGAATTTTCTTCCTCATTTAACGGTGCTTCTGTTCGGCGAAGTCCGGGCACATTGAGTTCAGCTGGTACTACCGCCTCCATGCCATAAACCAAAGAGAATGGAGTTTCTCCTATAGGTCGCCTAGGGGTTGTACGATAGGCCCACAGGACGGGTTGGAGTTCTTCATACCATCCTCCCTTTAGATGACTTAAGCGTTTCTTGAGATTGCTTAATATTGTCTTGTTCGCGGCTTCAGCTTGACCGTTTCCTTCCGGATATCATGGAGTAGAATAACTAACTTTGATTCCCCAGTCCGCACAAAAGGCATCAAACTCGTGTGAAATGAATTGTGGTCCATTATCAGTGACTATTTCGTATGGAACTCCATGTCGACATATAATGTTTTTCCAAATAAAGGTCTTCACCGCCGAATCCTTGATACCAACATACGCCTCAGCTTCAATCCATTTTGAAAAGTAGTCCGTAAGGACTAAAAGGTACTGTACACCTCGAGTTGATTTGTGCAATGGTCCAATGATGTCCATTGACCACCTCATAAACGGGTATGGGGCGGAAATGGAGGAGAATAATTCCGACGGTTGATGGATCAATGGTGCATGGAGTTGGCAGCGCTTGCATCTTTGGGCGAACTTAACACAATCTGTGATCATAGTGGGCCAATAATACCCCATTCTTTTAACTTTAAAAGCCATAGCTCTTCCTGATGAATGACTCCCACATAATCCTTCATGCACTTCGCTCATGACGATTTCGACTTCGGGCCCAAAAATGCATAATAGGTAAGGGTCATTGACACCTCGTCTATATAACGCATCCTTTGACAGACAAAATTTCGCGCTAACGATTTTCATTTTCCTGGCCTGCCATTTATTCTTTGGGAGCTCACCTGTCATGATGTAGTGTTTTATTGGCTCCCTCCAGTCAGCCCCCCAGTCTTTAGCCGGAATTTGGTCAACTTTGTGAAATAGTCGTGGCTCTGGCTCGGGATGCTCGTTTGGTTCAAGAACATCCTCCTCGATTAACGGCTCAGTTTCTAATATTGTTTCTGGAATCACCTCTTCAGCTAAGACAACGGGTTTCTTGTTAGATGTATTCGATCCCTTTGACTTCCTTCGTTTGTTGGGTGGCGGTTCGATATCTGGTTCGCCACGGTCGCGTGCCGCTGCTCGAGACCTTGTAACGACGAGGGTTTTTTTGCTGTCTTGAATGCTTCGCTCCGGAATGCATTCCGCTGGAATAACTCTCTTTAACTCAGGATCTGATGTTGACGCCAATGCGGCAAGTGCATCCGTAGTTGTATTCTCTCCCCGAGGTATACGGATTAATTCAAATTTCGAGAAATTTTTAGATAGATCCTTCACCACTTCGAGGTACGCTTCCATTCTTGAATCTTTGGCTTCATAGTCTCCATTAAATTGGTTAACTACTAATTGCGAATCGCAATAAGCCAATATTTCCTTAGCTCCAACTCCTTGTGCTAATCGAAGTCCGGCAATCAGGGCTTCGTATTCTGCCTCGTTGTTGGAGGCATTGAATAACAACCGGAATGATTGTTCTAGAATTTCTAATGTTGGAGATTCCAACTTGATTCCCACTCCGGATCCTTGCTTTGTTGAAGACCCGTCTACGTGTAATTTCCAAGTTTGGTTCTCCGAATGTTCTATCGTTCTAGGTATTGGTAGCTCGGTTAAGAAATCTGCTAGAACCTGAGCTTTCATACTGATCCGGCTTTTGAATTCTATATCGTACTCGCTTAACTCCACCGCCCATTTCGCCAAACGTCCGGACTGACTTGGACTATGAAGTATTGTTCGGAGTGGTTGGTTAGTTAATACTTCAACCGGATGGGATTGAAAATATGGGTGCAGCTTCCGAGCCGAAGTTACCACCGCGAGTGCAAGTTTTTCCATCATTGTGTATCTTGTTTCCGGATCCGTCATTGACTTGCTCACGTAGTAAATTGGTTTCTGCTCCCCACGGTCTTCCCGAACCAAGACTCCACTAACCGCGTGATTTGAAACCGACACGTACAAATAAAGTTCTTCATCCACTTCCGGTTTGGACAATATAGGTGGAGTGGTTAAGTATGCCTTAAGCTGCCCAAAAGCTTCTTCACACTTCTCATCCCAAAGGAATCCTTTGTTCCCTTTTAGAATTTGGTAGAAAGGCAACGACTTATCTGTTGATCTTGAGATAAAACGATTTAGAGCCGCAATCCGTCCAGTCAACCGTTGTACTTCTTTGAAGTTTCTTGGAGAGGGCATGTTTAGAAAGGCGTTAACTTGATTTGGATTGGCTTCAATTCCTCTTTCTGTCACGATATAACCAAGAAATTCTCCGGATGGGACTCCAAATGTGCATTTCGCCGGGTTCAGCTTCATTTGATACTTATTGAGAATATCAAAACATTCCTCTAAATGCCTAATGTGATCCTCTTTTTTTAATGACTTAACCAACATATCATCTATGTAGACTTCCATTGTCTTTCCGAGATGATTATGGAACATTTTGTTAACCAACCGTTGATAAGTTGCTCCTGCATTTTTCAAACCAAAAGGCATTACCTTGTAACAATAGATACCTCTATCAGTGATAAACGACGTTTTTTCTTGGTCTTTGGGGTTCATCATTATTTGATTATAACCCTAGAAGGCATCCATGAATGTTAACAGCTCGTTCCCAGCGGTGGACTCTACAAGTCGATCTATATGTGGGAGCGGGAAACTATCCTTGGGACATGCTTTATTGAGGTCTGTGAAGTCGATGCAAACCATATCTTTCCCATTCTTCTTTTTGACAACGACAGTGTTTGCTACCCATTCTGGATATTGTACTTCTCTTATGGACCCTATCTTCAAAAGTTTATCCACTTCGTCATTTACTATTTTTGCTCGCTCCACTCCAAGCTTTCTTCTTTTTTGTTTCACCGGTTTGAAGCTTGGATCCACGTTTAGTTCATGACAAATTATACTTGGATTTATGCCAGGTATGTCCGCTGCTGACCATGCAAACGATGTTTTGTTTTTCCTTAAGAGTTCGATCAAAGCTTCTTTTATTTAGCCAGTCAAAGTTGCCCCAATTCGAATTTTCTGGTCCGGCTTGTCTTCTTCCAACACCACTTCGATTACTACATCATCTTTCTTCTGCCCGCTAGGAAATTTTGTTCTTAGTCCCTCTTTTGCGGGCTTCGTTAATTGCTATTGAATCTTCATACGGTGGCTAGCTAGATAACACGTCCGTGAAGCTTCTTGATCTCCCCGAATTGTTTCCACTCCTCTTGATGTTAGAAATTTGATACATTGATGATATGTAGAGGGGACTGCTTTCATTTGATAAATCCAGGGAGTACCAAGGATGATGTTGTAAGCTGCGGGCTTATCGAAGACGACGAAGTCCACGATCTTTGATACCTTTTTGGCGAGGACCGGTAGTTTGATTGTCCTGAGAGACATGGCTGACTCACTTGTGAATGCAACTAATGGAGACGGAGGCCCCACTATGTCCGCCCGACTAATTCCCATTCTTTCTAAAGTACTTAAAAAGATCAAATCGACCGAACTGCCTGTATCTATAAGGATCCTTGATACTTCGAAGTTAGCAACGTCAAGGGTAATGACTAGAGCATCATCATGAGGTCTTTCGAGGTACCGCGTTTCTTCTTCATTAAATGATATTGATGCACCTTGAAAATCAACTTCTTCGCTTAAGCTTGCTTTGAGTAGGATATTTCGTCTATGTTTCTTGATGGAACTTATCGAATCTCCGCAAAATTTGGAGCCTCCTAGAATCACATTGATCTTACCCTTCGAACTCCTTGGTTCTTCCTTGTTGGTTAACCTTGGTCTTTTGGAATTTTGGTCTTTGGAACTTTCCTTTGCTTTGTAGTATTCTTTCACAAAATCTTTTATATCGAATTTGGAAAGATCTCCACTAGCCCAAAGCTCTGCGAGGTGCCTTTTAAGAACGCTGCAATCCTTGGTTAAATGTCCGGTTACTTTATGAATGTCGCAGTATAGACTTTTATCACGGACCCAAGTGTTTGATCTTCCTTTCCCTTGGAATTGCTTTCCGACGGTACTGTTGAAGGGTTGCGACCCAAATTTCCTTGGTCCTTTGCTCTCCCTAGGCTCGAACTTCTTGGTAGGGACGGTGATTGCTGGCTTTTCTTGCTTATTTCTTTTGGCAAAACTTTCTTTTTCGTCCTCTACCTCCATCCAGTTGTTCGCGCGGAAGAGTGCATCCTGAATTGTGTCTGGTTTATGAAGTATTAAGTCTTCTTTAAACCTTGAATCATGTCGCAATCCTTTTTGTAGGGCAGATAAAGCTGATTGCTGCGAGATTCTTGGGAGCTTTGACAGCACTCCTTTGAATTTGGTGATGAAAACTCGAAGTGACTCATTAGATCCTTGCGATAAGTTCCAAAGATCGGCATCCGAAACGCTTTTATCCATAAGGATGGAGTATTGCTTTAAGAATACGGCTGATAGTTCGTCGAAATTGCTGATCGAACCCGGCTCTAATTGGGTGAACCACATTAGAGCTTGACCACATAGATTCTCCGAAAAAAGCTTGCAGTAGCCTGCGTCCTCATCAGCTTCATCCAATTCGACTCTTCCAGCAGCGATCAGAAAAGCTGCGAGGTAGCTTTTTGGATCCTCCAATCCGCTGTAAGGGTCCAACTTGAGTTTCTGGGAATCTTTGATCCTCAAACTTGCAATTCGCGAGATGAAAGGTGTTCGCCTAGCTTCTTCAATGACTCGATTGATGTCTGGCTCCGAACTTGTAGCTTGATGAAATTTTGATTTCATTTCTTTTAATTCCTGGCTAACCTTCCTCATGGTCTCGAACTGGTCGAGGTTCTCCTGCTCGTATTGAGCTGCAAGTTGTTCTTCATCTCCGAGCTGTGTCTCTTCTTCCAACATCTGAGCTACATTATTAGTAGCACCGGGAGTTGTTTGTCCGCTGGTTTCATTTCGCGCAGCGGAACTTGGCGAGTTGAATATCCCTCTTTGGATTCCCACAAGGTTTCCTGCACTTAAAGAGCAAACACGAGTTTGTATAGTATTGACGTTTTGACTAAGAGATACCTGGGATGTTTGCAACGTATCGACGGCCTTTTCTACATCCGAGAACTTTTGTGATATGTCCGACATGGTTTGCTGCATAGCTTTGAGGGTTTCGGCCAATGATGTCTCAACGGCGTCTCCTCCGGACATTGTTGCTTATCTCGAAAGTGTAATAAAGAAAAAATCTGACCACTCAAGAACCTTCTTCACCACAGACGGCGCCAAAATGTGGATGTCGGATTCACACACTCAAGTATTTTTATTAGTAGGAAAGATTATTCTTGAGGGACAAAAAATAAGAACGTAAAAGGCTTATGAATTGCTACCAAAATTGCTATCGTATTTCTTGCTCCAGAGAGAGATCCCTTTACATGGCCATTGGCCTTTATATTTATACATAGAGAAACGGCATTAAAATGAGTAATTAAGTACAATTATTCCTTCTTAAATGTGTCACGTTTTGATTCCTTGACTTTAATGCTCAACGTTTGAATTTGAGTTGACTCTGATCTTTGTGGGCCTCGCCTTTTCGGCCCAAGTTTCCTTGAACCGACTTACCCGTGTCTTCTACACCGAACTCATGTCACAGTGCAGTCATTTCGGATTCTCGAAGTGGTGACAACCACTTCGACCGTTCCTTCGGCTCATGGGTCCAATGGGCTTCATCCTTTATGGGTCATTATCTTGACTACGTGGCAATCTTTGGTTGGTCTCGGACTTCTGGTGCGGGATCCGACACCAACAATAACTGTTACAATAAAGTGGGTAAAATTGGAACAAAAAATAGGTCGTGCTTTTTTTTTTTTTTGGTGAGCATAGGTCGTGCTTTTTATTTCAACTTTAAATTGATCTGTATATTTTTCTGGCAAAGAAAAAAAGTTCAGGTATTATTTTGGCAAATATTAAATAAGTTGGGTTTTTTCTAGAATTTTTCGTAAATAAAACTAAAAACGTTTGATGATTTCGTTAACGTCGTTGACGGCCGTTACGGCAAAGGGAGGTAATCGGAAAAAAAAATTAGATCGTGTTTTTTATTTCTAACTCAAATTAGTTTATGTATTTTTTTGGCAAAAAAAAAAGTTTAGGTAATTTTCTGACAAATATTAAATAAGTGGGGTTTTTTTAGGGAATTTTCCTATTATTTTTGCCTTAAAAGTTAAAATGCATTTCAACCATATTTTCTATCTCGTATAAAGTTGATCTAGTTTTTGGTGGATTTATGAATGCTACTAGGCCATGATCACTTCTAATTTGCTAATTTTTTTACTGTAAAAATAATAATATTTAAAGTCTTAGTATTTTAATTGGAAACTAAAAATACTGAAAAAGGGGATTAAAAATAAGATTATTGGTTTTTTACCACAAATCAAAAAAGACATTGCAGTTTTGCAGCTGCATTTGAATCTTCCAACATGAATAATTAAACACCGTTAACGGAAATCTAACGGAAATTTAACACCGTTAACGTTTGGTTAACGGAAATTTAATTAAACACATGTTAACGTCTGGTTAACGTCTGGTTAATGGAAATTTAACACCGTTAACGTCTGGTTAACGAAAATTTAACGGGATGCCCGAAATAGCCAAGTCAAACTAAACTTCACTATTTTGTCAAAAAGTCAACCTAAACTTTATGATTTAAATGACATTTCGATAGTTCATGTTTTTTTCGTTCCAAATTTGAAAGTTCGTGAATTTTTCTATATTTTTCCCAATAATTAAAAAAGAAAAAAAAAAAACAGAAAAGGTCACATTTTTCCATTTTTGGAGGTCTCTCTCCGAACGTGTATCACACGCGCTGCAATTGCGCGTAGACGAATAATTAATGGAAACCATATCAACTGAAAATATAAATAAGTAGAAAATAAAGGTGAAACAGTGACGTAAAAGTTAGAATTCAATGTGATGCACCACACGTAAACTCTCACTTATTCACCGTTAGATCTTTGTCAAAAGTCAACAAACTATCTAAATCCAACGATTCGGTTTATGTATCCGTGTAAAATCAACAACACACGGTAGTTTTTTTATTTTTCTTTCTAAAAAAATTTCGATAAAAACAAAAAATTTAAGTGAAAGACAACAATCGGAGAACAATCTGGTCTGCTGCTAAATTTAATATAAAAAATAAAAAATAAAAAACAGAGAGATAAAAAAAAAAAAGAAATTGCGAAAAAGAGAAGACCTTTGTGGCTTTGTCTAATTGTCTCCACTGAAAATAAAAAAGCGCGAATTCAATTCACCGACTAAAGACATTCTCCGGTGAACAACTCGATGCAATCCACTCATATCAGCGGCGGAAGTAGCGGCGGTGGTGGTGGTGGTGGCGGAGGAGAGGTGAGTCGAAGTGGTTTATCTCGGATCCGTTCAGCTCCAGCTACTTGGATTGAAACCCTACTCGAAGAAGATGAAGAAGAAGGCTTAAAACCTAACCTCTGTTTAACAGAGCTTCTTACTGGTAATAACTCTGGAGGAGTGATAACGAGTCACGAGTTCCCGAGTTCTGTTGAGCAGGGATTGTATAATTATAATCACCAAGGTGGTGGCTTTCACCGCCAGAATAGTTCTCCGGCGGATTTTCTTAGTGGGTCTGGTGTTGGGACTGATGGGTATTTCTCAAGTTTTGGTATTCCGGCGAATTATGACTATTTGTCGACTAACGTTGACATTTCTCCGACTAAACGGTCTAGAGATATGGAAACACAGTTTTCTTCTCAGCTGGTAAGAATCTGTTTCATTGAATTCAGATAAAAATGGAAACTTTAATTGAAAGATAACTTCTTTTGCTTACTTTATTGTCAAGTTGTGTGAATTTATGGTCAAAATGCTGAGTGTTTAGGTTCTGACTTGAGTTCTGTTATAGGGATTGATACGGTTATTGTTTAATTGGGTGTTTGAATTCTTCAGTTGTGGAGACAATAAAGATGTAAAAGAGTAGTCTTGTCTAATTTGACAACTTGCATTTGTTTGTAACAAATTCCCAGCAAGTTGCAGTTTTTTTTTTTTTCTTTGTTTTCCTGTGGCTGTGAAAGTGAATGTTGCATAAAGCTTCTATTAGTAGTTGGGCAAACTAAATTAGTCACTGCACATAGTCCATCTTTGATGAGTATCACTTACTTGTGTTAACTATGTATCGATCGTGTAACGTTAGTAGTTATCATGGCTTTTGTGAGATAAAACATGTTTTGATGTTCATGGTTAAGTCTCTGTGTGTATATGGATACTTAACTAATAACTCTTCCCTTCTGGTTTGTTGAGTAGAAAGAAGAGCAAATGAGTGGTGGGGTGTCAGGAATGATGGATATGAACATGGACAAGCTTATTGAAGGTTCAGTTCCTTGTAGGGTTCGTGCTAAACGTGGTTGTGCAACTCATCCTCGTAGCATTGCTGAGCGGGTATTTACTTAAAAGTTTGTGCTAGATATTTTGCAGTACCAGTTCTGTTTCTGTCTCATTCTTGGTTTTGTCATTAAGCTTTTCTTCATTCATTATGTTAGGTGAGAAGAACGCGAATAAGTGATCGGATCAGGAGGCTGCAAGAACTTGTTCCTAACATGGATAAGGTAAATTTTCTTTTACAGGGCAGATTGATTTTAAGTTTTCTTGGAAGTTTTTAATAAAGAATTACGAAATGGGTCCAAGATTGTATATGCTTAAAGCTTAAGGTAAGAGTTAGTGCTTAGCCGTAAAGTAAAGGAATTTGGATGCTAACTGTTGATTATTGTCAAGGCATTAATGGTACTCCTTAGTCCATAAACTATGGTTCTGCAGTCTTTGATTCGAAGATTCTGTGTATGATATGTCATTAGTTGCTGTATTATATTATGACAACAAACGTTTGAGGTTTCTGAAACTCTGTGGGAACGATAAAAGTCCGGGAGAGTTATAACGCGAAGATTCGGGTTTTTGTATTTTCTCTGTTGCAGCAAACCAACACTGCAGACATGTTGGAAGAAGCTGTGGAGTACGTGAAGGCTCTTCAAGGCCAGATTCAGGTTTATCTGCATATTACTAATTGATTAGAAACACAAATTTATATTAAAAAAAAAGCATTTTTTTGATCATTTGATTTGGTTTTGATGGATTCAGGAATTGACAGAGCAGCAGAAGAGATGCAAATGCAAACCTAAAGAAGAACAATAATGTTTCCTTTAGGATTGATATATCTGTAATTTTTTTTTAATATCTAAAAATGGTGATGATCTGTTCGAAAATTCGAAACATGATCCTATATATTGAACTAGAAAAAAATAGATATATGAATTTTAGCTGTAAAATTTTTGTACAATAAGGAGAAAAGTTTTAGAAGAGTCAATAAAAAAATGTATGTTCTTTATACATGTTGGGAATATATATTTTGTTAGTGTTCTTTATCAATTTATGCTCAAGGTTTCAGCTTTATAACATTACTAACTATTGAAACATAATAGGAAAAAATAAGAAAGTAGAGCATATTTAGTTTGAGAAAATTGGAAATAAAGGATATCTACTTAAAAATTTGTCCATATATCCTTTCTTTTTGTAGATTGGTCAAATAGGTTTTTTGAAAATAAAAAAAAACCCAATTTTACCCTCATTTTCTCTCAAAATTAATAAAAATTGATTTTAAAAATAAAACTATGTAATGTATTTACTAAAATTAAATAGAAATCTAAACCTTCCACTTGAGAAAGAGTCTCTCAATCACCTAGACCTAATTAACTGTTTTTTTTTTCCCTGTCGTAGATGAACATGTCGAGGTAAAACAAAAAGGACCCTAGTCTCTCTCAAACGAGCCCACCGCCGTATCTCCACCGACTGCGTGTTTTCCGGCATTGTTGGTCCTCCGGTGTTCATCTGGGCGACGATTGAAGACTGAATCAATAGGTACGTTGCTGTACTCTTTTTTGTGATTGAAATTATGTCTTTTTCTCATCTCAAGTCACAATTTTTGTTACTCGTTTAGAAATTTGCGTTCATATAAACAAAAATTAGATTTGAGACTTGTAGATCGATGTGAATCTTTTTGTTCTCTCGATTTAGTTGCAAGTCACAATTTCAATTTGCATGTAGAGTTGTTAATATCTTTGAATTCGTGAAACTCGATTAAAGGTTTCAATTTGGTGAGTTTTAAAATTCCAAATTTAAATTGAATGTAGATTGAATAAGTCTTTCGCTCTTTGATTCCAAATTACAATCGAAGTGATCTTTTTGTTCTCTTTTTGATCTGTTTAGTCCACTATTTGTGTGTGTGTGTGTCGTGAGTAGCTCAAGTACGTGTCTTGTTTTTTTTATTAGTTATAGGTTTTGTCTCTTGTAAATCTTCTACATCTAAGTCAATTGTAAATCTTTTTAGCTAAAGCCATCCACATATCGTCATTGGAAATATTTCAATTGCATGTAGATTGATTAAGTCTTCTATCTCTTTGATTCATGTTAATGTATATGTGTTTGTGTTGGAATTCATTGATCCTTCTTGAGCTGTTTAGATATTTGATTTTAAACTCTCAGCTCTTAAGTTTATGAAATTAGAATTCTTTTGTGATCCTTCTTGAGCTGTTTAGATATTTGATTTTAAACTCTCAGCTCTTAAATTTTGACATTGTGAAGCTCTTAGGTTTATTTTAATATCAAGTGTTTTGTCTCTTAATAACTTTCAATATTTGATAAAGCTAGTTTGTTCTCTATTTTCAGGTTTTGGATCTACATTACATCAAAGGTTATCAATGGAAAACAATCTAGGAAGCATGAGTAAGACATCAGGTTCTTTAACATACTAATTTTTGTTTGCTAACTGCAACTATGCACTATAATTAGTCATCACTGTGAATGGTTTTATTTACATATGTTTGTTTTTTATGTGCAGCCACTACTAAGGAGTTTCCCAAGCGCCTTTTCGGACATGGTAAAGAGCCTGAACTTGAGAAAATTAACAACAGCTGCAGATTATCGATACTTAGGAAAATCAAAGATGCTTTGCCACATTGAGTGTCATATGCTTAATCTAAGCATGGATTTGATAAACGATAGGAACATCAAAGAGGCGCGCATGAAGATTGATGTAGACCTTTGGGAGGCTGCTCATGATCCTATCTTAATTGAGCGAATGGAGAACTATAAACCTCCACATCAATTGTCGGATATCCTTGAAATTGATTGAGATTAATTAGCATTATGGTTTTTTTTTATCGTGCAAACAGATTATGTACTAGTCTTGCGACATGTAGTTTGTATGACCTTTGTTTTTTTTTCCTAATTATTTAGGCATTTTATGAAAGTAAGTTTCTTGAGTTCGTCTCTAATATCTCCTTTTAGCTCGAGCAAGATGATTTTTTGTTCTCCACTCTTGTGCTTATCTGTTTTATACGTGTTCTACTCATGTATAATTTGATCCATTACAAACTTGATTATGAACACAAACATTAGAGACGAACTCAATAACAAAAAATGATCATAAGTAGAATTGAATCCATAGTTCAAAACTAAACCACGGACTTAACTAATACTAAATCTATAAATCAAAACACAAAAAACAAAAATATAAGTTTAAGTGAATGTTATACTCAAAACAGCAAAACGAAAATTATTAGAATAAAATCAAAAGTGGTGGACTAAGACGTGTAGGATTAAGCCGTGTAGCTTTTTAGGGTTTAGAAAACGTTTTAGGTTTTAATCTTAGTCTAAAAACCGTAGACAACAACTTCTACATCTTTTAGATCGTAATCTAAACAATAAATATTCATTTAAATCGTAATCTAAAAAAAATATTTTGTTTCCTTTTCTAAAGATTTACTGTCTATATTTAGAGCATTCTAAAAATTACAGAAATCGAAATCTGCAATACCGTAGAATATACATTCTAAACTCAGATTACAATTTCTAACGATGGCAGAAGATGTAGAAATTATTAGAACGTCTATTCTAAAATATTTAGAACATAGAGAAAAACGTAGAATGCATGTTCTAAATATTTTAGATTTATGATTTTAGGATTTCTAAAATTCTCAGAACAGAAATCTTATCTGAAATACGTAGAACATGTACAAAAATGCAGAATACACATTCTGAGTTTCGCAGAACTCTAGAAAACGTGTCCTACCAAAATTAGATGAAACTTTATCTATCAAAAAATCAACTTTTTTAAACCAAATCAAAAAAATTCCACTTCAAATCACTTCTACTCTTGTATATCTACATGTTTTTATGATTATTTTTTAAAAAAACATTTAAATTAGGGTGTAGGGGTAAAATCGCCCAAACTGATAATCTCACAAAAAAGTGTATATGGACAAATTTTTAAGTAGATATCCTTTATTTCCAATTTTCCCATTTAGTTTTTGTTAAAAGTGATAAAAAAGGTCCATTGAAAGCAAATTTCTGAAAGAATATTCGGAGAGGCTTAGCTAAACTTGTGACCATTGGCCACCATTCCCACAATTGTCACTCAAACTAATCAAAACATTTCTAACAGTTTGATTACATGTGTTAAATAGGATAAAGATTCGGTTTTAGTTTGGTTATTTCATGTATATTAGCTAGGCGTAACTATTTTGGAATGAGAAACCTATCCCGTCCTATATCTGTCATAAATTTTTCGTCCAATAATCCGTCTCATATACGTGAAATAAAAATATGACGGTCCCGTATCCGGCATTAATAGAATATGTGTAACTGAAAACGTACGTACATGGTTATGTGTGTAAACAAATTTATTTTATATAGTGCTCATAACTCGAACTCATACCAGTTGGGTATTTAGTTTGATTTTTAATTTATATTCCCATCCTATCTCGTCTCGTAATTCTTGTTCTCATTTCATTCCATTAAAAGCATATTCCAAATTCATGTTTTCTTACCTTTAAATACTATACATAGGCCTGGGCATAATACCCGAACCCGAAGAACCGAGCCGAAAATCCGATCCGAACCCAAACCCAAAGTTTTAAAATACCCGAACGGGTTCTAAACTTCACAACTCGAAAACCCGAACCCGAACCCGATTCGAATCCGAATCCGAATACGTACCCGAACATACCCAAAATATAAGTACATAGTTATAATATGTTAGTAATATTTATACTTGTAATAACCTAAGTGCCTAAATTATTCGGATGTTAAGTTATTTTTGGGTGTTTTAGCTACTTTTGGCTAGATTCGGGTATAAAATACTTGGATTTTATAGATTTTTGGAGTACTTCTTACACTACTAGAAAACATGGCATATTCCAACAAATGTTTATAACAATCGAATTTTGTTGGAAATTTCCAATGAATATCCCATAAAATTACGTTTAGTATTATATTTGTTAGAAATCTATTGTAAATTTCTAACAAATTTAAGTTGTGGCAAGTACATCACATAATTTATAGAAAAATTGTGGAAATTTTCCAACAAATACTATATTGTTGGAAATTCAGTGCAAATTTGCAACAAATTATAATTGTGACAATTACATTGCATACTTTGTAGGAAAGTCGTTGAAAATCTCCAAGAAATATTATATCGTTGGAAATTCATTACAAATTTTAGTTGTGGTAATTACGTTGTATAATTTGTATGAATATTATTGGAATTTTCCAACAAATATTATATATTGTTGGATAGAAGCAATAACTTTTAAGTTGTTGGAAAATTCTAACAAAATATTTGTTTTCTAGTAGTGTATCTTGACACTCCAAGGCGAGGAATCCATCAAGTGTGCCTAATGCAGTGGTGATGACATAGTGTCCACCAAGAGGAATGAACTCAAGTTCAGAATTAGAAGGATTATAGAGGTTTCCCTATAAAAAAACAAAAAGTTAAAAATTAGTGGGATTCTGAGATCAAGTATTAATCCACAAAAACAAAGATGGGAGATCAAATGCTTTAGAAAATATATGAAAGTAAACTAAGAAGCAGAATTAAAATACAATTCCTGACCTGAGTGGTGTAATAAGAAGGATACACTTCGAATTGAATACTGAGTGGTCCTCCCTCCCTGAGCTGATACTCCAACTCTTGATGAAACATTGATACACCATCCTCACCACCATAGTCCGCTATGTAATCATAGATAGAATGAACGTCACAAATGCTTGAGATAATTCTCTCACATCCCTGTATCAAGGGAAAACAACATTAATTAAAGGTTAATTTAACAAAGAGAGAAGAGAATGAAGGAGAGAGAACATTTTACCTAAGTCGTTGTACTCTCATCCAGGAAAATCTGCTCCTCAGTGATAGGACAATCTTCTTCGTATATTGTTCCACTCTCTCTAAAATGATGGGCAAGAGCAGAAACATTTAAAATTCCAACTTCATTATCTATAAAAGGACCAACTACACCGTGTTCATCGTAATAATGTCTCGGCGTAGAATTCATTAACTCCTGGATAGACAAGACTTTAGCAATATTGATAGAAGCCTGGGTTCCCAACCATTTCTTCATCTTTCGAACCAATTGTTAATACTTTGCATAGAGTTAGATACAAATTTTTTAATATTTGGATACTTCGGGTAAACCCGAATCCGATCCGAACCCGAAGTTTTAAAATACCCGAAGGGATCTTAGTTTTCTAAATCCGAAAAACCCGAACCCGAAAAACCCGACCCGAACCCGATCCGAAAATCCGAACGCCCAGGCCTAACCATACAATACATACTGTGAATTTTAAGGATTAATATATATACTGTTAAAGTTACAAATATATTTTAACAAATTTATTAATGTTTATTTTTTTAGCTAAATTTTGCATATTCTTCTTTTCAATGTTTAATCATAATTAATTTGATTTTGGACTAAACATAAAAATTTGAGATACATCTCTAAAAGGGATATGCTATTGCAGCATAATTTGTTTTGAATGCAAAATATATAATTATTTCGAAAACTGTGTGCAATATATTAGGGATTTATTTAAGGAAGATCCGATTGAAAAAGAAAAATTAAAACGCAAAATAATTTGGAAATTAATATGTACAATCTATTGTTTAGATATTTCCGAAACTTGCTATAAACGAAGGCCATGATGATAATTACTTTAAGAGAAATTGTTAAAAATGCCCCTTTTTCAATATCCCTTTTCAAAAATGCCCTTTTTGAGAGTCCATTTTTAAGTTTGCCCTCTTTTAATTTTTAATGACCATTTTACCCTTATTTGAAACAAAATTAGGTCCACAAAATACAAAATATTTTTTGGCGGGAAAAATACAAAATTAGGTCCACAAAAGCCAAAAAAATTTCGGCAAAAAAATTGCGGAATCACTTTTCTCGCAAAAAAAAATTTTTGGCGGGAAAATTTTTTGGCGGGAAAAATTTTTACGGGAAAATTTTACAAGGTATTTTAAAGGTTTTACGGAGTATTTACAAGTGTTTTGTAAGGTTTTACAATGTATTTTAAAAGGTTTTACAAGGTACTTATAATGTTTTATAAGGTATTTATAACTTGTAAAACCTTATAAAAAACTTGTAAAACCTTATAACTTGTAAAACCTTATAAAATAGCTTGTAAAATCTTATAATATCTTATAAATACTTTATAAATACGTTGTAAAACCTTTTAAAATACATTGAAAAACCTTATAAATACCCTGTAAAAACCCTTTAAAATACCTTATAAATTTTTCCCGCCAAAAATTTTCCCGCCAAAAATTTAACGCCAAAAAATTTGCGGAATCACTTTTCCCGCAAAAAAAATTTTTTGGCGGGAAAAAATTTTAAGGGAAAATTTTACAAGGTATTTTAAAGGTTTTACAAATTTTTACAAGTGTTTTGGCGGGAAAAATTGGGGGATCACTTTTCCCGCCAAAAAATCTTTTGTATTTTGTGGACCTAATTTTGTTATATTTCCTTATATATTTATGATATCTTTTATTAAAAGAAGGGTAATTTAGTCATTTTTTACATAAAAGGGGTATTTTTAAAAATGGACATCCAAAGGGGGCATTTTTGAAAAGGGGTATTGAAAAAGGGGCATTTTTGTGAGTCTCCCTAACTTTAAACTTATTATTATTTGAGTTTATTTCATAGTAAATATAAATATTTGTTAATATCTAATATCGTTTTTTAGAAATTGTGAAATAATATTTCGTTTTATATATCAAAATTTGTAAAAATATTATAACAAAACTGAATCTTAAAATATTTGTATTTAATTATCATACGAAATTTCAAATTCAATCTTAAAATCCTTCATTGAGAAATCTTTTAAACGATAGTGTTTTTAATTTTGAATTAAAATGATATTATTTTTCTTTTATATTTTTGATATAGAATAGTCTATTAGGATTGGTTTAAATAAAATCTTAGTTGTATATCAAATCTAGTTTTTCAATTCTCATTGGTTAACAATTTTTTAGAAATTAAATTCAAATTTTCGTCCATGATTAATAAGAGAGGGAAAGTTAGTTTAATTTTTTTGGAAATTAATAATTATTCAAAAGAATTTAACTATTTTTTATTTAAATATATTAGTTTTGTGATTACTATTGTACCCTTAATGAAGTTATTTAAAAACACTAAAAACCAATGGCATCTTTTGTAATATTTTACCCTTCGTAAGGTTGTTTAATATCTAGTGATTCCCAATTAATAATATAATAAGGGAGACTCACAAAAATGCCCATTTTTCAATACCCCTTTTCAAAAATGCTCCATTTTGCTGTCTATTTTTAAAAATACCCCTTTTATGTACAAAATGACTAAATTACCCTTCTTTTAATAAAATATATCACAAATATATAAGGAAATATAACAAAATTAGGTCCACAAAATACAAAATATTTTTTGGCGGGAAAAGTGATCCCGTAATTTTTCCCGCCAAAACACTTGTAAAAACTTGTAAAAACCTTTAAAATACCTTGTAAAATTTTTCCGTAAAATTTTTTCCCGCCAAAAAATTTTTTTTGCGGGAAAAGTGATTCCGCAATTTTTTTGGCGTTAAATTTTTGGCGGGAAAAATTTACAAGGTATTTTAAAGGTTTTTTACAAGGTATTTATAAGGTTTTACAATGTATTTTAAAAGGTTTTACAACGTATTTATAAGGTATTTATAAGATATTATAAGATTTTACAAGCTATTTTATAACGTTTTACAAGTTATAAGATTTTACAAGTTTTTTATAAGGTTTCACAAGTTATAAATATCTTATAAAACCTTATAAGTACCTTGTAAAACCTTACAAAACACTTGTAAATACTCCGTAAAACCTTTAAAATATCTTGTAAATTTTTCCCGCCAAAACAATTTCGCCAAAAAAATTGCGGAATCACTTTTCCCGCAAAAAAAAATTTTTGGCGGGAAAATTTTTTGGCGGGAAAAATTTTTATGGGGAACTTTTACAAGGTATTTTAAAGGTTTTTACAAGTGTTTTGGCGGGAAAATTGCGGGATCACTTTTCCCGCCAAAAAATATTTTGTATTTTGTGGACCTAATTTTGTTTCAAATAAAGGTAAAATGGTCATTAAAAATTAAAAGAGGGCAAACTTAAAAATGGACTCTCAAAGGGGGCATTTTTGAAAAGGGGTATTTAAAAAGGGGTATTTTTAACAATTTTTCTAGATTATTTATATTTAAGAAATATCTTCTAGTCGTTATTCTCCGCATGGTTTAATCGCTAGTCAATATTCAACGTTAGTATATATGCATTTATCAGAATACTAACCTTGGTAACTCGCATATCCTTTATCTTATAAAGCACAAGTCACATGGCCAATAGAATTTTGCCACATAGATTTCTATTTCATAAATTATTTTTTTTAAATCAATTATAAACCAAAAAACGAACGTGTGGAAAAGAAAAAGAAAAAAAAATAAAAAACTAAAACAAAACTGATTTCCCTTTTTTAAGGAAGACAACAAAAACATCGACAAAACCCCATAACGTTTACAATTTTTTTTTTTTTTTTTTATCATATACTGTATTGTTCTAGAGAATTCTGAGAAAACTGTAAAAAAAAAAAGCTATATCCCTAATTTTGCTCCCACTAACACCTCCACGTCCAAGCTGATTTATAACTGATTGATATTCTATTTAACTCCAATAAATTCAGTTTCTTCTCTATTTCATACTAGGGGAGGTCCCCGCGCCCGGCGCGGGGTTATATGTTGATTAAAACCAGATTTAGTCATTTAGGGTTATAAGTTTTAGACAATTATTGATTTAATTTTGTCAAGAGTATAGTTTTTATAACGACATTAATATAGAATTATGGTAAAACGCCATAACGTTTGATATATTATTGCGAGAAAATAGTGATTATTATCCTCTGAATATAGTAAAATGCAAAACAGAAAACTAAAATCATTAGAACCAGAAAGTATAAATTTAGTAGTCTTGGTTTGCTCATCAACAACCAAAGATAATCAAAAGATCAAAATTGGATGTGTGACATTTGTCCTTTCTTCTTGTTGGAAAAGATATCTCGCATCCTCGTTACATCATGACAAGAATGATTGAATAGAATCTGCGAACACTTGTATGAAGCAGTACCTCTTCGTGTACCTTAATTATCAAAGGAATATAGTTTCAATGTCTCAAACCCCAAAAATACATGTTAAATAACAAAACCAAAACAAAATACTTTCACTCATTTCAGTTCTTGCAAATCTGAATATACATATGGTAATGTCATCAATACATTGCCTCCACTCAGCGAAAAATTTATTGACATAAAACCACGGTAGTCGACACCGGAGACGCTCACAACTACAAACAACAGAAATTTCGAAGGTACCAATAGTTCTTGACTTCGAATTTAATAATGTGACAATGAAAATAATGTGACATCGACAATATTATGTTAACTTACAAAATCCTTCAATTTTTACAAGACATTGAAGTTTAAAGATTATGTTCATTTGGAAACTCCTTCCATTATCCTAAAGATATTGATGTCAAAACTCTTACGTTAATTTTGATATCATGCTCTTCCTCTCCAGACTATTTTAAATAATTGCCCACTCGTCAATGACTGGCTTCTTGGGAGCAAATTCAATCTGATGAGTGTTGTTTTTGTACTTTTGTAACAGAGTATGGGATCACCTCCTGCTCCTCTGTGAGATCTTTCGAGGTATGGAATTTGGTTTTCTCTAGGATTTATCCTCGACAAAGATTGTTTTGATTTTGGACTGAGATACTTCTTGGACCGACACTCTTCTACCCATGAGATACTTAAATAATTGTCAACTCGTCAAAGATTGGGTTCTTGGGAGCAAATTCAATTAAATGAGTGTTGTCTATGCACTTTTTCAGCGGAGTCTCGGGATCACCTCATGCTCCTCTGTGAGCTCTTCCTAGGTGTGGAATTTAGTTTTCGCTAGGCTTTATCCTCGACAAAGGTTGTTTTGCTCCTGGACTAAGCTACTTTCTTGGATCCGGCACTCTTTCTCTCTAGAGTCACTTAAATAATTGCCGACTCGTAAAAGACTGGCTTCTTGGGGACAAATTTAATCCGATGAGTGTTGTCTTTGTACTTTTGTAACGGAGTCCCGAGATCACCTCTTGCTCCTCTGTGAGCTCTTCCCAGGTGTGAAATTTAGTTTTCTATAGGTTTTTTCCTCGACAAAGGTTGTTTTGCTCTTGGCCTGAGCTACTTTCATGGACCGTCGAGAGTCACTTAAATAATTGCCCACTCATCAAAGACTGGCTTCTTGGGGCCAAGTGCTGTATTTTCACTTTTGCAACAGAGTCTCGGGATCACCTCGTGTTCTTCTGTGAGATTTTTCAAGGTGTGGAATTTGGTTTTCTCTAGGATTTATCCTCCACAAAGGTTGTTTTGCTCTTGGGTTGAGCTACTTTTTGGCACCTGACGCTCTTTTTCTGTTGAGACACTTAAATAAATCTCGCTCCAATCGTCCTCTTCAGTCGTTAAAGACTGGTTTCCTGGGGACAAATTCAATTCGAGGAGTGTTGTCTACGCACTTTTGCAACGGAGTCTCAGGATCACCTCATGCTCCTCTGTGAGCTCTTTCGAGGTGGGAAATTTGATTTTCTCTAGGCCTTATCCTTAACAAAGGTTGTTTTAATCTTAGGATGAGCTACTTTATTGGACCCAACGCTCTTCCTCTCCTTACACTTTTAAATAATTGCCGACTCGTAAAAGACTGGCTTCTAGGAGATAAATTCAATCCGATGAGTGTTGTCTTTGTACTTTTGCAACAGAGTCTCGAGATCACCTCTTGCTCCTCTGTGAGCTCTTCCCAGGTGTGTAATTTAGTTTTCTCTAGGCTTTGTCCTCGAGAAAGGTTGTTTTGCTCTTGGCTTGAGCTACTTTCTTGAACCGTCGAGAGTCACTTAAATAATTGTCCACTCATCAAAGACTGGCTTCTTGGGGGCAAGTGTTGTATTTGCACTTTTGCAACGGAGTCTCGGGATCACCTCGTGTTCCTCTGTGAGCTTTTTCAAGGTGTGGAATTTGGTTTTCTCTAGGATTTATCCTCCACAAAGGTTGTTTTGCTCTTGGGTTGAGCTACTTTCTGGCACTTGACGCTCTTCTTCTATTGAGACACTTAAATAAATCTCCAATCATCCTCTCCAGTCGTTAAAGACTGGTTTCCTAAGGAAAAATTCAATCCGATGAGTGTTGTCTATGCACTTTTGCTACGGAGTCTCAGGATCACATCCTGCTCCTCTATGAGCTTTTCTGAGGTGGGAAATTTGATTTTCTCTAGGCCTTATCCTCAACAAAGGTTGTTATACTCTTGGGCTGAGCTACTTTATTGGACCCAACGCTCTTCCTCTCCTTACACTTTTAAAGAATTGCCCACTCATCAAAGACTGACTTCTTGGGAACAAATTCAATCTGATGAGTGTTGTCTTTACACTTTTGCAACAGAGTCTCGGTATCACCTCATGCTCCTCTATGAGCTCTTCCCAGGTGTGGAATTTAGTTTTCTCTAGGCTTTGTTCTCGACAAAAGTTGTTTTGCTCTTAGGCTGAGTTACTTTCTTTGTCCTAACGCTCTTCCTCTCCAGAGTCACTTAAATAATTGCCCACTCGTCAAAGACTGGCTTCTTGAGGACAAATTCAATCTGATGAGTGTCGTCTTTGCATTTTTGTAACGAAGTCTCATGATCACCTTCTGCTCCTTTGTGAGCTCTTTCCAGGTGTGGAATTTAGTTTTCTCTAGGATTTTTCCAAAACAAAGGTTGTTTTGCTTTTGGATTGAGCTATTTTCTTGGACCTGACGCTCTTCCAGTCATGTGCCTTCTTTGCTTAGAAAAGTAGCATCTCAAGTGGTGGTTTATAAGTTCTGGCGACAGCGTAATAACATTCTCCATAACTCCTTGCGGCTTGCTGCTCAACTCATTTTCAAGATGGTGGAGTGGAGCTATGAAACATCATCACTTCGAGATGAACAAAGCTTATGCTTATTTGGATTCGTTATCTATTTCCAAATCTTTCTTTACTCTACTGTAGTCTTGTTTTTATCTCTTTTTTTGCCAAGGTTGCTTTTGTGTAATTATTTATCTTTTGTAAAGCCTCAAACTTCATTTTAGATCATATTTACATGTTTAGGAAAAAAATAATTCGGAAAAATGGAAACAAAAAAAATAGATAAGCTTAGTAACTAATAAAAATTTCTGTGATCCTTAGCACAAAACAACTCTGCATTCCTGCAACTTTCAGCACACATATTTTTAGCATCATTCGGGTGCCATTGCAAACAATAGTAGCCAAAACCATAAGAAACAATATCATAAAAACGTGATCGACTAATAAATATTCAGAAATTATATATACATGAAAAACAACAATATTCGAATACCTCGAGTGACTTCTATTCTAGTGAATGTCATGATAAATATGGTGATATTATCACATTGTTTACTTCGTTCTCTCAAAAATTTACAACAGTATCCACCATGTAGTCGACATTATAGACGTAAATTTATTATAAAATTAAGTTTTTAGCATACTACCCAAATTAAACTATAACAAATCTAATTTTGATTAAATTAATAACTTACAATTCATCTTCTAATTCCACATAAACTTGATCCCACACTTTATTATTGGTTTTCCGTCTTCAATATTGCTAACACTCACGACCCAACCAATTAAATATAATTATTTAAATTAATAGATCAAACCATAACAATGCAAAGAATAAAATATCCAAACAAAAGATATTATGGGACCAGGGAAATAAACATACTCAAAATTAAGTATCAATTTTCCTAAAAGATGCGAATGCGCAGTAATCAATCGCACCCAAGGAAGGTATATGTGAAACAAAGATTGATAAATTCCAATGAATTTTAAAATCATAAAAAGTATGACTAAGCAAACCGATAACATGAATCAAAATCTCTAAGTGTTATCCATCCAGGGCCTGCCCTGAGATTTGAAGGGCCAAATACTCAAAAAAAAGTTTTTGGTTATTTTGAAAGGTTTTAAAATTTAGGGCCAATTATAGTAAAATAAATAAAATTAGGTCTGTTTCATAAATAATTTTTGTTGAAGAATTTCAGAAACAAAATTTGGGTTACATCAAAAGTTTCTTGTTGATGTCTATAGGGCCGGCCATGTATCTATCGTCCTTGGAAAAACCTGAATCCACGATGACGATAATACTCTCTATCAATTATAGTATGTATGTCGTGACCCTAACAAACAAAATAAAATTGTTAAAGGTATAGCAATCTTTCAGCAAACAATTTATTTTATTAGAAAAACCAAAAATCTGTATAACCTCTGTATCAGTATAAGTTGGAACATATCGTCCAAGATCGAAGAACACTTAAACCTATTAAGTATCTATACTCAGATACTTTGATTTTACAAGGGAGCACTGAAGGGTGCAGATATGACACTCATGCTACGATAAAATCTTTCAAAGCATTTCTTGCTCATCTTCGGGGTTTTGTCCCATATTACGAGCCTAGCTAATCTAATCAAATATACATGATGAGAATATGTCTTTATCAAGTAAGTAGTGGATTGATTAGGGTTAAGTGGTATACCAAACCTCCTTAATTAAGACTCTTGGTCTCTTAGTCTCTGTTTCTATACCCTCTGTTTTACCTCTTTGTAAAAGAAGAATCTAGATTATTCCACTTCATGACGTATTAATTAAATTTTCCAACATACTATTTTTACATTTCACTGAATCGTTTGCTTCGCGGAACAGTTTCTTTCAAACATTGAGAAAAAAAATCATCATTATTTGATGTTCTAAAACTGAACAACAGAGCAGATGCAGGTATATCATGGATATTGAGGCTTAGAGTTGATACAAAGTTGTTTCTGAAAGATTTACCTTGCTTTGATTTTAGTCTTTTCTCTCTGTCACATTTCCCCTTAGCACTGTCTGTTTTCTAGAAGTAGCAGACACAGTCAAAGGTGTCTGCTTCCTTTGAGCGTCAGAGCATAATCATTTCCCTACAAACCATGCGATACAATAATTAGCATTTTTCATCTATAGTATCATGTCTGATAATCAATACCTTAATGGGATTGCTTTCAATACATGTAGGAGATATGTTTTTCCGCAATTTCTTGCTCCGTGGGCGATGACATTAGCATCTTTACCCTCAAAGACAGTAGAGATAAGAGGCTTTATCTCCTTTGATAGAATTAAACCTGTGATTCTGTTTTTTTTTGTAGCAATAGTCCAATTTATATGAATCTTTCGAACTGCCACAACACAATAGTTAATATGGCTTGAAACGTTGCTAATCCACAACACTGTGAAAGATTTAACTCAAAACTCAAAAGTATATTCTACTCGGTGAGAACATTTTTGTAAAATTAGAAAATCGATAAATTAAAGATAAAAGATCAATTGAAACATCACCTGAATCTTCTTCATGCATCGTGGTTGCTTTCATTCATCCAAAACATACAATCGTTTAAAAAAACAAACACTATTAGAATTTATAGTAACGAAAATAATATGTATAGCCAAAAAACAAGAAGATGAGCATACCAAGGCTCCTCGGAGGCAACGATTGGTGTCTGAAAATTTTAGCAGCGTTGTGCCTCTTGTTGGTTGGAATTGGAACACCAGCTGGTGTATAAGGATCACACATAACCTGCATGTATCAATAATCAATAATTTCATGGATCTGATATAGTTCCAATTGAATTTGGTACACTAATCAGATAAAACAAACCATGAATTTGGTACACCAGCCTTTATTGAAGTTTAATATAATAATTGATGATTAAGCGTTACATAGATGGATAAAGACGTGACAAAAAAAAAAGATAGATAAAAGCAAGCTTTACGTTTTTACACGCCTTGATTCAAGGCAAGACACCGAAACACCCCGTGAAACAAACCATGTTCATACCTAAATGAAAAATCCATAAAGAGATCATTATTTAAAAAAAGAGATAAAACTTCTGATCGCATCAATACAAAGAAATAATAATAATTGAGACTCCTGGTGAAAGATAATCAGAGAGAAGCAAGAGAAAAAGAAGAGTTCCCAACGATTATAGTCTATTGGGGTTGTTGAGAGGCCGTAATTTGCATCATGATGGAACCAGTAATCAAACTGATATCAAATTATGTAAATACAAAATCAAAGCTTCTTTTTTTTTTAGTGAAGAATATGGTAAATATAAAATCAAAGTTTCTTTTTTTTTTAGTGAAGAATATGAAATCTAAGCTGCTCGCAAAATATTATGGGAAAGCTTATAGAATTCTCAATACACCAAACATAATTTAAATATTAAACATGAAAGTACTAAAGTGAAAAACTCACCATATGTTCGATTGAATCAACAATTTAATTGTCCTGGAATTGTTTAACGACGTTGCATCCGTAACCTATAACAATACATAAACACCATGAATTCATATGTGTAAAGCCAAATAAAATAAAACGCAAAAAAAAAAAAAAAGCAAAAAAAATGGGGTTAGTTATGATTTGAAAGTGAAACCTACAGAAGGTATTTATATTAAACTGAAAGGCGGTGTACGATCTAATTTTTTTAATTTTTGAAGATAATTACAACAACAAGAAATGAAGATTTATATATTGTGTTAGATCAAATCTTTATCAAAACAATTAATATTCCTAAAAACAATTAATAACTACTATGGATATTAATTATAAAAAAATATTCCTTATTTTATTTGTTAAAAAATGGAACAATAACATAATTTTTTTTAGATTTACAATTATATTTGACATTTATTTAGATACACCATCATTATCGGTATAAAATATAAAAGAAAGTTTCTTTTATTTTATCAGATTTGTGAATTTAAAGAATATATGATAGTTGTTTTGATATTATCGGCAATATCTATATATTTTAGAAAAGTAAATTTTACTTTTAAAAACAATTGGCTTGTAATTATCACAACATAAATTTACCATTAATATATCAAAAATATAATTAAACGATTAATTATGAGACACATCCTTTGTTGAAAAAAAAAAGAACCAAAAAGGAAAAAAAAACACGGAAAAGGAAGAGAAAATAAGAAGACACGACCAATCCTTTCTCCGACGTAATTGTATGTGACTCACGACCATGATTAGATTGGTGGAGATTAATCATTGGATGTTCTTGGTCGAACGATAAACCGTCATAAAAAAGGTATGTAAACTACATTTGATCCAAATTTATTTATTTTTTCATTTTTTCGTGTTTAAGAATATTACTATTTTTTTAAATGTAAAATATATCGAATTTTTATATTTTAGGGTCAGTTAATTTTTTAATTTTAATTAATATTCGAATTAATTTAATAGAAGGTATTTAAGTAATTACGCAAAATCAAGGGCTCAACAAGAGCCGAGAGTCCGACACGTCAGCAAAAACACTTCTCAAATATTGTTATTATAGATTTCTCTATATTCCTCTCCTTCTTATTTTCTTGTGGTGGCCATAGAAACCTACAATTCAAATTCTCTCCAGGTAAATGCTTAAACTTTATTCATATCCATTTCTTTTTCTCTTTAACTCATACTAATTCTGATTTTATCAATTCAGTTGGAAGATGCCTCTGGATTATACTCATGTTTCACATCTAAATTCTTCAAAAAAGGAATGGAAGATCAAAGCTCTAATATCTAGACATGAGATTCTCTATTAACGTATGGCAAAAAGGTATGATTCTTCACTATGGAGGAACCAAAATTATAATCTAGATAGTTTAGAGTTTCATCAATCGCATGTCTTATCTTCTTTTTGCAATTTACAATTCTGTTTTTTTTTTGGATTTTCTCAATTATTGTTTAGTTTATTCATCATCGTTCAATCAATGGCATGTCTCATCAAATTCTCCATTTCAAAATCTTTCAATTTACAAATCATGTATTCAGAATTTTCAATTGTGGTTTACTTTGTCCATCATCGTTTCATCAATCACAAGTCTCATCAAATCATCTATTTTCAAAATCTTTAAATTTACAATTTCTGTTTTCGAATTTCTCAATTGTGGTTTAGTTTGTTTACTGTCGTTTCTAATGTTCATCAAATTCTCTATTTCACACTTTTTTCTTAGTCGTCATAACTATGAATTTATTTGGATTTGTAGGTTCATATTCTAAATTCCATTCTCCAGCTCAATAGGTACGAATGTTTTTTCAAATCAAAAGTAATCGTTTACAGAGATAGCAAATAAACATGTCAAACGAAGTGAGTGGGTCTCTTATTATATTTGCATTTTATTAATTTACGCTTTCACTAACTATGACATTACCATGGAGATGACTCTTCTTAAAGACCCTTCACCTCAACACAATGGCAATAGTATATGCATATCATTTGTTGCATCGTTGGAGCACAAAACATTTTTGAATAAGAGCAAAGATTAAGGTAAATTTGTCACTTTTTTCTTTCTCTGTTGATAAAGATTCAATGGAACCATGTATACTAAAATTGTATTGTCAATCAAAACCAAAGTATGAAACTCGATGCTCTTTAGAGTATTAACTACTCTTACAATTACTTAACAATATTTTATACTATCAATTTTGCAGGTTTGTTGCATCTCCATTTAAGTATGTTTCGTATTATATTTTTGTTTTTTCTATCAAGTAGCCATAATATTGCTTTATCGTTTCAAACTTCCAAATCTTTATTTCTTATGGTTTTTGGAATGCTAAATACATATTTCAATCATCACTGTGAAGAGTATATCTCCTTTTTACAATAATGTTATCACAATTTTATTTAACATTTATGCATTAAGCTTATTTCCCAAACTCTTTGGTTACTTCAACTCTATTATTTTTACCAAAGTTTGTCTGATTTGGCAGGATCTCTTGCTGTTTTTCAAACGATCATATATTCTCGAGCCTCTACTCGCAGCAAGTGGGTTCCCGTCAAGCCTCTAATCGCCAGCATCACACCAATTATTCAGACTTTGTATAATAGAAGCTAAATAAACAAAAGATTCGGCTGAGATTTCTCCAAATCATTTGATCTAACTTACTCTTCATTTTTTTCCATCACCGTTCAAAACAGTTTCCACTTTCGCGATTAAATCGTATTATTAAATGTTTAAACATCTAAACATTTTTATCTTTGTTAAATCGTATAAGCATAATCTTGATCTTAAAATACAGTAAACCTATATTACACAAATACATATAATACATTTTGGACCCGTACGTAGTACGGGGTTTAAGACTAATATGATATATATTCCATAAATGCATATACACTATCGCAAAAATGCTCTAAAAGCTGAAAATACAAAATGTTCTAAACTCAATTGCAGCCAATATATTGTTCTTGGGAAGGTATCAACCACTTTTCTCATGTCGCCAGGTTAGTAAATATATATATATATATATATGTGTCGTTGATAAAGCTATACTTCATGGGAATGTATTTTTATCAAAAATAGATAATGATATCATACCTTCACGAAGAACAATATATATTTATCAACTAGTTTTGATAAATAAAATCAAAAGCCAATTTTATAAATATACCTTCGCAAAGGTTTCAAATTTTTGCATAGTTTTTTTATATCAAAACTATATATTCATAAATATATACCTCGTGCTAACATATGACAAAGTACAACGTCTACTGCATTGGAATTTTTATTATTAGTCTATGTAGATAATCTAGCGCAACATTAGAAAACGAATGGTATCTAAATATTTGATGTAGATCTGATACCCTCTCGTTTTTAGGATTTATACTTCCCTACTTCTTTATAAGTTGAGATAATATCACTTTGGCATACTTTATCATCTTATCTTCCAGAATTCCCAATCTTCTTTGCTCACCAAGCTTCTTCTATATGTTCAGTTCCCCTTCTCCATTTTAGATCTTCTTTGATCTGAAACTAATGAGGGTTTGACATTATCGTTGCTCATTTTCTGGAAATTTAGAGATCAAACTTGAAAGATTTGAGAATAAAGAGGATTGATTTAGAGAGACTGTGAAGAAGGTTTGAAAAGTGGTGGAGAGATTGAGGAAGAAGAAGACTTGAGGTTTTTTTTCGACTAAACGCAAAACGTGGCTTCCTCCTTTATAAATTAAAACCTAACAACTGCCATTTTTTATTAGACGAGACTTTGAGATAGTGTATTAGTTAGTGGGTAGTTTGGTAATAAACCCTTATTATGTTTTCGGTCAAACGTCCGGAGAAAACTCCACAGCTAAGCGTGTTTGGGCTGTAGTAGTTTAAGGATGGGTGACCTTCCGAGAAGTGATTGTCGGAATTGTATGAGTGAGGACAAAACACAGAGAAAGATCATGTGGTGATTTGTAAGGTCGGTAAACAAGTCTTTAAAGCCTCCCGGACGTAGCGGACCGGCTGTCGGACAGGGGTAGGCCCATGGGCCCGAGAGAGGATGTGGGGCCCACTGGTAGGGACGGTCGGAGCGTTACAATATAAATAATAGTGTAATAGGAAATTAACGATGAATAAAGGATACTATAGATGTTGGAATTAAAACCATACCAACCACGACTTAAGCCTCTCTCCAAATCTAGTATTAGGCTGATAAAAATAAGTAGTTTGAGTATCTCATGCTAGATAGTGCGAGTGGTCAACTTGATTAAGAAAGAGATCACCGGTCACTTGATTTCTGTGAAAAATCAAAGTTGCAGTATTTCAGATGCGAATGAGATCGCCGGTTTAAGTGACGTTTGGGACGAAACTAATATTATATGCTATGGTTTCGGGTCTGGAGGGATTACGGGTTTTGGTCCAGAACTTTCTAGTATTCAAAAAAAAAAAAGTTTTTAAGATGCTTTTCCTAGGTTACAGTATACTTCTGGCTAAAACAAAGAAAGAGGTGGAAACTACAAAAATGCTATGATGAAGAACTACTTGACTCTCACAACGTTCTTTGACGGAGCCTACGATGAATTCCAAGCTATGAGCTCTCGTTCCATTGGTTCTCGAAAAAGGAAGAAATTCCATTCACTCATCTATTCATTAAATTTATGAAGCATTACTCTACCATGGAAAACAAAATATCATATTGAGATTTTGGGATTTTTTCTGAGGAATCTATCTATACGTTAAGAGCTTTCATGAAACGGTTCATGATTATTAACAAAGTAAATGTTAGATTTCCAAAAAAAATTCCAGTTTAAATATAAAAGGATCTTTCATTTTGTCAACAACTCACACACACTGACACACAATATACAGAACTTAAACAGAGGTGGTAGCAAAATCACAACATTAGTACAAACCACTAGGATATATATATGTCATGACTATAATCAACATATCATGTGGATTCATCATTTACTTTTCCATTTTAATTTTATTACTATTTCTAAAAATATTTATTGTTTTTTTGATGAATTTTTACTTACTAAACCATAGATACTCACATTTACATTAAGCATATTGATTATTTTTCATTCTGAAAATTGATTTAGGAAAATATGGATGGTTTAAAATGTAATACAAAAAATAACTGGACAGAAATTAAGGAGCGCAAATGATAACATCTTATTTTTATCTATATTAGCTATTGTTTTCTTATGTTTTAGGAAGCATTTGGTATGAGTTCAAGGTCAAAGAGACGATATTCAAGTATTTATGAAGTCAAGAAGGTTTTACAAGTTCTAAGGCCAAAAAGACCAAAAGGCAAGCAAAATGTGTTTTCGGACAGATTCAAAGCTCTAAAGGTTTTTCTTCCATTGGAGACCTTCCCGTGCACCAAACTGAGAGTTCTTAGACTCTATGGAAAGCTAGAAAAGTCAGTGACCATGGAAAACTGTAATTAGACTCATACGATCAACAGTCATTTTTAGTGCCCATTGGAGTGAAGCTTTGTCCGAAATAGGTCACAAGGATCGGAGTGTGACCGGTGGAGAGCTGCTAGTTGGGACCGGTCACAGCCCACGGGACCGGTGTGAAGTCTAATCTAGAGCCCGGTCATGGAGCATGTACCCGTTCTGAAGCCTTATCCCAGCAATTAAATGAAACTACGTAGTTTTACCCAAAATATCCTAAACCGACTACCGACTTCTTGAGACCTATAAATACTTGTTCTAAACCCTAAAAGAGGGTGTACTCTTCATGCGTCTTCCTTGTGCCTTTACCAAGAAGCCTAAAAGCGCAACAACCATCTCTCTCTTAGATCCAAGGCTTTAAGGACACCAAATCCCTACTTTTTAATCTTTGTTCTTAAAGATCTATAAGGTGAAGTCTTACCTCTTGTATTCGACGATAAAAGAAGTAATCTCTAAACCCTATTCAGTTATTATTCATCTTATTCTTATTATTTTATCAAACCTTACTTTGATGAGTTCCTTAATGATGCAGCGCATCTTTGCGACGATCACACCGTCGATGGTCTACGTTGTGATCGGGCCTCTTTATTGTTTCTCGTTTAGTATTTCATTCTTATGGGCTTTATTTACATATGAGCCTTTATTTATTAGCTTCTTAACTATGTTAGGGTTTTTGTTTTATGTCTTCTATTTAAGTAAGCCTCTAGACTGGATTGTAGGCAGCTTTTGATTATTGAATAAACTAGTTTTAAGAGAGCTTTGTGTAAAGCCTAGAGAGGAGAACTCTCAACCCTAAGAGCTTGTATTCAAGCCCTGCAAGGAGGACTTGCAAAATCCCGTCGATATCGTTCCCTGGAACCGATCTCGACCCTATCTCTATTGCTTCTTCGTCAAGTTTTGACTTTCTAAGCAAGATCCGTTCGTGAATCCGACTTCTCTTAGAGATCTTGTGTTCTCGTCCATTATTTAGCTTCCGCTCTCTATCACTTAACCATGCTAGAGTAGTTTTCTAGTTGGGTTTAAAGGGCTAGTCATAGGGGGGACATGATCGATCGTTTAGGTGGTGATATCTAGGGTTTTGTTTGATCGTTTACACTGCATCTTTCTAGTTAAGCTTTCTCTTAATGCATGTAGGTAGCCTCATGAACTAACTCTGATCACAAGTGTTTACACTCGAACTTAGCTTACGAATGTGTACCTTGTTATAACAAGCACACACTACTTAGTTATAGGGCTTTATGGACTAGAATCGAACTTGATCTTATTGCTTTGATATATGGATCATTGCCTGCGTGAGTTGAGTAACAGAGTATAAGGATTTTAGCTGACTAATTCTAAAACCTAGGGTTAGCCGATCATTAGTGTTTCGTATGTCCGAGACTTGGAAGTAAACAAACTTAATCTTAGTATTACATAGTTAGAAAGATCATTGAACCCCCTGTGATCCGTTGAATGTCCAACGTTTGTCTCTTATTAATAAATCTTATGATTTACTTGCTTTCTTATTAACTTATTAGTTTAGTCGTTACACCAAAACCAACCCCCGTTATATTGATTTGTCCTAGCCATACTCTTTTCTAATGGATTCGTTTAAATATCTTCTCTCTATGGGATTCAATCCTTAAATACTACATAAGATTTACTGTGCACTTGTAGTTAACGTGTGGTCTCTAAGGTAAAACTTTGAGGCAAAATTTATCGCACATCAGCAACAATAAAATTTTATAGTGTTCAATAAAGTTTCACACTTATGACTTCTCAATGCCCAAACAACAAGATTAACGTCGTATCAACTTTTCCATCTGCAAGACTCAAGTCGCCGATGGTTTAAAATCTTTAGGAAAATTGAGAGACAAAAAAAACTCTAAAATTCACAAGAAACATTTCTTGCAAACAATTGCGTGCATAAATCAAAAGACCGAATGCGACAATAATTCTCGAACTGAATGAGAGGGTTTTGACGCTCAAAAGTTGAAGGATACAATATCCTTGAATGAACAATTGATTGCAGAAGTACATCGACTAAAGGTACTGTATGTTCTCCACACCTTTAGTTGTTGGAATTCTAAAATCAACTGTTTGTTCAAAGATATTGCCTCCTTCACCCGTTAAGCATCTACACTCCCTCGTTCGTTCGAGGATGTTGATGCCTTTAACCTAAGGATGGGCAAAATATATATGTTTAATACTCTACATGTCTAACTATTTATAAGAAAATTTTCAACTCCTTTTTGCTTTTACAACCGATGTGGGATAATGCTAATTATGATCAATATATATGTATGGTTTCCTTTTATTAATTATTGGGCTTTTATTGGATATGGTCAAATTCCATATATATTATTTGGGTTGGCTGATTTTTCAGCCCTATACTAGTTGCAATCTCAGCTTTCCACCCCAAACTTTTTACCTCTGAAAAAACCACCAAAAAAAACTTTAATTTCAATAAAACTACACGTACTTTCGGATTTGTTCGTAAAACTACGCCTCCAATTGAACCGATCAATTAACCGATAATATTTAATCCGGTTTGACTTACCCAGAATTTTGACCAAAATTAATCGATTTTGACTCTATTTTAACCCAATTTTGACCCAAAAACAAATATAAAAGAAAAAAATGTTTTATCTATAAATAAATTTATTTATTTATTTATTTTTATAAACAATTAAAATAATAAATTATAACTTAATTTTATCAAAAAAAAGATTAAAAAAAATAAACCACAAAAGAATTATATAATAAAATTTTGGCATATACTTTTGGTAATATTACAAAAAACTAAAATAATAATTTTTTTTGGCAATCATAATATATGACCTTTGAATTTTGTATATTATGAAATTCAAAGTATATGCAAAACTCACATATATATATCCTTAAACACCACAAATCAAAGTATATATTATGATATTTATAAATTCATATTTCTTTATAGATTCAGTTTTTTTTTTTATAAATTCAAAGGTCGGTTATATATATATTTATATAATATATATATATATGGTGGTTTTAAAAAGAAAAATGTGTTTGAATTATATATATTATACCAAATTCATTATATATATATATATATAAATGATTAAATGAATTTGATTTGTGGTGATATTATGTACTTTGATTTGTGGTGATATTCAAAATATACATTTTATTTTTGGCAATCATTTTTCTTTTATAAATTCAAAAGTCATTTTTCTTTCTAAAAACACAATAATATATATATATATATATATATATATATATATATATATAACCAACCTTTTAATTTTTAAAAAGAAAAATGAATTTATACGAAAAATGATTGCCAAAAAGAAAATGTATATTTTGTTATATTACCAAAATTTTATAACAAAATATAGCACAAAAAATAATTTGTGGTCTATTTTGGTATATTTTTTGTTGTTGTATATTTTGTTATATAAACAAAAGTATAGACCAAAAATTTGTTATATATATTTTTTTGTGGTATACTTTCATATTATTTTGTGGTATACTTTCATATTACTTTGTGGTATATTATTTTTTTTGGTAAAATTAATTTATTATTTTTAATTGTTTATTATTTTGTGGTACATTTGTTTTCTTTTATATTTGTTTTTGGGTCAAAATTGGGTTAAAATAGAGTCAGATTAACTTTGGTCAAAATTCTGGGTATATCAAACCGGATTAGATATTACCGGTTAACTGATCGGTTCAATTGGAGGCGTAGTTTTAAGAACAAATCCGAAAGTACGTGTAGTTTTATTGAGATTAAAGTTTTTTATGGTGGTTTTTTCAGAGACAAAAAGTTTGGGTTGAAAAGTTGAGATTGCAATTAGTATAGGGCTGAAAAATCAGTCAACCCATATTATTTTGAAGAAACGTGAAAATTGTAACATATATAAACCAAACCGAACCAAACCCGAAAGATAACGAACCAAACCTGACCCGAAGACTTAAAATATCCCAACGGGTTTTGTATCCGTAAACCCGAAAAATCTGAAACTGAACGCCAACTTAGCCTTTCGATATCTACACACAATCATGAATGTTGAGAATCATCTAAACTTTAAAGAAACACAAAAATGCAAGTCCCATTGTTTTAACGTCGAACGTTTTTTTTTTAAAAACTTTCTTCTTTACAGAATGGAAAGTTCAACATAATATCACACAGGTATGAACAAAAGCCACTTATGATGATAACAACCATAGAAAAACAGAGTTTTCAAAATATATGCGCGCCTAAGCCAAATTCATCTTCTTTATCTGTTGTTGTTAAGAAAATGGTGAAGCCGGAATGTTTCACCTTGGTCTCCACTCAGTGACCGCCTTTCCAAACAGCACACGGTTAACTGTCTTAGCAGTTTCTCTAGATGGGATTGCAAGTGACAGCTTCTCTGCACATCTTTCTTATTTGGATTTGTTGATAGTATTGCTGCATTCACCGCATCAGCCACTAGTTCCCTCTGCGAGTCTTCTAGGAAATACCTGACCGATGATTCCTCAGGCTTTTCATACGCGAGTAAAGCAAAGCAGTCCTGAATAATCAACAAGAATATACAGTTCATAAGCGATCAGCTACATAGATAGTCTCTGTATCTGAACGTAATACATACAAATTCTCAGAAACCAGATCTTGCTTGAAAGAGAAAGGAGTAATGTTGAAGGAGACATCGGTACCTCGACTATATCTTGAAATCCAGTCAACCCAACAAATTTAGCTAACTCGAGTCTGCCATACTTCACACCTTCTTCAAGTTTTCCAACCTGCTTATGCCATGTTTTTCCAGAACCATATAGTTAGAGAATTAGCCCCATCTGCATAGATGTGAAAGTGAAAAAAGAACGAATAATCTAGAGAACCAACTTAAGGTAATATTTATACATGGTTTCCAGTGCGTTATAGGTTCTGCGCATTTTTTTTCATTAGTTATGGTTTAGCACCAAAGTCCATCACACAGTTCAAGCAACTAATTTGTATGGGAAGACCAAATCCATCAAGCTTCCTTAATTACAAAAAATTCATTCTAATAAGTGTTAAAAACATGAAATTTAGGGGATAAGGAATGAAGAGCATACCCGTACTAATTCAATAAACTTTTGACAGTGAAGGAGGAAGCAAACTACAGATTTATCGTCCTGCAGTAGGTACAGCTGGGTAAGACTTCATATCACAATCCTGTGAAGTGGATCATCTTAACAATACGATAAGAAATCTCAGTTCACCTGTACAATTTGGGGATACAAATTTCGGAGTTCCGCCAGAGCAGTATCAATCTCACCATTCCTAACAAGCTACACCCACCAATAAAGAATGGATCAGTGAAAAGTAACTAAACAAAGCAGTATTTGGTATGGTTTTGAATATGAACCAAAAAAAGCCAGATACAAGCGTAATAAAGTTAGAGGATAACATGTCTTATATGTTAAACTGTAGCCAGATAGATACAAGTTCAATACCTGTCTAAAATTCTTTCTCTGTTTCAAAGCATATGAGGAATCATCCTCATCAATAGCATTTTCTTGATCTATATGAATTGGAGGAACTGTAGTTTGAGTAGCAAGGTTGAAAGCATTGAGTGTCTCCTCATACCCATAGTGTAGAAGGTAGGTCTTTACAAGCCTAATGATAAAGAAACAAAACTTTAGATAAAGCGTCATCAATCCATTGTCATCTGTTACTGCTGGGAAGGAGTGTACTTACCCATAACCAATGTTTGGAGGTGTGGATATTTTTTCGATAGCCATTTGTTGCTTATTCCTCTCTGTTGCTTCATATCCCTAATAATACAGAAAGAGGGTAACATCTCTCGTCAAAACCTAATTTCAAACAAATATGTAATGGAGATAAAATTTAAAGATTATAAAATTAAAACTCGAGTATTTAAAACTTCAGTTTTTAAAGATTATAACTTGAGGACCCAAGTGTTTGAGGTTTAATTACACAGGAATAGTAGAGGATACACGTAAAATAGCATGTGAGTGTACAAAGATAACCATTGCCATAGATTCCGTAACCCCGGTACCAAGAACGGACATGAGGCATACCTATTATAATATTTCAATAGCTATAGACTCATGGTTACAGCATCCTTACTTTAGTATAAAGCCATAAGACCTAATTAACCATGTTTGAAAGGATTTTTTCTCTTACCTTAATATCGAAAGCAAATCTCTTCTTCCCAAAATTGACTGATACCCTGCCAAAAATTCAGGCAAAAATGCATTGTGTAAACCTGTTTATACAACTTTAATGTGAAGCTTTGGAACTCAAAATGAAAGCAGCCAACAGAGGAGATACATGATGGCATTGGTATTGATCATCAAAGAGAGAGTGAGAACATACTCCTCATTTTGGCTATGTACAGCTACAGTAGGGAATAGATGACCTCTTATGTCCTTAGGGATTTTCCCAACAATAGCTCCGTTTTTACTGGCATCAACAAAATAATCAAAAATGTCATCAGGTTTACAGACAAAGTGGATGCAAACACACGAAACAGTTTATTTCTTACGTGAAAAAGAACTCTTGCGAAACGTAGTTTATACCACCGCCAACTGTATCATCTTTTGTATACTTTGGACCAAAAGGTTCACCTTTCCCCTGTCCACGATATAGGAATCCATCATCCCCATGATAGCCACAGCTGTTCACTTCCCATCTATCATTACAAAAGAATCAATAAATCAGACAACCACATAACCTCAAATCCAACTATTAGGCACAGATAAAGCTTCTTTCAAAGGCACTATCATCCATATTCGTAAAATCAAGAATCAAGAAGCAATGTTCTTCGAATTCAGATTCTTCCCTAAACCACTCCTCCACAACGAAACTCACCAGAAAGAACACAACCTAATCCAAGAAGCTAAATCTCTATAACAACTAACCAATACACAGTACATCAGTAAAGGAAACACAATTTGGATCCAAAAACAATGGAAGAACAAACTATACCCAGGTTGTCTCCGCATTTTGAAGCTTTCCTTAGTAAAACCAATAGCAATTTGACCTTTAATCCCAGAATCTTTAACAAATATCTCAAAGTAGTAAGTAAGACACTTGATCGGAGCAGGTTTATTAGCTTGAACAACACCAACATCGTGACCATGTAGATTCGTATTAGTGTACTTCACGGAAAGCTTATCCGGAGAAACCACAAGAAACCCGCCGGCGCTATTGATCGTGTTGAGCTCCGTCGGTAAATCTTCTCCTTCGTCTTCCTTCGCATCTCGTGTCGCGGAGAGACGAATCTTGTCCAAGAAGTTTAAGTTCAGATCTTGACCGTTCACGACGTTGTTGGTTGTATCGCCGTTGGCGGAATTCGCCGGCGGCGGTGAAGAGTTCATTAGTTTCGGTTCCGATTAGGATCAGAGAGAAAACCCTAGATTTTTGAAGATGATTTGGGGCTCAGAGGTTTTGGAGTATATAAGAAGAACACTGAATTAGAGAATTTGTTGAGATTTCTTCTTCTCTTGATTATTTTTTTTGATCCGTTGTTTATTTTAGTGACCCGCTAGTTTCGGTATTTGTTAGACTTATTTTTTTCTTTTTCATATTTTTCTAAATAAATTTCATAAAGCTATTTTCATAACTCATAAGACAACACTTTTTTTTTTTTGTATGATCATTTTTACGAACGGAATATTTGCATTCAAACGATTAAAAAAAAAGTTGGTATACCTTAATTATTCATTGGATAATTACAAATTTTATTTTTGCACTCGAACTATTTGTCCCCAAGTCGCTAAATCAAAGAAGGAGAACAATGAAGTTTGTATGTGATTTTTTGTCTTTTGTGTTGATCAAATTTTTATTTTTTTTACTGTTTTTGGATCGACAACATTCGCTCCATAGTCAATTTTTATTATGCGAGATAACGCGATTTAGCGGAGTCGAACTCCGGTGGAAAAAATAGAAACACTTCCCCACTTCTTTATTCTTTCAGAATTCGCATTATCGAAAATTATCAAACATTATTTCAATTTTAAAAGTTTTGAAAATCCAAATGGTACAGAATCTACAAAGACAATGTTATACGGATGTGGTTTAACATTTGGTACTAAATTATCAGCTTTAGAGTTGAAAGTGCAAATTATGAAACATTTAAACTTATCATTTTTCTTAATATTTAACAAAGTTTCTCTTTAGATTTTCATAGTTCTCTTTTTTTTTGTATATCTACTAGTTTATACATAATAATATTTGAATTATATAATTACTAAAATAGAAAGATTATTAATTAAAAAAAATTGTCCCACATCATTACGTTGTCAATCTCATATATGATAGTGAGAGTAATATTTTGATTTTTCATCTGTTAGAAGCAGGTAGATAAATCACGTGTCTTTGTTAGAATTATCTTTCGTTTTTTTGGTAAATTGTTAGGATTACTCAAAATTGTATTTTTAGTGCTAAAACATTATAGAGGTTACTATTCAAATTCGATGAATGTAAAATGGAAGAATCATTGTAGTATTGACTATTGTGTACCACTAAACCAATGGTGGAGCTATTATGGGAAAGTGAAAGTGCAGAAATAACGGAGAAAAGAATAAACCAAATAAAGCAAAGGACAAGAATTGTAGTTTTCACGAAAAACACGCAGTGGAAATCATCAACATGGGTTGTTTCAATATGGTATCTTCCTCTATTTAGTGATCGAGAGATTGTTTATTGCTTTTTTTTTTTTGTTTTTGCATTCTAAGAAGGATCAGGGTGATTGAAACCAACCACACGGGAGGAGATTCCATCGCGAGAGATGCCATTTTCCTCCTCGTGGAAGGTCTAATAATCACACGTCTCCTAAATCTCGTCTTTTCAAGTAAGTTGGAGAATTCTATGTTAAAGAAACTATGACCTTGAATGGTTGTGGTTTTTAAACTAGTTTTTGGTTTTAGTTTTTTCCCAAAATATATTTTGTAGCAATTTAAGATTTTGAAAAAAACAAGTTTTTCCAAAAAAAATAGGGAATCTAGCTTTTGAGTGTTTTAACAATTTTTCAAAGAAAACCAAAATCCATGTTTTTGGAGTTTCTTCCTCAAAAACCATCGATCACATTTTTCATTTCGTTTTTTAATTTTTTTTGTAAAAAACAAATTATCCTCTAACATAAAAACCAAAATCTAAACAATTTAAACTAAACTATTCAAGTTTTGAAAAAACTAAAATCTACACCAAAAACAAAAACCAAGAAAATCAAAAACTAAAAACCAAAAACAAAAATCCAAAATCCAAAAACCATTTTAAAAACTACAATTTTATGATAATGGGACTTTGGATTTTTCTCGAACTCAGTTTTTGAGTTCTTGTTTGGTTTTTGAAAAATCGAAAAGAACTTAAAACAAACGTCATATTTCCATCCTATTTGAGCATCCACTACAAATTTTTGAGATCAAATGTTTTCTTGTAGTGTTTGATCTATTGTTCATTTTTTATTTTATTTTATTTTTGCTAAAATTTGTTCATTATTGTTTGTAATCATTACTACAATATCTACAAATTACTGTAATTTCTACATTTTATCATAGTTATAACTTATAAGTAACAAAATCCTACTTTTAAATTTTCAAAATCACCTAATATTTGAAAATCATTAGTAAAAGAAATATGTTTGAATTTTTGGAGCAAGATCAACAACATTGGTTTTGTCCTTTTTTTAATTGATGAATGTTTATTAAAGCACTCTTTGATTGGTTTTCTTAAACATGTTTTGCTCAGACCTTCTAGGTTTTGAAGAATGGAAGATTTAAACAGGTTGTCAAACCCGGGAAATTTCGGATTCATTGGAAGACAATCACGAATTCCCCAAAAAAACATGGAAAATAATATTTCTCCTCCTAATAATATGCACCACCATAGTGCTTCTTTAGATGATCTTCTCACAGAAGACCAACCAGCTTGGCTAGATGAGCTCCTAAGTGAGCCAGCTTCACCTAAGATTAACAAAGGTCATAGACGTTCAGCTAGTGACACAGCTGCTTACTTGAACTCAGCTTTAATGCCTTCAATGGAAGATCAGCTTATGAAAAATCATGTTTCTGGTTCTTTTTGGCAATTCCAGAACTATGATTTGTGGCAGTCCAACTCTTATGAACAACACAATAAATTAGGATGGGATTTGTCTACCGCAAATGGAACTAATCTCCAAAGAAATATGTCATGTGGAGCTGTAAATAGATTAGGTACCTCAACATCGAAATCCATTGAGAAACATGTAAGCAAAATGAAAGAAGGAACTTCCACAAAACCAGATGGTCCTGGATCAAAGACTGACTCGAAACGTATCAAACAGTAAGTGGTCTTATCTTTATCATCTACTAGTTAATTATTTGTTATCTTGAGTACTATAGCGTAACCAAAAATTTATTTGCTAAACATATTTCTAATGCGGTTTAGTAATCTACAATTTTATTTAACTTGAAAATCATCAAAATGCAGTCAAAATGCTCATCGGGCACGTCTAAGAAGGCTTGAGTACATATCAGACCTTGAAAGGACCATCCAAGTGCTACAAGTAATATTTCAAGACTCATGTATTTCTTGAAGTTCTTTAATTCCATTAATAGTATCAAGAGATCACTAATATATATTAAACATTAGTTATGTTATATATGTTGGATTTTTCTTCAACAGGTTGAAGGATGTGAAATGTCATCTGCCATTCACTACTTGGATCAGCAGTTACTCATGCTTAGCATGGAAAATAGAGCTTTAAAACAACGTATGGATAGTTTAGCAGAAATCCAAAAGCTTAAACATGGTATTTAACCTTTAATCACTAGTAAAATGGATCAAAATGCATTTATTTTTCCTCTTGTGAAATTTTGATTTTGGGTGCTTAATACAGTGGAGCAGCAATTGCTTGAGAGAGAGATAGGAAATCTACAGTTTCGAAGACACCACCAACAACAACCACAACAGAACCAAAAACAAGTGCAAGCAATACAACAAAATCGATACAACAAATATCAACCACCTGTTACACAAGAACCAGACTCCCAATTTGCAGCCTTGGCAATATGATTTAGGAAATATGGATCCATTACAATTCAGATTATGCTGAGCTCTTCTTGCTCTATCTTAATGTCCATACAACATAGGTGAACTATTGATGTTTGTATTCTTGAATGAATACCTAAAGAAACACCATTATGTACATCACAATGTGGTTGCCCATATCCCCCTCTATTGCATTTCTCTATTTATGGGATGGTAGAGAATCTATTGTCAAGAAACAACTTCTTTCATGTTATGTCATAATTTGTAATTCTTCTTATTTCATCTATTATATATATGAATAAATAATTTTTTGACAATTTTTTTTTATCTATATATAAGTTCTGACCTATTCTAGTAGATTAAAAGAAAAAAAAAAAGAAATATAGTTACACTTACTATTTTATAATCCAGTCAATAAAAAAAAAAGAGTAATGTTAAAAAACAGAATTAAAAAATATAGTAATTTATTAGGTTTTGTAACAAAAAAAAATATTTCAAGCCGCCATTTTATTTCAATTGTACCCTTCATCTAAAAAGTGCATATTAATCCTACAAAGTAAAAAAATAATATGAAATATAACTCTCATACAGATTTTAAAAGATTTTATGGTCATATACATTATATTTTCAAAATAAAATAAAATGGTCTTCGACCATCGTCGCGAGAACTTCAATTGATATATTATATACATAAACTTTACAAATTTGACAACGATTAAGAAGGGTTATATTGAATATTTTATATATTATTTGATAATAAACATTTTGGAAATCTAACATTTATAATTAGTTGACTGAATAACAAAAGATTGTACATAATTTTTAATGATTTTACATAAATTCTATTTTCAATAACATAGGATTTGGAAAGATAATCTTTTTTTGAATAGAAGATTGTAAAGAAAAACCAAATCATATAAATTTTTTAATTCAATACATGCCCTTTAATTTGTCAATAATTCATGAACCGTTCCCTTTAGTTTGTCAATAATTCATGAACTGTTTCATGAATACTCTTAAAGTTTGAATAGATTCATGAGAAAAAGATCCAAAATAACAATATAATTCTTCGTTTTCAAGAAATGTAGAATAATGCTTCAAAAATCAGTGAATAGATGAGTGAAATTATCAACAAAATTTCTTTTAATTTCGAGAACTAAATAGACTGAGAGCTGGGGATGTGCCTTTAGTAAAGTGGTTAAGTTCATTTGACTATTGTTCGGACCTTGTCGATTCAAAGATATCTCAAAAAAAAAAAAAAAAAGACCGCAAGCTCATAGCTTGTAATTCTTCAAAAAAACTGTTTTGAGACTCAAGCAATTAGCTTTCTTTTGTAATTTTTACATCGGTTTTCTTTGTTTTTACTCTCTTAAATCAAGCTGACCATTTACATTATCTAGCATGAAATACCCAAACACTTTTACCCCATTAAATTACCACAGTAAAATAATCCACAACAACTACAATAAAACCGTCACTGTTTTTAATGATTTTGGCGCGAGGATTAGTGTGGTTAGTGGCCCAGCTTCACTAGCAAAATTAATTTGTCAATAAATAAAAACGACCACTCAAAAAAGTCCAAATCTCACGCGCCACTCTCTCTCGGCATTACTGCTTTCTTCACGTGATTACGTTAATTTTACTCGAAAAGCTCAAAAAACTTTCTCTCTTTCTCTCATTTTCCGGGAAAATTCTCCACCATTTTTTTTCCTTCTTCTCTAAATTAAATTTTGTGACAAAAAAAAAAAAAAATTCGTTCATACTCTACAACAAAGCTTACCACACGATGCTACTACTACTACCTTCTCTTTCCAAATCAATCTCCGTGTTTTTCTAGGGTTTACCTCAATCGATTTCAGATCATGCACGGCCTTAGCCGTCTAGGTAACGGCAATAGCAACGGTCGAATCAATCTTTCATCACCATCACCGCCTTCTTCGCCTCGGATTCGTCACAGTAGAGGAAAATCACTCGCCGGAGGAGGTGTTTATAAGCAGGGATTAGGAGAGAGACTTGTGTTTTTACTCTTTTCGATAGTGTTTAGGAGGAAAGGTGTCTTGTTGTTAGCGCCGCTTCTCTATATCGCTGGAATGTTACTGTTTATGGGATCTTTTGGATTCACTGTGTTGGATCTAGGTCATGGTGTTGAGATTGTGTATAGTCGTGGTCCTCCTGGTTCGGTGTATCGGAGTCCTAAGGTTTTTAAACGGCTTTGGCCTTTGATGGAGGCTGATGTTAATGGAACTAGTCATAATGTGGTAATTGTTAATGTGTGAATTGATGGATTGTTTTGTGATGATTTGAGGGATTAATGGGTTGTTGTTGATTATGTAGTTGATGGAAGTATGGAAGCCAAGAGTTAAAAGTATATGGAAACCGTGTATTAGTACTAATGTTTCTGCTGCGGGATCGAATTCGAATGGTTATTTTATTATTGAAGCGAATGGCGGATTGAATCAACAACGCTTGTCAGTATGTTTTACTCTCTGTGGCTTTAGATTGGCTTTTGTTTTTAGTGAAGTTGTGTTGTTTTGTTGATTGGAGAGGTATGTCTCGCGTCTTGATGTAGATATGTGATGCAGTGGCTGTGGCTGGACTGCTGAATGCTACTCTTGTCATTCCGATTTTTCACTTGAACAGTGTATGGCGTGATTCCAGGTTACTATTTGGTTTCTAATTATACTGCCTTTGAAACTTTCATCACTCATTCTCATGGAATTAGTTTAATAACAGAAATATCCGCAATCTTCAGATCAAGTTGCATGATTTACTTACATATTTCCTTTTGCTTTTTTCTTCTGTTTTTTGTCTTACAGCAAATTTGGCGATATATTTGATGAAGACTTCTTCATATATGCTCTTAGTAAGAATGTGAATGTAGTGAAAGAGCTCCCAAAAGATATACTTGAGCGGTACAACTACAATATAAGCAGTATTGTTAATTTGAGATTAAAAGCTTGGTCGAGCCCAGCATACTATCTCCAGAAGGTGCTCCCACAACTTTTGCGTTTGGGGTATGCAAATTCACTGACATTTTTCTTTTATCTAGATGTCTCAGTCTTAAAAGAAATGGTTGGTTCTCAGTGTGTTTGTTCTTTTCTGTTGTCCCTGCATTTCTTCTTAGAATTTGTGAATACTTAATAAGGTCTTACTGAATTGAATACACGATAAGCTTACATGCAAAAAGGAAATGATTGATAGCGTAAGGTAGTACATAGAGTACTAGCATTCGCTTTTGATAAGCTTGTTTCTAAGGGTAAGTATATGACTACTACGTAAAGGCTGAATGTGTGTGTGAGGGTTTGTAGAAATATACTAGAGGCTGTACTTATCAATCTCCATAATGTGATGTTTTTGGTAACTGAGAGCTCTATCCCTTGATTTCTTACTTTATCTTTGCTTCTTTCATTAGGGCTGTCCGTGTTGCACCATTCTCCAACAGGTTAGCTCATGCAGTTCCCGCACACATTCAAGGACTCAGATGCTTAGCAAACTTTGAAGCATTGAGATTTGCAGATCCCATACGGCTACTTGCAGAGAAAATGGTCAATAGGATGGTTACGAAGAGTGTTCAGAGCGGAGGAAAATATGTGTCTGTTCATCTCCGCTTTGAAATGGTATAGAATTCCTGCCAACCCATTTCTTCAATTCCTACTTCCTATGTCCTACTTCCCTCTTTTCATAATCTCAATTTTCTTCTCTTCCATAGGACATGGTTGCCTTCTCGTGTTGCGAATATGACTTTGGGAAGGCGGAGAAGCTAGAAATGGACATGGCCCGGGAAAGAGGGTGGAAAGGAAAGTTCAGGAGGAGAGGCAGAGTAATTAGGCCTGGTGCAAACCGCATAGATGGAAAATGCCCTTTAACCCCACTAGAGGTATCACTGAAAAACTGCCCCGCCTCCTTTGAAATCTTAAATCCAGTTCATCTAGTGACTTTACATCACAACTAACTCTAGGGATAAAAGAGTTTATTGGAACTGATACGTTTTTGGTAACTCTGTAGGTTGGAATGATGCTTAGGGGCATGGGTTTTAACAATAGCACCTTGGTTTACGTTGCTGCGGGAAACATTTACAAAGCTGACAAATATATGGCTCCTCTTAGGCAGATGTTTCCTCTTCTCCAAACCAAGGACACTCTAGCTACTCCAGAGGAGCTTGCTCCGTTCAAGGTAGGTAACCAAACTCCAATGTCTATACTCATTGTGACTTAAGATGCTTAAATTGTTTTTGTGAGAAATAGAATGGAGTTTGGCTGTTTCATTTTGATTGATAGGCTAGAGTATGGTAGTTTCATGAATTGTTTCATTCTCCTCGCTCTATCAACTGTTTTGTGAGAAATGGGATAGATTTTGGTTGGTTCATTTTAATTGATAGGAATTATCTCACATTTCAAACGAGGGAATTTAGACAAATAATGATGGGGAAACATTGATGTCCAGAGTTTGGTGAGAATGTTAAATGGTTTTATGTTAGCTTATAGAGTGCTGTCTTTTTAGAAGCCGTGTTTATAGGAAAGAGAAATTTTTGTCCACTGGTTGGTAGGAATCAGAATGATTCTATTATTAGGTTAGGAGCGTTAGGTTCTTAAAGCAATTGCTCATAAAACCTGTGGGCTCTTCCATAACATGCCCTTGGAATAGAAAGATTTTGACCATTATCTAATATTCTAGTTCAAAAAAAAAGGTAACTTTATGATATAAACAAATTGCTGTATTTGTGAAACTTTAGGGACACTCATCAAGATTGGCTGCACTGGATTACACAGTATGCCTCCACAGTGAAGTGTTTGTATCCACTCAAGGTGGAAACTTCCCTCATTTCTTGATAGGTCATCGTCGTTACCTTTACAAAGGCCACGCGGAGACAATCAAACCCGATAAGCGGAAACTAGTCCAGCTCTTAGATAAACCAAGCATTAGGTACTTGATTCATTAATAACTCTTGACCTCAAACACATAGATTCATCTGCCTTTAAAGTATTTTCTTCGGTTTGGGTGGTTTCTTTTTTGTAGATGGGACTACTTCAAGAAACAAATGCAAGATATGCTTAGACACAATGATGCAAAGGGAGTCGAATTAAGGAAACCCGCTGCATCACTCTATACGTTCCCCATGCCCGATTGCATGTGTAAAGAACCTGATCCTGAACCTCAAACTGATCCAGCTTAAACCGGATTCCTGCTGTTCAGTGTTATAATTGTTTATGACTCCAACCATACATGTAACTTATCTATATATGTTGTATCATGATCCATGTATAAGCATTTTTTGCCCCTCAAAAGTTTGGGGAATCTAAGATTAGTATGTTGTTTCTTGATATGAATTTTTGTGTACATAACATTCTTTCAACACTAGTGACCATTCTCCCTTCTGTTCTATTGTATGCACATTTTGATCTCTATTGATAATCAAACTAATGGCTTCTGGAATTGTTTCATTCTAATCTAACACTGCGTATAAGATGCAAATAATTTATGTTTTACATATTGTTATTGGAAAATTCTAGTCAGAATTATGAAAGAAATTATCATAGGGTATGAGAAGAAACTTTAGGATTTAGTCTTATTTTGGTGTAAGGTAAAATGACCAGAACAATATAAAATGCAATAAGATAATTATAATCTGTAGAGTTGTGATACATACCCCAAATTTGCTTTAGCAAGAATTTGTTCTGAGTAATTCTATTTAGCAAATTTTTGTCTCTTTGTTTTTGTTTTGCTTCTTACAATTTTTTAACCCTTAACTTTGTTTTCTAGTAGCTGTGTTAGTAATAAAGTAAAAGTATGCCAAGGTTTAGGAGAGTGTAATTAAATTAAACAAAGAAAGAACATAAGAAAAATCATTTTTTTTTCTTGTCAAAAGAAAATAAATCTTCTAGAAAAGGAAAGGAAGATAGTGCCAAAAAGGCAGGTAAGATGCAATTTGGATCTTGTTGAGTTGTTTCAGTGTTTATCTACCACTCATTTCCCTTCTAGAAGGTTAAAAACACAAAAGAATCAAGATATACATAAAACATTCATAAAACCAAAAATAATTCATCCATATCACAAGTAACAAAAACAAAATCCATCTAAATAATATCCCCACCAAACCCCTCTCTTAGTACAAAATAAAAAGACAAAAAAAATCTAAGGCAAGAAAGAAAAAGAAGGTAACCTACCAAATCTCTTTCACCCACAAAACACAAAGATACATAATTACATTACACCAACTTGGTCAAAGTCACTTCCTTTTTATAACACCTCTCTTTAGATCCTACTCTCACTCTGTCTCATCACCCACATGTAACCATCATCATCATCATCATGGGAAGATCACCATGTTGTGAAAAAGCTCACACAAACAAAGGAGCATGGACTAAAGAAGAAGATCAACTTCTGATTGATTACATACGTACTAATGGTGAAGGCTCTTGGCGTTCTCTTCCTAAATCCGCCGGTAATTCTTTTCCAAAAAAGATTTCTTTATGTTTCCAAAAAAGATTTCTTGAGCTGTTATCTTGGATCAGAAGGACAAGTCCTACTGCTCCTTCTACATTGAGGAAGCTGATTACTCAAGCCGTTGTTTACGCAACCTGGAAGCAGAGGAATAACATGTTGCACAATTCGAATCACATTGCACCTGCTGCGGCCTTCATGATCATCGATAGGGAAGTCATCAACTCTATAAATGCTCGGAGGCACCGATGAAAGTTCCGTAATCTTATGAGCCTATGGCTCATATAATGCTCCTACTTTGAAGATCTGTTTCTTCTTTGTTTACTTCCTTGTTTTTTATCCTAATTTTTGCCAAGAAACTAAACTTTAGGTATTGCACATGTAATTCCAAACCTTTTCATTTTATATGATATTTACCCACTTAGCAAAAAAAAAAAAGGTTTCTTGGTCTAATGATTTTTAAAAATGTATTTTTCTTTTACTTTTTGTAGGGTTGTTGCGGTGTGGAAAAAGTTGTAGATTAAGGTGGATTAATTATCTTCGCCCTGATCTTAAACGTGGAAATTTCACTGATGGTGAAGATCAAATCATTGTTAAACTTCATAGTATATTCGGCAACAAGTAATTTCCTTTCTCTTTGCCGGGATTGAGTTTTTTATTTAAGAGAAAATTAAGTCTTTTTTTTTTCTTTTTTTTTTTTTTAAATTATGAACAATAAAAGGTAAAAACAATGGTGAAAGACTGAAAAAATGAAGAACCGGGTTTTAGTGGGTCATTGGTCCGAACCGTTCACCGGTTTTATCCGACTTTTTAGCGGTTTTTGCGAGTCTTTCCAATACCGGTTTTTGGTGATAACCAACATCGGATAGTTATTCAAGTCACGGTCGAACAGGTTCAAGTGGCCGGTCTGGTCCGGTTTTGAAAACACTGGAGAAAAGTAAATAAATGGTTTTCTCTTCAATTTGGTTTATATGCAAGCAGATCCGATTTGACAAAACCACATAAATAACCGGTTTAACATAACCGGATGACCAGGTTTAAAAACCAGTGTTGCTCACTTTTGGAATTTGTCTTCTTTTTTTCAGATGGTCTTTGATAGCTGGGAAATTACCGGGAAGAACAGATAATGAGATTAAAAACTATTGGAACACTCATGTAAAGAGAAAGCTTCTTAGCCATGGGATTGACCCAAAAACTCACCGTTCGATCAACGTATCCAAAACGACACCGTTTCATACTCGAAACGAAGATGTGAAGTCCACGTTTCCTGATCATAACGGTGTCATTAAATTAAAAACGGAGACTTCATGTGAAAACGGTGCTTCTACGAGCGGTACAACTATAGACGAGGATCTACGGTTAAATGTTGAGTGTGATTACAGTTATGATCACGTGGACAAGGAGCTAAACTTGGACCTAACTCTCGGGTAGGGCCGCCTCGCGTTGTTGGATCGGATCTTGTAACTAGCTCGTGGGTTGTGCATGACGTCTGTGTTTGTAAATTGGGATCACATTAACCTTGTGTGAATTGCCAAACGGCTAAACGGGTTATTTAATGATTATTAACTTCAAAACAAGGTGTTTCTTTTTTTGAAGTTGTGTGCACCAAACACACTAGTTTAGCTCCTTGTCCAAGTGATAGAAACGGTTTACACACTAAGTGGCGATCTTAAAAAATAGCATGCCGGAGATATATGATGACAATGGAGTCTTTAGCGTTTTTAGAGTCCTACTTATCTATTGTATCTAGGCCCGGTCCGCCACACATACCCAATATACAAATGTATTTGGCCTCCAAATTTTTAAAGATTTTTAGTACTAAAATTAGGCACTAAAAATAATTTTTATTACAAAAGTAGGCTTCATTTTTCCAAACTTTTAAGATTTAATCTCAAATTTTGAATTTTATCTATTTGTTATTGCAAAAATAGACCTCATTTTTATGAAAATTTAAGATTTGGTCTCATTTTTAAAGTTTATCTTTTGTAATGGACTTGACAACAATTATATGATTATTGGTATTTTTAAAATAACAAAAACTAACAATCTTGAAAGTTTGGTAACTAGTCTAGAAATGTTAAAATAAAGTTTTTCCAGGTCGGGAGCTACCCTCAAACCTAAGGTTAAATAGAGAGCAAAAAAAGCTTAAACAAAACAAATAGAAACCTAATCAGAATTTGTTTACCAACCAATTGATTTTGACATTGAAAATCCATAAACCGAAACCAAAACCAACTCCAAAAATCAAGAAGCAAGAGTCAATATGGCATCATCCAAAAAAACAAAAAACACGATCAGACAATCAACCAAAATCCAAGAATAATGAAGTCAGACATGACTTGTGAGACAAAACCAAAAAAAATTGAAAACTTGAACTCTTAAAATCATTTCTTCTTCTTCTTGCCTTGCTCGCCTTGCTCAAGCTTCTTCTCAGCCTTTGTAATATCCTTCTTGAAATTAAAGATCAAGTTCTCTATCTCCCACCTGCCGTTCTTCACCAAATCCACATGTTTCTTATTAGGAATGTGGCCTAATTTTTAAAGTTTTTGTTATTTTAAAAATACCAATAATCATATAATTGTTGTCATAGAAACGGTTTACACACTAAGTGGCGATCTTAAAAAATAGCATGCCGGATATATATATGATGACAATGGATTCTTTAGCGTTTTAATTAGAGTCCTACTTATCTATTGTATCCATGTATTTTCATTGAGTTTTAAAGTAGGTAATTTGTATTGTTTTCAAAAAACAAATTCAGTTTATAAAAACTTTAGGTGAAAATTACTCCAGATGTCTTATGCTGATTATTGTAAGGTATAAAACTACTAGTACTAGATATGTACAGGGACGTGGCTTATGAAAAAAATAGAAAAAAGACATCGGTGATAGTGGTGTTATTCTTTTATGCGGAAGCATTAAACCGGAATATATGCTTTGATCAGTTTAGTAATCACTATGGTTAGGCCTGGGCATGTGGGTATTCGGGTCGGGTTCGGGTCGGGTCTTTCGGATTCGGGTTAGAAATTTTGGACCCGTTGGGTTATATGTACAATTTCGGGTCGGGTTCGGTTCGAGTTCACTTCGGGTCCGAGTAATTCGGGTATTGGTTAAAGAACCCATAAATAACCAAAACTATTTCGGGTTTGAGTACTACTTACCCAAACTTTGTCCAAATATACCCAAACATACATAAAAGTATCCATAAAACCCGAAAAATCTGAAATTATAACAAGTTGTTCCTTAAGACAATAATATAAAACAAGAAGTAAACCTTGTTTTGAGTTTTTTTCATAACTTAAATCATTAAACAAGTCACAAATTCAAGTTATTAGTGCATATATGTCCTCATATGTGTATATATGTTCGGGTAATAAAAAGTACTCATGGGTATCGGGTTCGGTTCGGGTAATACCCGATACCCACAGTTATTTGAAAACAGAACCCGATCGGATAATTAGCCGGAACCGAAGTAAAATGGGTTCGGGTATTTCGGGTCGGGTTCGGTTCGGTTCTTCGGGTTCGGGTATTATGCCCAGGCCTAACTATGGTACAAAATTGATTGGGAATCTACGTGGAGATCAGGGTTGAGACACATACGGAAATCAATCACATGCCACCCTTCAAGTGCCCTTCTTTTGATCTCTCGAAGCTTTTTATATCAAAAATGTTTATCTCTTTCTCTAGAATTCTCACTTTGTGTCAATGATCACAGAGTTATTTATCGTGTCTTTATGCAATCTTCATTTTATAGATAAAGATAAGTGACTTCATGAAGAAACACAAATGACTTTCGTATTCTTTGATAATTAACTTCCCAAATAATCGGTTAACTAAATCGGTTCGATATGCTACATAATCATGGATGCAAACCGACCATAGACCAACACTTAGTTTTATTTTTACCCTTTTCTTTAGTTAAAATCTCAATCTAACACTAGTGATTTATTCAACGAGAAAATGGTGGAGGAAAGAGAGAGAGGAAGAAGATGAAAAAGAGAGCACATGAATTTTTTTTCTTGAAACTAAAACACAAGCAAATCTGATTAGAGTTTCAAAAGATTAGACTAGAATATTAGTAACAAACCAGTTTGGTTGGGAGAAAATTGATAGTATTAAAAATAACAAGGGACACAAATAACAATGTAAAAAGTGTTTCAAAAAGTGGCAACTAAAAAATGTTTGTAAAAGTGTGTTAAAATACAAAATTTCATATTTTATATTAATTTTTATATATTATCACGAAATTCATTTATTCCAATCATTAGGGAGTTAATAAAAACATTTTATGAATAACTAATCTAATAACTTTGGATTTTGAACAATTTTACGAAATACAAAATCCAACAAGATAAATTACCAAAACTTTTTAGAAAATCACGCCAATTTAGTAAGAAAAACTTTGAAAGAAAATTAAAATCATTGATTTAATATGTCCAATAAATAAATATAGTTGCATTTAGATTTTTTTTTTTTTGGTTAGCAGTGAACCATATAGTCATGACAAAATGAAGAAAGGCAAAGAAGGCGCTTGTGTGACTCGGGTATCTGTCAGGTTTGCAAGAGCGGCGAAGAAACAATATTACATGTTCTAAGAGATTGCCTAGCAATGTCAGGTATTTGGGACCGAATTGTTCCACCAAGTAAGAGGCGAATGTTTTTTGATCAGTTGTTACTTGAATGGATTCTGGGAATCTTGGTGATGTTACCATGAGATAAGATACATCTTGGACTACACTCTTTGGTATGGCAGCATGGTGGGGGTGGAAGTGGAGGTGTGGCAACATATTTGGTGTAAATGGGAAGTATCGTGATAGAGTCTGCTTTGTGAAGAATCAAGCAAAGGAGGTCTATGAGGCGTGGTATTTGGGCAGGATCAGGGCAGGTTACAAGAGTCAATAGAATGATTGCTTGGACTCCTCCTTCGGTAGGTTGGGTAAAGTTAAACATGGATGGTGCATTACACGGAAATCCAGGTTTAGCAACGGGAGGTGGAGTTCTGAGGGATGGAGAGGGACAATGGATTCAGGGATTTACCTTGAATATTGGAGTCTGTTCGGCACCGTTGGCAGAGTTATGGGGGGGGGGTTTACTATGGGCTCTATCTAGCTTGGGACAAACGGATTGCGAAGTTGGAGTTAGATGTGGATTCGGAGATGGTGGTGGGGTTTCTCAAGACGGGGATAAGTGATACTCATCCCTTGTCTTGCCTAATACGATTGTTCTATGGCTTTCTTTCAAACAGTCTGAATATCACATGTGCATAGGAAAACTAATCATCTTGCCGATGGATTAGCGAACTATGCATTTTCTCGACTTTTGGGTTTGTACCTCTTGGATTCATGCCCGAAAAATATTTATCCGTTATTGTTACAGGATGCTCGTGGGTTTTCGTAGCCCCGAAGTGTTCGTTTGTAACTTTATTATTCACTTTTTAATAAATTAAAGGAGGCATTGTCTATCTCTTTCACACCAAAAAAAAATATAGTTGCATTTGGAGATTTTAAATTTGGAGAATTTTCGGGAAAAAACCCGAAAAAACCGCCATGTAATTTTTTTTTGGCCGTTTAATACATGTAGTATTAAATTTGGAATAAAAATACCTCATATAGTTTTGGTTGCCTTTTAAAACCTTCGTTTTTTAAAAAATGGTAAAATCGAACTTCCGAGTTAACGACCGTTAACTTTGTTAATGGCAACACTAACCGCGGTTAAAACTTAACCCACGATGTTTAAGTATATATATAACCTCTTTTTGCAGATTTATGTATATATCGTCTTAGTCAGGTGGTTTAACTTGGGTTGCCTATCCTATTGAACTTGAGTTCGAATCCTAAAGACGTTTTAATTTTTTTTTTTTTTTACTTCATCTTCTTCGTCATCGAAAAACATATGTCTTCAGTTTCTTCTGATCCATTTGATCGACAGAATGGGTGGGAAGATGGAGTGAAGTTAGTTTTTCGATGGCTTCTAGAACCAGAAACGGTTTGCCGGCTCTCGATTTTATACCCGCATCTGATCGAAGTTTCATTTTAGTGCCCGCTTTCTCTTAGCCCCATTTTTCTATTTTGTTTCTAGATGACAATATTTGTCGATCTCAAATTACATAGATTAGTCGAGATCTGATTCACATGTGTTACACTAAGATTAATTTGTGAGCTTCAAATGCGGATCTGAGATGTTGTAGACACTTCTGGGTAGATCTAGTTTCCGGAGAGATCGAGAATTGCTTTTGTTTCATTTCCAGATTTTGTTGAATAGTAGGAGAATAAAACAAAAGAGAAGTTTATGATGGATTTGCTCTGAGTTTCTGGGTTTAGGATTTGGTCTTGAAGGCATTGTTCAGTAAGAAGAAGAGGAAGACAAAAGAGAAGAAGGAGGAAAAAAAATTAAGAAAAAAATTAAAAAACGTCTAAAAAGGACGATCGGGGATTCGAACCCACGTTATTTCGAATAGGTAACACACGTTTTACCATTTGACGAAGACAGTATATACTTAAGGCTTGAAAAGAGATAGTATATATATAGTTTAAATACCATGGGTTAAGTTTTAACCACAGTTAGTGTTTCCGTTAGCAAACTTAACGACCGTTAACTCGGAAGTTCGATTTTACCATTTTTTTAAAAACTAAGGTTTTAAAAGGCAACCGAAACTAAATGAGGTATTTTTATTCCAAATTTAATACTATAGGTATTAAACGGCCAAAAAAAATTAGATGGCGGTTTTTTCGGGTTGTTTCCCGAGAATTTTCTCTATATTTTTTTTTTTTTCCAAAATTTGCCCGCCAATCTCTTTGTCTCTTCGTCGAGGGTTTCTTCCAAAGAACGACGACAAAACCACTGAACCTAAAATCTGAAATCTAAAGATTCATGCGAAATCGTAAAAGAGTAGAAATTTCATAAACCTAAATTCTTACAGAGAATCAAGTAATTCCCCAGAAATGGGATCTAGGGTTCCAATAGAAACCATCGAAGAAGACGAAGTGAGTTAAAATCTCTTTCTGGGTTTTTGAAATCGTTGTTTGAATCAATTTTTCAATTTTTCAACTTCTGGGTTTTCTCCTACAGGAGTTCGATTGGGAAGCAGCAGTCAAAGAAATCGACTTGGCTTGTCTAAAAACCTCCAATGCTTCTTCTTCTTCTTCTTCTTCTTCCCATTTCACTCCTTTGGCTCATCCTCCAATTACAGGAAATAGCACTAAGCCTCCTGCGAAAAGACAATCTACTCTCGATAAATTCATCGGAAGAACCGAGCATAGACCGGAGAATCAAGTTGTTTCCCAGTCGAATTTTGATGAATTTGAATGTGGTGGTAACGATGACGATAAAAGTCCTTTAGTTGGGATTGATCCTGAGGCAGCTAAAACTTGGATTTATCCAGGTTTGGGAGATTGTAACTTTTGATAAATCTTTGTAAGTTGTGGTGTGGGGATGAATAATGTGTTTGTGTGTTTTGGTGTTTCAGTGAATGGGAGTGTTCCTCTTAGAGATTATCAGTTTGCTATAACGAAGACCGCTTTGTTTTCGAATACATTGGTGGCTTTGCCGACCGGACTTGGTAAAACGCTTATAGCTGCAGTTGTTATGTATAATTACTTCAGATGGTTTCCAGAAGGTAGAAGTTTCATGAAGTAGCTATGAAAATCTCTTGATTAGTGATTTAGGAATGTAACTGAAAGCTGTAATTGTTGTTGTTCATAGGTAAAATTGTATTTGCGGCGCCTTCTAGGCCTCTTGTGATGCAGCAGATTGAGGCATGTCATAATATTGTGGGAATACCACAAGTATGTAACTCTCTTTAAACAGATTCTCCATTTGTTGTGTTGACTCTCCAGATATTGAGAACTTTTAGATATATTTTTGAGAAATTTGGGTTAAATTGACTGCAGGAATGGACAATTGACTTGACGGGACAGACATGCCCTTCAAAAAGAGCCTTCTTGTGGAAAAGCAAACGGGTTTTCTTTGTCACTCCTCAAGTGTTAGAGAAGGATATACAGTCAGGTGATGCTCGGGTTTATTCTATCAAAATTCTGAGCTGAAACCTCTTAATGCTTATTTAATTTGGTCTCAAATTACCATTTGATCACAAAAGCCGTCCCTTTCAGGAACATGTCTTACTAACTACTTGGTTTGTTTGGTGATCGACGAGGCACATCGAGCGTTAGGAAATTATTCTTATTGTGTTGTAGTTCGTGAGGTTGGTTTTTCTTTTAGTGTTTGGACTTTTAAGTAACTTGCCTTTGCCCTGAACATGTTCTTTTTCATATCTTGGAGCATCTCTATGTGTTTCTTTTCTTTCTCTTTATTCATGTAAAAATGATCAAGGTGAAGGTACCAACTAATGCCCTTTAACTTTTAGTTGATGGCGGTACCAGTACAATTGAGAATACTGGCTCTTACTGCAACTCCTGGATGTAAGTGATTGACTTTCGTTTTTTTTTGTGGTGCTGGGGGTTATTATATTTCTGCATCCGCTAACCGTAGATGTTATTTTCAGCAAAGACACTGGCCATCCAGGGTATCATTGATAATTTGCAGATATCCACACTTGAATATCGAAATGAGAGTGACCATGATGTTTGCCCTTATGTCCACGACAGAAAATTAGAACTAATCGAGGTTCAAGCTGGTTTCTGCATTTTCCAATTGTGTTGCTTTCCAAATTCATGTCTAATAATTTTAGCATCTTTCTGGCAGAGCAGGTTCCCTTGGGTCAAGATGCAGATGATGTATCGAAACGCCTCTTTGATGTTATACGTCCGTATGCAGTCAGGCTTAAAAACTTTGGGGTTAATCTAAATAGAGATTTACAGACTGTATGTGCCTCAATCCTTATATCTGTTTCACCAATAGCGTCAATGCCCACATTTTCTTATCCACGCAAACATCAACTCATGTTTGACAGTTAAGTCCACACGAAGTACTTATGGCAAGGGATAAGTTTCGTCAAGCACCTCTACCAGGCCTTCCCCATGTAAATCACGGAGATGTAGAATCTTGCTTTTCAGCTCTTATCACTCTTTATCATATTCGTAAGCTCCTTTCTAGTCATGGAATAAGACCAGCATATGAGATGCTAGAAGAGAAATTGAAAGAAGGGTATGCTCTTACTTTCTTCTGTTGAACTGATTTTTTGGGATGCCTTCAGTGGTTTTAGGTATTACAGCTTTTGATATCAAGAGCATCGTCTAAAACTATCACCCTTTGCAGGCCATTTGCTAGGTTGATGAGTAAGAATGAAGATATTAGGAAGACAAAGCTTTTGATGCAGCAAAGGTTGTCACATGGAGCACCAAGCCCAAAATTGTCGAAGATGTTAGAAATACTAGTTGATCATTTCAGTATGTTTTCTTTTGAAATTATGATCTGGAGTTGATGTTACTTCTCAGCTGTTTTTTTACAACTGAACATTGATATGATCTTATTCTATGGCTGCAGAAGTGAAAGATCCAAGGACATCACGGGTCATTATTTTCTCAAATTTCAGAGGAAGCGTAAGGTCTGTATAATTGTTGTTTGTGTTCCGTTGTTTACTTGCTCATCATATTTCTTCGTTTGCATTCATCTGATTACGTTAATCTTCAGAGACATAATGAACGCATTAAGTAATATTGGAGATGTGGTCAAAGCAACCGAGTTTATTGGTCAAAGTTCAGGTTTGTTACTCTGATTTTTACATCTAGAAATTCCAGTTACACAGAATGACAGAAGTATCAATTCTAATTGAAATATATGTTTCGTGCAGGTAAGACACTGAAAGGGCAGTCACAAAAAGTTCAGCAGGCTGTTTTGGAGGTATGTCTGTTTCCCCGTATCTGATTTTATAAATATTTGAACTTTGATTTGTTTTCTTTTACCATCTCTTGTATGATAAACTCATTTTTCCAACAGAAATTTAGAGCTGGGGGGTTCAATGTTATTGTCGCAACATCTATTGGTGAAGAAGGCTTGGATATCATGGAAGTTGACCTAGTTATATGTTTTGATGCTAATGTATCCCCTCTGAGGATGATTCAACGCATGGGAAGAACCGGAAGGAAAAATAATGGTCGAGTTGATATCCTTTAGCTTGCTTGATTTATGCACTTCTCATTGATCTTTCCATTACAAATCTTTGAAGTTACACTTTTCATTGGAACTCTATATGCGAAGTTTTTGAAGTTACACTTTCCATTCCTTGACTAGCCTTTACTAGTTCTTGCTTGTGAAGGATCAGAAAAGAACAGCTATATGCGAAAGCAAGCAAGTGGACGGGCCATTAAAAAACACATGCGTAATGGAGGAACAAATAGTTTTAATTTTCATCCTAGTCCAAGGATGGTAAGAGCTTTTCTTTTTTGATAATTTGTTTTCCTTACCTTGTTGCTTCAGTTTTCTACATCTCTTAACTTCATATATCCCTGTCATGTGTTATTATAGATTCCCCATGTTTATAAGCCAGAAGTTCAGCATGTTGAGTTTTCAATCAAGCAATTCATTCCACGTGGAACGAAACTACAAGATGAGTATGCCACTGAGACTCCAGCTTTCAAGAAAAAGCTTACATCTGCAGAAATGGATATGCTCGCTAAGTATTACAACAACCCCGATGAGGAAAAGTTGAGAGTGTCCTTAATTGCGTTCCCTCACTTCCAGACATTGCCATCCAAAGTGCACAAAGTAATGCATTCACGTCAAACAGGCATGTTAATTGACGCTATGCAGCATTTGCAAGAGCCAACTTTTTCAGAGCAGAGTAAAAGTTTCTTCACTGAGGTGTGGTTCATAATCCTGGTAAAATTTGATCTTTCCTTGCTTTCTGTGAATTCTCTTTTCACTTACGTGGAATCACTTACTGTAATAGTTTGGAGCTCCTTTGGGTGAAAGAGAAGAGCTTGATACAGGTCTGAGGGTTACTAATGATCCAAAAGGTAAATATAGTCTCATTGATCTTGCTGAAGTATCAATTCTAACAGTTGCATGGATATAGAATTTATTCTTAAAACCAGCTAGTAGGAGGCTATAGGCTTATAAGCTATCAGCCAGTAGGAGGTCTATAGTCTATAAGCTATCAATCATTATATACAACGACAATGACCAAAAAGTGTATTTTAGGATGTACTCTCTGCTCTCTTTAGGTAATATCTTTCTGAATGGTGTTGGATATAGTATGAACGTATTTTATATAGCATCATGTCACTTCGATCAATAGCTTATTGTCTGGTCAATAATGTATCTTTGCTTTGCAAATCTATGAAAATCAGGCCTTTCGTTGTAATGTTGAAACACACCCTTCTATTTTATTAATGTGCAGATTTACACTGTTTCCGTGAGTTGGAAGTCAACACATCACAGAGAAAGGCAAAACAAGTTGAATCTCCCACAAGCACCTTAGAGACTACAGAGAAAGATTACGAAGAATCTTCACCCACACACTGTTATCTTTTCAGTTCAGAATGTGCAGCCGTTGATACTCTGGGGAAGGTCTTCGTAATGCCAGTTCCTCTTTCATTCTTTTCTAATGTTCTGGAGTCAGAAAATATGCCTCTGCCTAAAACAGAAAAACAACATTCTTGCCAGAATATTTCCCACATTGATTCAGTTCCGATAGATACTCCGGCAAAACATCGGCAAGATAATATTTCAGAGAAGTTAAAAGAAAGATTCTCGCCAGACGGTGCCGACAAGACACTAGAGAATCATAGCCATGTGAAAAGGCACTCCACCAGTGTAGGTCAAGAAGATGTTGGGAATTCTGTTGGAGAAATTGTGTTATCATCGGATGAAGACGACTGGGAGGGCTTGGAGCTTAGTCCAAGACTCACTAATTTCATCAAGAGTGGTGTTGTTCCAGAGTCACCTGTCTATGACCAAGGTTAGTGTTATTTCTTGAATATTTAGTATAACTTCTTTTGAGCCCCAACATATGGAAAGGATCAATCATATGGTGTTTGGGTTGCTGTTGCAATAGGCTTCAACCACAGAACTCTGGTAGTAGAGAAGTTTTATATATACGTAAAGTTCTACAATATATACATAATTCTATTGATAAGTATTTTAGAGAACAGGACTGTATTTAAAAAATTCAGACAACACATTTACTTCGACATATCTATAAAGTTTTCTAATCCTATTTTATTAGCGGAAAGAAAAACTTACCTTTAGCAACTACCAATGGAACTGCCTAACCATAAGAAGTTATTATGTTCTAATAAGATCTTTAATGCTGCAGGAGTTGCAAATGAAGCAAACAGAGAAGACCTTGATTTTCCTCAGGTTTCTTCACCCATGAGGTTAAGTAACGAATTGGCAGGAGAGCCTTCTTCCCCTGAGACAAAGATTCAGCATGCGTCTACAACCAATGAATTGAGAACTCCTCAGAAGGAGGTAGGTACGGCCAACGGAACAGAATGCTTGGCTGTTTCTCCCATTCCTGACGAGTGGAGAACTCCCTTGGCTAATCTCACCAACACAAACAGCAGTGCTAGTAAAGATTGGCGGGTGAGTTCTGGAGAAAAGTCAGAAACTATTCGACAGCCTCGAAAGTTGAAGAGACTACGTAGACTTGGCGATTGCTCGAGTGCTGTAAAGGAGAATAATCCTGGTATTAAAGAGGCAGACCATATCAGATCTCGTTCTCGACGTAAAAAGCTCATTAGAGGTAACTGGTTCTGTGTTTTCTTTTTACTACATTGAAATAACTTGAGAGTTGACAATGACCGAAATTTATGGATTCTGATGTTGCTTAACATCACCAGAATCTCGCCACTTGGTTTGGTTGATTAGGAATCCATAAGATCTTATTATAACCATCTAACGATATACCAGGCATAATTAGACTAGAATGTTGCCGGTGTCAAAGTGAAGTGGAAAAGTGCTGAGAGTTGGTTTACACTTTCTTCTGTTTCTTTTGCATTGGTGACAAAAAAAGAGAAGAGTCCATTTTCAGTTAAAATAATAGTTTTCCGTAAACATTTGCTTTAGATAAAAGTCTCGATGTGCTGAGAGAATTGAAACATTTGTCATGTTGATCTGTTTGAATGATTGCTGCTTGGTTGCTCTGTGTCTTAAGGTAAGAAGAAGATGATCATAGATGATGATGTCCAAGTCTTCATTGACGAAGAAGCTGAGTAAGTTCTTATCTAATCTAAAAATCAACATCTGATGGTCTTTCTTACTTCCACAAAACAGCGAGAGACAACATAACAATTGTAGTTTTCTGAATACAGAGTTGATGTTAGTTGTTTAAAAACCTCTCTATTTTGATCAGGGTCTCTTCGGGAGCAGAAATGTCGGCTGATGAGAACGAAGATGTGACTGGCGATTCATTTGAAGATAGTTTCATAGATGACGGGACAATGCCTACAGCAAATACTCAAGCCGAGTCTGGTAAAGTTGACATGATGGCTGTTTACAGGTATATAGGATCGAAAATATATTTCTTCTGTTTGTGAGTAAAATGGTCAATGAGCTTACTAAAAATCACAAGGTATCCTTCCACAGACGTTCTCTTCTCAGCCAGTCACCATTACCGGCGAGGTTTCGTGATTTAGCCGCATCAAGTCCGAGTCCCTATTCTGCTGGACCCTTGAAGAGAATAAATGAGAGCAGAAGCGACTCAGATAAATCATTGTCCTCGTCTCTTCGAACCCCACAAACAACAAACTCTGAGTCAAACCAAGATGCAATGGTCATAGGAGACTTTTCGGTAGTACAAATCTCATCAGAGAGCCGGAAAAGGAAATTCAGCTTATGCAACTCAGGGAATGTCCCCGTGATTAACTTAGAGAGCAAGTTTGCAGCACAAACCACAGAGAAAGAAAGCCATGAAGGCGTGAGAAGCAATGCAGGTGCATTAGAGTACAATGATGGTGTCCACGATGATGATGATGCATTCTTCGCAACACTAGACTTTGATGCCATGGAAGCACAAGCCACATTGTTATTGTCTAAACAGAGGTCAGAAGCAAAAGAGAAGGAAGATGCAGCAACGGTTATACCAAATCCAGGCATGCAGAGGAGTGATGGTGTGGAGAAAGATGCGCCATCTTTTGATCTTGGTCTGTGGTGATTCTTCTTCTAATACGAAGATACTAAGTTATGTGTATAGATTGACAAAGGAGACAGTAGAGCATAGATATTTGGATGTATGTTTGGTGTATTAATGAAGTAAAGTCCTTAAACCAGTGCACATGGTTAAAATCAAAGTCTCAAATCGTTGAATACTTAGTGTTTGAAGTAATCATGACACCAACATGACTCTAATTCTCTACTGGTCAAACAATATAAAAATAGAAAGTTTAATGTAACATGATTTTACCATCTTCTTAATTCTCTACTCATAACTTTTGTCTTAAATTTATTTAGATAACCCATTATTGGATCGATATTTTTTAATAATTATAAGCGGAATAACAATCTGCGATAAAATAAGATCATCCAATCTAAGAAACTCTAATTCATATGAGTAAAGAAGCAAGACGACGACGGAGATCTTCGTCCCGGACAGGCCTAAACAGCTCAAATAGTATAGGCTTATTAGGGTTTATCACTTCCGGTGTTGTTTCAAAGAGAGACTTCCACAAGTGAAAAATGTTAGACTTGATCTCATCCCTCACAAACCCATTTGCCTCTGAAAATTCCTTGGCAGACCTCAACTTCTCTTCTAGCTTCTTCATCTCTTGGTTGTAGTATTCAAAACCATACGATTTCACTACGCCGCCATTTTTGAGAATCGAAACAAGGCTATTCAATCCTCCTACTCCAGAATTAAAATGCTGTGGACAAGTTTTCATCAGCTCAACGTGGATTGACAATCCATCATCATGATAAACTCCATTCTTGGGTTTGATATATGTTACGAATGTGGATGTCGGAATCCGCAATACAAATTTTAAGATGTGTATCGGGTCGCCTAGCCTTGCTAATTCGAATAACAATCGAGAAAAAGAAAACAAAAGAGTGAAGTATATGTATCTGTTTATTGCTCTAGAATTCGGTCCCCCTCATACAATGGTTTTCGTTTTCTATTTATAATTACATGATTCGAAACCGAAGTCGCTCATCAAGCCGCAGATCTCGCCTTCATTATTGCCTCCGTTTCGAATCTTCCCGATCTACCAGATCCCGTGCAACCCGCCTTTCATTTAATTCGTGAGATCCCGACGTTTTACTCGAACTGGGCTAGAACTTATTGGGCCACTCTTTTCGTCCCTTGGACCTGGGCCGACGGCCCACTTCGTCTTATTGATCCACTACCTTTCCGGGCCGGATCCGAATTGCGGGATCCGACAACAACAGTTTGCCCCCCAAGTGTTCCGAAGTATTCACTTCGGGATACTTTAAATAACAAACTCTTCTCGGGCTCGGAGATTTCGTCATTAATTCCGCTTTCCCCGGGATTTTGTTCCTCGACCGAAGTGACGTTTCGAGATCTTAGGGTATAAATTTTCCCGCGGATCGAGGGATTCTTCTCGGGATGAGGGCGGCGTTTCGAGTTCCTAGGGTTTCCATATTCCCGCTAGAGACTCCTATAAATATTCGTTTGGACTCTTCGGGTTCTGTACAACCGCTTCAAGTTCATTCATAGTTCGTCGTCTGCTTATTTAAGGTACCGAACCCTCTCCTCTTTTCTCTCTTAACACTCTTCTGATTACGCTTAGTTCTTGCTATTTAGTTTCGGATTCGTGTTAGTTCACCGCCCTAGATTAGTTCCGTGCTAGATTTAGGCCAGAAATCTAAAAGATTTCTTAGATTTTCAGCCCTCTACTCCGAAATCGTTCGCTGTTCTTCATCTCCTCCGCCGTGTTCTTGATATTCCGGTGAATCGCAACCGTCTTCCGAAGAACATCGACCGCTTAATCTTCCCGGTTTCTGGGTTTCCACGAAGATCTTCGAAGTTGTTCTTGAAGCGTCTTTTTTGAAGTTATTTCAGTTCCAGATCTTCTCACGCTTCCAGATTTTCCTTGATTGTGTTATGGCTCCGAGGAAAAGCAAGAAAATTCGAAGTGAATGCTTCATCATGGAAGGTGAGTTCGGGAAATACTTCTCCTCGGACCTCGACGATAAAAGGCTAGCCTTGATGAAAGGCGCCTGCGAGATCCCACGTCAAGTTAAGCTGATAGCTCCAGAATCAAAGGAATCTCCCGAGTTTCCTCCGATCAATCACAGCTGCGCCTTCGAAATATTCTTCTCGGAGTGCGGTCTGTCTTTTCCTCTTCCGGGGATTCTGGTAGAGCTTATGCACGAACTAGGGATTGCCCTACCTCAACTCTGCCCAAATTTAGTTCGGGTAGTACTCTGTCTTCAGACTCTTGCTGAAGAGAATGGATACCGGATCACGCTCTCCGACATCTTTCAGTTGTACACAAAGAAGAAAGGGAGAACTTCGGGGACCTTCTTTCTCAGTCCGCGAAGTAAATTCAGAGTCTTCGCGGGCTTCCCTGAGAAAGACGAGAAATGGAGGAAATCATATTTCTTTTTCCCTGTTGACGAATTCTCCTATGGTCCGAACACAGAGTTTTTTGTCCGAGAATGGACACATCGTCCGGGTTAGATGGCTTTTTAGGGATTGTATTGCATTTTTTTTTCCTCCTAACTTTGCTTTTCAACGAACTAAACCTTTTCTTTTGTCTTTTGCAGTCAAGTTCCCGAAGAAGCCACTTTCTCATACCTTTGCGGAGCAATTCGTAAAGATTTGCAATCGCAGCGACCTCTCGTGGGAATTGTTCACCTGTGAACGCATCCGGAGTTCGTGTGCCCGAATTTACTCGCGGTCCGACCTCATTTCTTCCACCCCTCCCTCCTCCCCTGCTGTTGCCACTAACATGTCTCCACTTTCCTATCGCGAAGAGAAGAAGCTCCAGAAGGAAAGGGAAAAGGCGAGAGAAGCGAGAGAGAAAGAAGATAAGGCCAGGATGGTGAAGGCCTTGGATGACGGGAAAGCCAGATCTTCATCTGGTAAAGGAAAGAGTTCGGGTACCGTAGATCCGGTTTCCGAGTCGAAGACCTCTGATCATCGCGATCAAAGGAAGGTGTCTTCAGGAAAAGACATAATCCGGATCTCGGATTCTCGCTCCACCCGATCTTCTCGGGAAAAAGAAATTTCTGAAGGAGGCCACAGTGCAACCTCCTCAAGGAAACGCAGGAACGAGGAATCTAAAGTTCCTTCCCTTCAACGCAAGAGTCGTTCTCGTCTGAACGACGAGAAAAACCCTTCCGAGGACGCTGGAACTAGGCTGGGGTCAAAACCAGAAGAAAGAGGAGATTCACAACGGGCCCCAGAGTCCGATCTGCCAACTCAGCTTCTTGTCCTGCCTTCGCGGGATTCTGAGAACCGGGGATCCGTCCATCAGGAGATTCCGATCCCTACTGGTAAGTAGAGTCACTTCGTATTTCTCTCACTTTGACTTCATTTTGACGTTTTTTTTTTATTTTAACAGCTCCTCCGAAGTCACCAGCTGATTTTATGAGGAACTTTACTCCTGTTGGGATGAGGATTCCTCCCTTTAGTGACTTAAAGGAGGTCAACAGAGCGAACTACTTTCGCTCCGCTGATAAACTCGGAGAGGTAATACTTTGAACTTTTCTCCTTATATAAAAATAAGAACTTTTCTTTGTGTCCTCATGAATCTTTGTTTTGACAGTTAATGCTCGAGTACAACACCACCTTCTCCTGCCACGAGTCCCACCTCTTTCCTGTTAACGAGCTGGACGGCCTCAGGGCTCGGGTTGCCGAACTCGAAGATGAGATCCGTCAACTCAAGGAGATGGAGGAGGAAAATGCCAGGGCGGTGGCAAAGGCGAACGAGATCCGGGAGCGAATGCTGGAGGCCGAGGGTCGCTGCAACCTTCTTGAGATTGCCAAGACTGATCTTTCCGAGAAGCTGAAGATCGGGAAGAACTTATATATCGAGGCATGTGGCAAGATTACCTCGCTGGAAGCTGAAGTTAAGCAAAGCGAGGAATGGTGCGATATCGCTGCTGAGAAACGGGACGAGGAGCTCGCAGCAGCGAATAAAGATGAAAGGATGAGGCTCCGTGAACTCTATAGCGGACTCGCCTCGAAGCATGAGACCTACTACAAGGCCATAAGCGATAACGAGATGATTAGGATGCGTCTTGCCGAGACTCGGGCGAACCGAGAACTTCTTGAGGAGATTCTGAAGGGAGAGATTCCGGACATCAAAGCCGAACTAGAGTCGGTAAAGAAAGATGAGGAAGAGGCTGAGAAGAAGGCTCACGAGGTAAGCGCTCTCAGACCACAACCAAATGAGTTTACTCATCTCTTTGTAGCGACTCCCCCAGAGCCCGTGCAAGAGACATCTCTTCCCAAAGATGATGTCGCGATTGATGAGTTCGGAACTAACAGGGATCTCATGACTGGCCAGGACTTCGAAGCTGCCGTTCTGCCCGAGGAGATGCAGCAGGATCCCGACGTCAAGGATCAGTGATCTGGTTCCGGGGTTGTGATGGCTAGTGTGCCCCCCTTATTGTTTTTTCAACTCGAACCTATTTATCGCTTTTTCCCCTTTGAAGACTTGAATATTTCTTTTTTTTTTATAAGTCCTTTTGAATTATAAATCCGGAGTATTCGAGAAATTTGAATACCACGTACGAAAAATTAAGAAATACTTAAGATTTCAACGAGATACGCAGTTTACACGAACTCAGAATTCATTACGCAATGGATAAGGGAAATATTAAGAACGAGAGTTATGTGGGTGTCCTCAATAGAAAAGATGAGGATCGGGACTCGGAGTCCGCAGAAATCCCTAGTCTGTGTTGAACCAGACCCTTTTTTGCTAAGTAAAACTTAGGCTTATCTTTCAAGAATTACCAGAGGTCTGAGCTCGGTTTCGAGAAAAGTAGTTACGAGGGTCTTCTCGGTTTCACGGATTGCGAGATAATTCTCGGCTTCTTTAAAAGATGTTTAGAAGAGTGTAAACATTTTATTTGATTTAGAGACTGCACTCGAAGTTCGAGCTGCCTACGTACCCAAAGGTGGGGATCAAGTCTATCGTAGTTCGATTTACAATAATGAAAATAATAAAATACTTAAACAAAGTATCTCTTCAGATGAATGGAATTCCAAGCTCTTCGGACTGCTTTTCCTTCCATGTTTTCAAGGCGATAAACTCCATTGCGAACTACCTGAGTAATTCGATAAGGACCTTCCCAGTTGACGCCTAACTTTCCTGCTCCATCTTCGGCTGTATTTTGCTGAACTTTGCGTAATACTAATGTCCCAACGTCGAAGTGCCGATTTCGAACGTTCGAATTGTAGTATCGCACCGCGGCATTTTGGTAGTTTTGCATTCGAATTAACGAACGATCATGTCGCTCTTCGATTGTATCAATCACGTCAACCATCTGCTCATTATTTGCAGCCTCGTTCTGTGAATTGTACATCCTTCTCGGACTCGGCACAAATATTTCAGCGGGGATTACGGCTTCCATTCCATACACTAGTGAAAAAGGCGTTTCCCCGGTTGCTCGTCTGGGGGTAGTGCGTATTGCCCAGAGAACGCTTTGTAACTCGTTAAACCAAGCTCCCTTGTGTGCTTTCAATTTTTTCTTCAAGGTAGACAAAACAGTTTTATTCATTGCTTCTGCTTGCCCGTTACCCTGCGGATAACGAGGCGTGGATCGACTAAGCCTGATTTGCCATTCTTCGCAGAAAGATTCGAACTGCCCCGAAATGAACTGAGGTCCATTATCAGTAACGATTTCAAACGGCAACCCATGCCTACAAATGATATCCTGCCAAATGAACTTGTGAACTTGCACCTGAGTTATGTTTACATAAGCTGCTGCCTCTACCCACTTTGAGAAATAATCGGTTAGGACCAGAACAAATTTAACTCCGCGTGTCGAGGCGTGGAGAGGCCCAATAATGTCCATAGACCATTTCATAAACGGATAAGGCGAAGAGACTGATGACAAGAGCTCCGTAGGCTGGTGAATCGAAGGTGCATGCTTCTGGCATTGTTCGCACTTTCGAGCGTATTCCTCGTAATCCGCAATTAAAGTGGGCCAGAAATATCCATATCTTTTTACCTTAAAGGCCAAAGAGCGACCTCCGGAGTGATTGCCGCAAACCCCTTCATGAATTTCTTTTATTACAGTATGAACTTGTTGGCCAAAAATACAGATCATGTCGGGACCCGAGATGCTTCTTCTGTAGAGGATATCATTCGAAATGCTAAATCGAGCGCTTTTAGCCTTTAGTCTTTGCGCTTCCCATTTATCCTCAGGAAGAATACCATTAAGGATGTAATCTCTGATGGGTATCCGCCAGTCTGCCCCCCAATCCGGAATCGGTAGCATTGGTTGCAGTGGTTCCGGATTTGGCGGTGTTCCGAGAGGTGAACCTACTTCGGAGTTCTGCTCAGCTTCCTCGACCCTTTGTGGTTCTTGCTCCACACTCATCCTACGATGCATAGACTGTGTGGTCACAAAATTCAGCTCTCCGGTTGATATGCTCGGATGTTCAATTACTTCGACAGGGATCATTCGGCTCACTGTTACTTCGGAACTCGACACTAATGCCGCTAAAGCATCCGCCGCTGAGTTTTCACTTCGCGGAATTCTAGTGAGTTCGAAACTAAGAAACTTTTTACTCAATTCCTGAACCTGAGCGAGGTAAGCTTCCATTATGCCATCTTTTGCTTCATAATCGCCAGAAAATTGATTGGCAACGAGTTGCGAGTCGCAGAATGCTTGTAATTTTGCGATGCCTATCCCCGCCGCGAGACGAAGCCCTGCAAGGAGCGATTCGTACTCCGCTTCGTTATTCGAGCATTGAAAGCGAGACAAAACGACTGTTCGATGAGCTCTCCATATGGGGATTGTAGCCGGACGCCAATTCCCGAACCCTGTTTTGAGGAAGCTCCGTCCACATGAAGTATCCAAGGTCCCTCATTTTCCTTGACTTCCGTAGAGACCAAAGGTAACTCGATCAGAAAATCAGCAAGAACCTGGGATTTCAAGCTTGTTCTAGCTCGGAACTGAATATCGTATTCACTTAGCTCAATTGCCCACTTAGCCAATCTCCCCGACTGGCTCGGACTATGCAAAATCGTTCGCAAAGGTTGCGTAGTTAGAATGATAATCGTATGAGACTGAAAATATGGCCTTAGTTTCCGAGCTGAAGTGATGACTGCCAAAGCCAATTTAGAGAACAGGACTGTATCATCGCTCCGATCCATTCGTACCAATACTCCGCTTACTGCGCTATCAGATACTGACACGTACAAGAAAAGTTCTTCTCCGAATTCAGGTTTCGCTAAAACAGGGGGCTTTGACAAATAATCTTTTAGTTCGCTGAACGCCTTTTCACAGTTCTCATCCCAAGTAAAATTTTTGTTCGCCTTCCGGAGTAGATTATAGAATGGAAGACATCTATCCGTCGACTTCGAGATGAATCTGTTTAAAGCTGCAACCCGCCCCGTAAGTCGCTGGACTTTTCGGATGTTACGAGGCAAAGACATCGTCAGAAATGCGTTCAACTGTCGTGGATTAGCTTCAATTCCTCGCTCCGTAACAATATAACCCAAAAATTCTCCAGACGGAACCGCAAAAGTACACTTCGATGGGTTTAGCTTCATTCCGAACTGGTTCAAAATTGCGAAACACTGCTCCAAATGCTCGATATGCAACGTGCTTATCGTTGATTTTACTAATATATCGTCAATGTAAACTTCCATCGTTTTACCAAGAAGATCTTTGAACATCATATTTACCAACCGTTGATAAGTTGCTCCGGCATTTTTCAATCCGAAAGGCATGACTATATAACAGTAAGTTCCACGGTCCGTAATAAAAGCTGTTTTTTCTTGATCTTCTGGATTCATCAAAATCTGATTATACCCAGAAAAAGCATCCATAAAGGACATCATTTCGTGGCCCGTAGTTGACTCCACAAGTCGATCGATGTGCGGAAGTGGGAAACTATCTTTGGGACAGGCTTTATTAAGATCGGTGAAATCTACGCAAACCCGCCATTTCCCATTTTTCTTCTTGACTACGACAGGGTTTGCCAACCAGTCCGGATATTTGACCTCACGAATTAAACCCGCATCGAGCAGACGCTGAACTTCGGTATTTACAGCCTCGGCTCGGTCTGGACCAAGTTTCCTGTGCTTTTGTTTTACTGGTTTGAAAGTCGGGTCAATGTTGAGCTCGTGTGAAATCACTTTTGTATCGATCCCAGTCATCTCCTCGATTTTCCAGGCAAAAGTTTTTTGATTCCTTTTTAGGAAAGTTATCAGTTCGACTCGGAATGTTTTGCTTAATCCCGATCCTATGTTCACAGTTTGATCCGGATACTCCTCATTAACTACCACTGCCTCCACGAGGTCACTGCTTATCTTTTTGACGGGATTTGCAGGCACCTTGAGCTGTGGTTGCTATTGAATTTTAAGCTTATGACTGGACATGTAACACATCCTCGTAGCTCGCTGACTTCCCAGGATTTGCTTTACTCCGGATTTCGTAGGGAATTTCAAGCATTGATGATACATTGAAGGTACTGCTTTCATTTCATAAATCCAGGGTGTTCCAAAGATAACATTATAAGCAGCCGGACGGTCGAACACAGTAAACTCGACCATTTTGACTATGCCTTCTGCGGATACCGGGAGCACAATCGTTCCTAGTGACATTGAAGTTTCGCTAGTAATGGAAACCAAAGGAGATGGTGGCCCCTTTATATCTTGCTTCGATATCCCCATTCTTGTCAGAGTATCGAGGAAGATTAAATCCACCGAACTCCCAGTATCAATGAGAACCCGAGATACTTCGCAATGCGCAATATCGAGTGTTATGACCAGAGCATCATCGTGTGGTTTGTCAAGTTGACTTGTTTCGCTTTCGGAGAATGTTACTTCGGGTAATTGTTCCTCAGTAAGTCTGGCCTTCTTGATTATCGGGGGGGTCGCCCTCCGTTCATGTTGCTTGATTGCACTAATGGAGTCCCGAAAGAGCTTGGATCCCCCCATAATCACCTGGATTCGTTTCTTCGGTCCTTTAGGAACATCAGGGGACTGGATCCTTTTGGTTTTTTTGCTAGGAGGAGACGGTTCCTCTGGTTCTACTGTTTGCTCCGACGGATGAGTTGGCTCGAGCTCTGAAACGTCGATTTCGGTTATTTCGCCGGATGCGAACTTGGCAGCCAGTAACCTTCCTAGAGCCTTGCAATCTTTCGTAGCATGCCCATTAACTTTGTGGATCTCGCAGTAGGCGTTTGGATCACGAATCCACTTGTTACTCGGGAAAGCGCCGTTTTTGTTCTTTGGCGAGAAGGATTGCTTCGCTGGTAAATTCTTCGGAGAACCTTTTGGCTCCTCCCGATCCACTGAAAATGTCCCAGCTCCGGGTGTTCGAGTTTCGGTTTGAACAGGTTTCTTCTGCGGAGGAAGCTGAGCAGGTTTCGGAGCTGCTTTGAACTTTTTTGCTAGAGCAGCCCGCTCTTCCTCCGCGTTTATCCAGTTCGTTGCCTGATGGAGGGCGTCCTGAATAGTGGATGGTCGGTTAACAACCAACTCTTCTCGGAAGCGGGATTCGTGCCAAAGACCATTCTTGAGTGCAACAATAGCTGCGGAATCAGACAGATTTGGTATCTGGACCATAATCTCTTTAAAGGAAGTAATGTAAGTCCGGAGCGGCTCTCCGGCTCCTTGTGAGAGGTTCCATAGCTGGACATCAGTTACATCGCTCTTGATGAAGTATCCGTACTACATGATGAAAGCAATGGAAAGTTGCTTGAAGCTATTGATCGATCCTTCTTCTAGTTGAGTAAACCAGGTCAGAGCCGGCCCGGATAGGTTCTCGGCGAAGAGCTTGCATAAGCCCGCGTCTACTTCGTTTGGCTCCAAATGTACCCGACCTACGGTGACCTGAAAAGACGCTAAAAATTCTTTGGGATCTCCCTTACCATCGTACCCCGGAAGTTTGACCTTCCTTTGGTCTTGAATTCGCAGGGCTACAATTCGTGGAGTAAAAGGAGTCCTTCTCGTCTCCTCGATCACTCTATCGCCTTCGGGAGCCGAACTGGTGGCATGATGAACCTTCGAACTCATTTCCCGAATCTGATTTTGCAAGTTCTGGATTTCCGGGTTGACTGGAATGCGAGGTGGATGGGACTCGGTTTGAGGATGATGCGGGGTGCTACCAAGATGGATGGGGAGAGGTGTTCTGGCTGGAACAAAGGGACCGCTGGCTGAGTTTTGAGGTGCTTGAGTATGACGGGACCCATCTCCAGGCTCACTCTGAGAGCCAAGAGGCAAAGAAGATGGGAGCACGTTGCTCGGGGAAACGAGCCTAGGATCCTGAACCTCCGAAACGTTTGGACCATGAAAATCCAAATGGCCGCGAGGTCCGCTGGTCCGCAAAGTTCCTGCAAGAATTGTATCAACCCGATCCGCATAAGCATTATGGGCTGACCTGATTTCAGAACAACTTGATGTGAGGACTGCGATTTGGCTGCCGCTTTGCTCTTCAAACGCTGAAAGCTTCTCAGACAACGCAGTGGTGGCGAGCTGCTGCTGGTCGGTCTTCTCGGACAGATCTTTCAGCAACTTCTTGATCTCGTCGAGGACTGAAGCCGGATCCGCCGCGTCTGACATCTTTTCGATTGATATTCTAGAGTAAAAGACTAGAAATCCCCTCCTTCTAGCGCCAAATTGTGGATGTCGGAATCCGCAATACAAATTTTAAGATGTGTATCGGGTCGCCTAGCCTTGCTAATTCGAATAACAATCGAGAAAAAGAAAACAAAAGAGTGAAGTATATGTATCTGTTTATTGCTCTAGATTTCGGTCCCCCTCATACAATGGTTTTCGTTTTCTATTTATAATTACATGATTCGAAACCGAAGTCGCTCATCAAGCCGCAGATCTCGCCTTCATTATTGCCTCCATTTCGAATCTTCCCGATCTACCAGATCCCGTGCAACCCGCCTTTCATTTAATTCGTGAGATCCCGACGTTTTACTCGAACTGGGCTAGAACTTATTGGGTCACTCTTTTCGTCCCCTGGACCTGGGCCGACGGCCCACTTCGTCTTATTGATCCACTACCTTTCCGGGCCGGATCCTAATTGCGGGATCCGACACCAACAACGAACACATATTGAATAACACGAACCAGTCTTCCTACCACGGGGCCGTCATAGTCTTTTTTCCCTGCAAACGTCAATAGGCAAAAACAGAAGAGTAACATAGAACGTAGGTCATCAGATAATAGGAACATTGCTTCTGCCACAAAGAGCGAGAGCTCAACTCCGAGTCGTATAGCCTCTTCTTTCTGCTTCTCCTTCTCGTTGTTGAGATCAGTCTTGCTAAGAAAAATAATATAGAAGAATCAGAGATCTACCAAGATCGACGGTCGAGATGATTGTCCAAGAATACGGAAATCATGAATATCCATAAGGTCATCATATCTTAGTTTAAGAATATTTACACTTTTGTGTCTATACTCTCATCAATTTATCAAAAATAAACAAACTCCCAAATAGAATAATGAAAGATCACTAACCCGTAAGGAGAATATCTAGACTGTGGTAATCTATTGTTGTGACGGACAACATGAACACGGTCAGTCATCGACATTGTTGATTCCATTTGTTTCGAGATGTCTGATGAACTCATCGAGGAGGGAGGCTTCTGATGTAACCTTTGTTGGCTTTACAATTTAAATAGATAGAAACAATTCAGAGAGTCAACAAAATGCATGTTATTGTGATTTTCCAATCCATGAATTAACATATAAAGATACGATTTAAAATATATCAGATGCAAATCATCTATATTTTTCCCAACTCATCTGGTTCTTTGAATTTGGAACCCTAGATCGTAACTTATGGCTTTTATTTTTAATCCCTTGATTAATCCAAATTCCTAGAAAATTAATTTATAGGAAAAGAAGGAACGAAGCACTCACCTCATAGTTGTAGTGTATTAGACTTAAAAACGTCCCAAGATTAACCTAAACCACTTCAACGAAGGAGAAGAGCACATGACATTTTTATTTCAGAAAAAAAAAAAAAAAAAAAACAAATCAAATCACCACGAATCAGCCTTCAATGTAACTTAGAGTACGAAAATCGTATTGTTTTTAAAAATTTCTGTTCTATATAATAAAAATCAACTTTTCAGTTTTCACATATCTAAAATGCAAAAAAAAAAAAAAAAAAGAGTCAAATGCGGGTATTTCTTTAGTTAAGATCTTGGAGTTGGTGCGATGAGTTTGTCTTAAACTGCATCACAACCAAATGACAATCAACTTTGATAAGTTTTGTACGTTTACGAAATACGGGATTAACAGCAATGTGGAGAGTTGATTAACTATCTCAAAACATATGCATGGGATCGTTGTAGACGAGACACAATATAGGGCCTTACAACATTTAATTTTACGCGTGGTCGGTTGCCATAGACCGGTATTTGGTTTGCACTGACAAATGCAGGGACCAAACGGTATAGAAATCAAATAAACCCATGAAGTGAAAGGCTGCACGTTTGCATATTGGCTGGCTGTGAATCCTTATGTTGTGATCCTCAGTTTTATTTCTTTGCAGATGGAGATCGATTTACTAACATCATGAACCAATCACTAATCATCCTAATATAGTAAGTCCATGATCGAAAAGAAGACTACTCACTAATCGCCATTAGAAAACAAATAGCAAGTATGAACCCTTTTATAAATTAATCATGTTAGAAATGAGAAATAAAGAAAGAGTGAAAACATGTCTAGAAAAATTAAATAGTTGAGAAACTAACAAATTTGACCAGGAACCAACCGAATTGACCTGGGACAAACCGGGTCACATCCAAAAATTACAAAATAAATGTTTTCTTGATCGGTCGTCCTGATTGGCCACACACCGATCACAAAAGCACCAAAAGTAGTCTTTTTTTGTGGATCAAGATGTTTTGCTTGATCGGCCCTATTGAGACAGCTGGAACCGCGTCACTATTGCACTTGTTGATCAGTGTCCATGATTAGTCAAATGATATATTAGAATCCTCCTCGACTCCAAACGCAAATTTCTTCGACTCTTCTCCTTGCTCCAACCTCACTATATTCTACTCCACGGTACACCACGGATCCATTATTTTATAACTAAAATTTTTAATATAACTAAAACATTGAAATTTTAAGTTGTATTTATTTTGTTTAGTGTTTAAGATAGTACTAGATTTTAACACGATTTGTTTTTAAAATTAGTAATATTTGAAATCTAAGAGTAATATATTATATATAAAAATTTGCAAACTGTATCATTTTATAAGACATTTATATTTTATAATTTACAATTGTTATTAAGTAACAGTATACCACAATACAATTTTTGTTTTATACAATTTTACTTTAATTAGAATCATTCGATATGTTTAATATTGGTGTTAAAAATAATAAAATGAAGATTTAACCCGTATTGAAGCAGCGGGTTAATGATGTATTAATTTTTTTTTATTCAAACTCGTCCTGTCATATAACTCCGTCTTGCAATATAACCATCCCATGTTATTTTAACTCTTTATATATGTTCAAATGTTCTTAATATTATCAATTTTTTTATTAATTTTAAATATAAGAATTATGATATTTAAAACTTCTTAAAAATTTGTCCCGTTATATAACCCCGTCTAGCAAATAACATGTCTCGTGTTATTGTAACTCTTTGTATATGTTCAAATGTTCATAATATTATAAACTTTTTATTGATTTTAAATATATGAATTATATTCTTTAAAAAAATTTAAAAGTTTAAAATCAAATATTTTCGGTAAAATTAAGTAGTGAAACTAAAAAATCGAATGAAACGGTCTATAATTTTGAATTCGGATGCTTGTTAAGTTGAGCTTCTTGTTCATTCGGATTTGGTTTCATTTTGATCTTATTTATAATATGATTCTGAATCAATATTTAAACATTTTAGCCGATATGTGACGTTGAACACACACCTTTTTCATCAATTGGGTAGTATATATCCGCTTTAAAAATTTGGAATCCCAATATATGCAGAAAAAAAATTGAGATTTGTTTTTAACTTTATGTATTATATGATTATTCAAAACAATTTAGAAAGGTTCAAACAAAGATGATAGGAGAATTATATTTTTAAATATTAACCAAATCTTTTATATATCTATAATTATAAATATGGAATATCCGGTTCATAATTTCGGATATATTTTGACCCGATCTAAAAGAAAACCTGAAATATCCGGTGTAAGGTTTATGAAGGAAATTTCTTATCGGGTCGGATACCATTTGTAACCGAAAACAATTTAACTCACCCGCTAAAAATGTACTTCAAAAATACTAGTATAGATAATTGTATTTTGATTATTAATTCTAAGATTTCATTCGTAGAATACCGTCTCGTATTAATATCGACCCAAATACGTTCCACCACATAAGCCGTCCCGTGAAATTAAACATCATTTTGTTATTTTTCTTTTCAATAATATTTTTTTATTTAAAAAACATATAATTCGAGTCAATTTAAAAGTTTTCTTTAAATGGTTCTCATTATATATATATTATATAGAGTTCAAATATTGTAAACTTTTAATAGAATTTAAATATTATAAATATTTTAAACGTTTTATAAAGTTTAAATATTTATAATGTTTAAACTTTTTATAAATTCTTATAAAGTTTAAATATTTAAAATATTATATACCTCATAAAAGTTTTAAAATTATAAATATTTAAAACATTTTATAAAGTTTAACTTTTTAAAAATTTCAATTCCTTAAAATAAAGAACCAGAGTAAACCGGATAATACTTTTAATTTTGGACGCCTGATAAATCAAGCTTCCTGCTCATTAGTATTCATAATCATTTTCGTCCTTTTTATAGTATGACATTAAACCATTTCCCATTTTTTTAAGGAATTGGGACATTGTACACACATATTTTTCTTCATCGATTGAGTAATATATGTCCGCTTTTAAAAATTTTGAATGACATCATATGCAGAATTTTTTTTTTAACTATATATATTATATATAAATTCAAAATAAATTAAATATAAGATCAAATAAAGGTGAAAGAAGAATCATATAATTATATTTAAATTAGGTAGAGAGGTTTTAGAAAATTAACAATTAATCGAATGTAGTTAAAGAAAGATAAGATTTTTGATTCAAAAAAAAAAAAAGACTTCACTTTGTTATCACTCAAAGACCTTGAACTTCATAAATGCATGAAGAGGTTACGTAAATGGTTCAAAATGAGAATATAATCGTGGAAATTATCCATTCCTTAGACAAGTTCAAATTATATCATTATCTTCACTTTTCAGGCCACTCAAAAACTTTTTAAATGATCAACATAATCCAAATGCATGTTTTCTAGATATTATAAATTAAACGGAAAAAATATTCTTAACAATAATATGCAAAACTTATTGTAAATTTTCTTGCTCCATCCATAAAGTATGTGATTCAAGTTGATTATAGGAACAAAATAATCGATATTTCACATTCAACGGTTTATATTTATTTATTTATTTTTAATTGGTTTATATTTTATTTATTTTAAATTGGTTTAGATTTGATTCAAAGTGTTCTTACGATCACGATAGCAATTATGAACACAACTAGAATTTAACCCGCGGTACACCGCGGGGCTATATTTTAAAAAAATATGTAATATTATTTTTTTTAAATATTAACTGAAGATATATTATATTAGTTTATATTTTTAAATGTAGATATGTATCTATGTATTATTTAGTGTATGATTACTATTGTTTAGGTTTCAATTTTTGAAGTATAGATACGAAAACATACATTTTTTTAAGTAACGATGTATGGTCAATTTTAAAATTTTGAATATTTTACTCAGTGGTATACCGTGGGTTGATTTTTTATAACTAAACTTTTTAAATTTTAAGTTGTATTTGTTTTGTTAATATTGTATGTTTTGGTTTGTGTTTAAGGTTGTATAATTGTATTTTGATTGTTAATTTTAGGATTTCATCCCTGATATACCGTTCTTTATTAATATCGACCCAAACCCGTCATCCCATATAAACCCGTCTATATTATCCCGTTAGCTAAACTATTAGTGTTATAAAATCCAATAAAATAAATTATTATTGTTATAAAATCCAATAATTTTAAGATCTCACCCGTGGTATACCGTTCCTTGACTGATTTTAAATTTATACTGCTAATATATATTTTAAATTTATCATATAAATTATATGATTTTTCTATGTGAATATTTTGATTATTATAAATTAGTAGTTTTATTGTTATGCAAAATTTTAATATAAATATTTGCTATAAATCGGTTTTATGCATATTTTGTGGAGTAAAATTCATGGAATTGTGTTTTTGAAGATATATGGAAAGATTGTGTAGAGATTTTTAGAAACAAATTAGGCAAGATATCGTTTGGTTAATATTTGTTATTTAAATTTTGTAAAACTAAATAATAAATGGCAATGGCATAGACTCGTAAATAAGGTGGAAAGATTGTGTAGAGATTTTTAGAAACAAATTAGGCAAGATATCGTTTGGTTAATATCTGTTATTTAAATTTTGTAAAACTAAATAATAAATGGCAATGGCATAGACTCGTAAATAAGGTGGAACTCCATGATTTATTTCATATTTGTACTTCAAAAATGTATATATAGATTCAATTCAATTTATTTAATTAAAAAAATGTTCATGTAAGTTTTGCATTGATAATTTATCTGAAAATAATAATTTTATTCAGAATATAAATTTGCAACCTATTTTACTAAACATGTTAAGAATTACGAAGCAAACATATATCATCTAGTAGATAAGAAAATATCTTAAACATATATTATATTTTATATTTTGGATAACAAACACATACAAAGTCAAGGCTTTGACCAACATGAACGCATTTTCCACTAGCAAAATTTGAATCAATGCATGTCTTATTGCATCTTTCTGCTGGAAACTCTACGCAAGTACCTATCAGAAGAGGCTTCCTTCCATCAATATCTTTCGCTTTTGTAGATTCTGAAATTTATATCGGTGTAAAAATGTTAGCTTATTATTGAAAAACATAAAGATTAATCCTTAGACAAATGTATTGTAGCAGTAAAAACGTATATAGTATATTCATCTGTAAGTATTAATAGAGATATAATACTTGCATACTTGGAATCAAGAGAACAACCAGACATAAGAACACAAGGAAAACACATTTTCTTGATGAAACCATTTTAATCCTTTATGTATTTTGCTGTTTTTTTTTTTTCTTTTCCGTTTTAGCTTATGAAATTAAATATATAGTTCAAAATCTTTCACAAATATAGAATATTCGGATATATGGTAAGATATGTTTTTGACTTTGACTATGAGCTTTGAATTAGTTAATAGGTATATGTAAAATTATTTAATTTGATGATAGATTTTGAGATATTTAATTCCGGAAACGAAAAAAGAAAGTTTAAAATCAAATATTTTTTATTTTTATCTATTTCCTTAAGAAACTATACTAATAAATTCTGATTGTATATATGTTATGTAAAAGGTATCTTTCTTTTTTCGTAAGGAGCAGAAACATGAAAGTATATATGATTTATTGGATGTCATATTTACTTGATAAACCTATAAATCGTTTGCTGATTGATGAGTTTGGCTATAACAATGATAAAGAAAAAGGAGCAAAATTGACGGTTTTCTGCAGGCTCAGGAAAAAACTATTGACAAACGTAGAAATCATTTACTGATGATGAGTTTGGCTATAACCATGATAACAAAAAGAGAGGAAAAGATTTGACGGTTTTATGTAGTCTCATGAAAGAGCTCTTGATAAACGTAGAAATTATTTGCTGATTGAAAAGTTTTGTTATAACCATTATAACGGAAAATGAGCAAAATTGATAAGTTTTTACAGAATGATGAAAGAGCTCTTGATAAACGTAGAAATCATTTGCTGCTTGATGAGATAGGCTATCACCATGATAACAAAAAAATGAGTGAAACTAACGGTTTTTTTACAGCCTAATGAAGCACCTTTTGATAAACGTAGAAATTATTTTCTGATTTATGAGTTTATAACCATGATAAAAAAAAAACAAGGAGCAAAAATGAAGGTTTTAAGAAGCCTCATGAAAAAGCTCTTGATAAACGTAGAAATCATTTGTTGATGGTGAGTTTGGCTATAACCTGGATAACAAAAAAACAAGAGAGCAAAATTGAGGGTTTTTTCCTATTTGATGAAAGAGCTCTTGATAAATGTATAAATTATTTGCTAATTGAAAAGTTTTGCTATAACCATTATAACGGAAAATAGGTAAAATTGACAGTTTTCTGCAACTTTATAAAAATGCCCTTGATAACCATAAATATCATTTGCTGATTGATGAGTTTGGCTATAACCATGATTAAAAAATAAAAAGTTGATGGGTTTCTGCAACGTAATGAAAGAGCCCTTGATAAACGTAAAAATTATTTGCTCATTGATGAGGGTGGCTATAACCATGATAACAAAACAAGAGATACAAAATTGACGGCTTTCTGTAATCCGATGAAAGAGAACTTGATAAACATAGAAATCATTTGCAGATTGATGAGTTTGACTATAACTATAATAACGAAAAATAATGAACAAAATTGACGGTTTTCTGCAAGCTCATGAAAAAGAACTTGATAAACGTAGAAATTATTTGCTCATTGATGTGTTTGGCTATAATCATGAAAACAAAACAAGAGAACCAAAATTGACGGCTTTCTACAGTCTAATGAAAGAGATCTTTATAAACCTAGAAATCGTTTGATGATTGATGAGCTTGGCTATAACAATGATAACGAAAAAGGAGCAAAATTGACGGTTTTCTACAAGCTCACGAAAAAAACTATTGACAAACGTAGAAATCATTTGCTGATTATGAGTTTGCTATAACCATGATAACAGAAAAAGAGGAGATGATTTGACAGTTTTCTGTAGTTTCATGAAAGAGCTCTTGATAAACGTAGAAATCGTTTGCTGATTGAAAAGTTTTGCTATAACCATTATAACAAAAAAATGAGCAAAATTGGTAAGTTTCTACAGCATGATGAAAGAGCTCTTGATAAACGTAGAAATCATTTGCTGCTTGATGAGATAGGCTATAACCATGATAACAAAAAAACGAGCGAAACTAATAATTTTTTTACAGCCTAATGAAACACTTGTTGATAAACGTAGAAATTATTTTCTGATTTATGAGTTTATAACCATGTGAAAAAAACAAGAAGAGCAAAAATGATGGTTTTATGCAGCCTCATGAAAAAGCTCTTGATAAACGTAGAAATCATTTGTTGATGATGAGTTTGGCCATAACCAGGATAACAAAAAGAAAAGAGATCAAAATTGACGGTTTTCTCCTGTCTGATGAAAGAGCTCTTGATAAATGTATAAATTATTTTCTAATTGAAGAGTTTTGCTATAACCATTACAACGGAAAATGGGTAAAATTGACGGTTTTCTGCATCGTTATAAAAATGCCCTTAAAAACCGTAAATATCATTTGCTGATTGATGAGTTTGGCTATAACCATGATTAAAAAAAAAAAATTGATGTGTTTCTGCAACGTAATAAAAGAGCCCTTGATAAACGTAAAAATTATTTTCTCATTGATGAGTGTGGCTATAACCATGATAACAAAACAAGAGATACAAAATTGACGGTTTTCTGCAATCCGATGAAAGAGAACTTGATAAACGTAGAAATCATTTGCAGATTGATGAGTTTGACAATAAATAGTCAGTATTACCGACGAGATGCTTTGTTGGTAATTATTTTTTGGTTTTTTTCCGTTCACAATCAAAACTCTAAAGTTGGCGACTGAACGTTAACTGTTTCTGGTGTTCTAAATCGGATGTCATGAATCCTGAAAACGACCAAGTACATATCGTCACACGCAAAGAGAATACCATGGAGTGATGACGTTCGTTGATTTCTTATTGTCTTACAATTTTTTTTTTTTAAATGATTAGTGTCTTATTTTCTTAGCATTTATAATATCACAGTTTTTTTTTGTCATCATTTACCGTATTTTCTTACCCTAAACTCTAAAAATTCCCTAATCTCTCATGATTTTACCTCTGCCACAGAATTATTCCCGCGCATTTGCGCGGGCATTCACCTAGTTGTATATATGTTATGTAAAATTATTTAATTTGGCAAGATAATCATGTTAGATATTTCTGGAAAAGACAATCCAATTTAATGTAATTGAAAGAAAGATATTGTTGGGTTGATTAGGGAAGAAATATATTATTGTATAGATTGAAAACTTGAAAGATATTGATTATTGATTACTTCCGATTAGTAAAGATCTATACTTTAATTTTCATCTTTGTTTCTTCTGGATGTGAAGATTTGTTTTTTGTTCTTTGTCAACATCTTGTTGGATTTGTCATTTGTGTGTTGAAGTCTTAAATTCAGCAGCTTAATGATGCCATTGAGAAGCTCCCTGAAAACATAAAAACTTTGGCATTTTTTTGCAGGTTAGCCACCAATCAAAGCATGAGCACTTATTAGTCATCACCAATCGTTTCCCTCAAAAGAAAATGGAGAATTCAAGTGAAAATTGTGCACTTGTCGACGCAGTACATGGAGAGACCTTCCAAATAATTTTTGTTGATGAGTCAGTAAGCTTAAAATTCACCTTAAACCCTTATATCTTGATTGGTAATAAATAATCATGTGTTTATTAAAAACAATTAATCATAACAACAATTAAAAAATTACCATGTGTTTCACTAGGGGTGTCAAAATGGTTAACCCAACCCAACTCAACTCATTACCCAATGAGTTTGAAGTTAATTTGATAGGTTAGATGGTTAAATGGGTTGACCTATTAATGTAATAAATAAATTAATAATTAAAATAAATTAATAATTTTTGGCGGGAAAATCACGAATATACGTTTTTGGCGGGAAAATCACAGATTTACGTTTTTGGCGGGAAAATCACTAATTTACGTTTTTGGCGGGAAAATCACGGATTTACGCTTTTGGCGGGAAAATCACGGATATATGTTTTTGGCGGGAAAATCACGGATTTACGTTTTTGGCGGGAAAATCATGGATTTACGTTTTTGGCGGGAAAATCACGGATTTAGGTTTTTGGCGGGAAAATCACGGATTTACGTTTTTGGCGGGAAAATCATGAATTTACGTTTTTGGCGGGAAAATCACGGATTTACGTTTTTGGCGGGAAAATCACGGATTTACGTTTTTGGCGGGAAAAACACGGATTTACGTTTTTGGCGGGAAAATCACGAATTTACGTTTTTGGCGGGAAAATCACGAATTTATATTTTTGGCATGAAAATGGTGTATTCACATTTTTGGCGGGAAAATTAAGGAACTATTCAATCGGTTTAGAAGTTTTGGTTAGATTCAAATTGGAATCGGTTTAGAGATTTGGATTGGTTTAATTCAATTTAACAAAAATTGATGGGTTAAATGGGTAAACCATTGACCCATTACAACCCAACCCATTTCACTTATCAACCCATTTGACTCAATAACTCATTTGATCCATCAACTCATTTGAGTCAAAATTTTCAACTCATTAGGGTTCATGGGTTGAATTTTGACACCCCTATGTTTCACCATGGTTAACACACAATTCTTTACAAACAATCCTTCACTAACCATAATTTTACCCATTTAAACCAAACTATTAAACTCATAAAATGAAATTGTTGTAATGACTATCTTATTATATAAAGTATGGTTTTTGTTGGTGTCGGATCCCGCACCAGAAGTACGAGACCAACCAAAGATTGCCACGTAGTCAAGATAAGGGCCCATAAAGGGCGAAGCCCATCGGACCCATGAGCTGGAGGAACGGTCGAAGTGGTTGTCACCACTTCGAGAGTCCGAAGTGACTGCATTGTGACATGAGTTCGATGTGGAAGACACGGGTAAGACGGTTCAAGGACGCTTGGGCCGAAAAGGCGAGGCCCATGAAGATCAGAGTCAACTCAAATTCAAACGTTGAGCATTAAAGTCAAGGAATCAAAACGGACACATTTAAGAAGGAATAATTGTACTTAATTACTCATTTTAATGTCAATACTCTATGTATAAATATAAAGGCCAATGGCCATGTAAAGGGATCTTCCTCTAAAGAAAGAAACATTATAGCAATTTTTGTAACAATTCACAAGCCTTTACACATTCATTTTTGTCCCTCAAGAATAATCTTCCCACTTAATAAAATACTTGAGTGTGTGAATCCGACATCCACATTTTGGCGCCGTCTGTGGGGATTGATTAGGATTCTTGAGTGGTCAGATTTTTCCTTTATCACATTTCCAAGATAAGCAACAATGTCCGGAGGAGACGCCGTTGAGACATCATTGGCTGAAACCCTCAAAGCTATGCAGCAAACCATGTCGGACATATCACAAAAGTTCTCGGATGTGGAAAAGGCCGTCGATACGTTACAAACATCCCAGGTATCTCTTAGTCAAAACGTCAATACTATACAAACTCGTGTTCGCTCTTTAAGTGCAGGAAACCCGGTGGGAATCCGAAGAGGGATATTCAACTCGCCAAGTTCCGCTGCACGAAATGAAACCAGCGGACAAACAACCCCCGGTGCTACTAATAATGTAGCTCAGACGTTGGAGGAAGAGACGCAGCTCGGGGATGAAGAACAACTTGCAGCTCAGTATGAGCAGGAGAACCTCGACCAGTTCGAGACCATGAGGAAGGTTAGCCAGGAATTAAAAGAAATGAAATCAAAATTTCATCAAGCTACAAGTTCAGAGCCAGACATCAATCGAGTCATTGAAGAAGCTAGGCGAACACCTTTCATCTCGCGAATTGCGAGTTTGAGGATCAAAGATTCCCGGAAACTCAAATTGGATCCTTACAGCGGATTGGAGGATCCAAAAAGCTATCTCGCAGCTTTTCTGATCGCTGCAGGAAGAGTCGAATTGGATGAAGCTGATGAAGAAGCAGGCTATTGCAAGCTGTTTTCGGAGAATCTATGTGGCCAAGCTCTAATGTGGTTCACCCAATTAGAGCCGGGTTCGATCAGCAATTTCGACGAATTATCAGTCGTATTCTTAAAGCAATACTCCATCCTTATGGATAAAAGCGTTTCGGATGCCGATCTTTGGAACTTAACGCAAGGATCTAATGAGTCACTTCGAGTTTTCATCACCAAATTCAAAGGAGTGCTGTCAAAACTCCCAAGAATCTCACAGCAATCAGCTTTATCTGCCTTACGAAAAGGATTGCAACATGATTCAAGGTTTAAAGAAGACTTAATACTTCATAAACCAGACACAATTCAGGACGCACTCTTCCGCGCGAACAACTGGATGGAGGTAGAGGACGAAAAAGAAAGTTTTGCCAAAAGGAATAAACAAGAAAAGTCCGCAATCACCGTCCCTACCAGGAAGTTCGAGCCTAGGGAGAGCAAGGGACCAAAGAAGTTTGGGTCGCAACCCTTCAACAATTCCGTCGGGAAGCAATTCCAAGGGAAAGGAAGATCAAACACTTGGGTCCGTGATGAAAGTCTATATTGCGACATTCATAAAGTAACCGGACATTTAACCAAGGATTGCAGCGTTCTTAAAAAGCACCTCGCAGAGCTTTGGGCTAGCGGTGATCTTTCTAAATTCGATATAAAAGATTTTGTGAAGGAATACCACGAAGCAAAGGAAAACTCCAAAGATCAAGATTCCAAAAGACCAAGGTTATCCAACGAGGAAGAACAAAGAAGATCGAAGGGTAAGATCAATGTGATTCTAGGAGGTTCCAGATTTTGCGGAGATTCAATAAGTTCCATCAAAAAGCATAGACGAAATGTCTTACTCAAAGCAAGCTTAAGCGAAGAAATTGATTTTCAAGGTGCCTCAATATCATTTAACGAAGAAGAAACGCGGCATCTCGAAAGACCGCATGATGATGCTCTAGTCATTACTCTTGATGTCGCTAACTTCGAAGTGTCAAGGATCCTTATAGATACAGGCAGTTCGGTCGACTTGATCTTTTTAAGTACTCTAGAAAAAATGGGAATCAGCCGAGGAGACATAGTAGGACCCCCATCTCCGTTAGTTGCGTTCACAAGCGAGTCAGCCATGTCTCTCGGAACAATCAAGCTACCGGTCCTCGCCAAGAAGGTATCGAAGATCGTGGACTTCGTTGTCTTCGATAAGCCCGCAGCTTACAACATTATCCTCGGGACTCCCTGGATTTACCGAATGAAAGCAGTCCCCTCTACATATCATCAATGTATCAAATTTCCAACATCAAATGGGGTGGAAACAATTCGGGGAGATCAAGAAGCTTCACGGACGTGTTACTTAGCTAGCCACCGTTTGAAGATCCAATAGCAATTAACAAAGCCCGCAAAAGAAGGACTAAGGCAAAAATTTCCTAGTGGGCAGAAAAAAGAGGATGTGGTAGTCGAAGTGGTATTGGAAGAAGACAAACCAGATCGGAAAGTTCGAATTGGAGCAACTTTGACTGGTCAAATAAAAGAAGCTTTGATCGAACTCTTAAGGAAAAACAAAGCATCATTTGCATGGTCAGCAGCGGACATGCCTGGCATAAATCCGAGTGTAATTTGTCATGAACTAAACGTAGATCCAAGCTTCAAACCGGTGAAACAAAAAAGAAGAAAACTCGGACTGGAAGCGTACCTCGAAGTGGTGAAGGATTTATCTAAAAATTTTTCGAAATTCGAATTAATCCGCATACCTCGGGGAGAGAATACAACTGCGGATGCACTTGCCGCATTGGCGTCAACATCAGATCCCGAGTTAAAGAGAGTTATTCCAGTGGAATGCATTTCGGAGCGAAGCATTCAAGACAGCAAAAAGACCCTCGTCATTACAAGATCTCGAGCAGCGGCACGCGACCGCGGCGAACCAGATATCGAACCGCCTTCAAACAAACGAAGGAAGTCAAAGGGATCAAATACATCTAACAAGGAACCCGTTGTCTTAGCTGAAGAAGTGATTCCAGAAACGATGTTAGAAACCGAGCCATTAATCGAGGAGAATATTCTTGAACCAAACGAACATCCCGAACCAGAGCCACGGATATTTCACAAAGTTGACCAAATTCCGGCTAAAGACTGGGGGGCTGACTGGAGGGAGCCAATAAAGCACTACATCATGACAGGTGAGCTCCCAAAGAATAAATGACAGGCCAGGAAAATGAAAGTCGTTAGCGCGAAATTTTGTCTGTCAAAGGATGCGTTGTATAGACGAGGTGTCAGTGACCCTTACCTATTATGCATTTTTGGGCCCGAAGTCGAAATCGTCATGAGCGAGGTGCACGAAGGATTATGTGGGAGTCATTCATCAGGAAGAGCTATGGCTTTTAAAGTTAAAAGAATGGGGTATTTTTGGCCCACCATGATCACAGATTGTGTTAAGTTCGCCCAAAGATGCAAGCGCTGCCAGCTCCATGCACCATTGATCCATCAACCGTCGGAATTATTCTCCTCCATTTCCGCCCCATACCCGTTTATGAGGTGGTCAATGGACATCATTGGACCATTGCACAAATCAACTCGAGGTGTACAGTACCTTTTAGTCCTTACGGACTACTTTTCGAAATGGATTGAAGCTGAGGCGTATGTTGGTATCAAGGATTCGGCGGTGAAGACCTTTATTTGGAAAAACATTATATGTCGACATGGAGTTCCGTACGAAATAGTCACTGATAATGGACCACAATTCATTTCACACGAGTTTGATGCCTTTTGTGCGGACTGGGGAATCAAAGTTAGTTATTCTACTCCACGATATCCGCAAGGAAACGGACAAGCTGAAGCCGCGAACAAGACAATATTAAGCAATCTCAAGAAACGCTTAAGTCATCTAAAGGGAGGATGGTATGAAGAACTCCAACCCGTCCTGTGGGCCTATCGTACAAACCCTAGGCGACCTACAGGAGAAACTCCATTCTCTTTGGTTTATGGCATGGAGGCGGTAGTACCAGCTGAACTCAATGTGCCCGGACTTCGTCGAACAGAAGCACCGTTAAATGAGGAAGAAAATTCAGCAATGCTTAACGATTCACTAGATACCATAAATGAAAGGCGTGATCAAGCTCTAATTCGGATCCAGAATTACCAACAGGCAGCAGCCCGGTATTACAATTCAAAGGTTAAAAGTAGGCCGTTCTTCGTGGGAGATTACGTATTAAGGCGCGTATTTGACAACAAAAAAGAAGAAGGTGCCGGAAAACTCGGTATTAATTGGGAAGGACCTTACATTATTACCGAGGTGGTTCGAAACGGTGTTTACAGGTTGAAAGATTTAGAAGACAATCCAGTCAAGCGACCTTGGAATGTGATCAACCTAAAGAAATTTTATGTTTAAAGCTACATGCATTGTTTATGTACATGAACTACGGTGTGGCTTGATCCCGAGATGGGTACGTAGGCAGCTCGAAAACGAGTTCAGCTATTAATAAAAATTTGTTTTATTTCTTTATTAAAGGAAAAAGTTTCGACTATGCGAACAAGTGAAGCAAATAGAAGGTTCGGCTAAGCGAACATACAAGAAATTGGAAATAGAGCGTTTATTCAAAAGACGGAATGTCCCTCATCGTACACTTCGGACTATGAAAATCTTGTTGACGAGCAGAACACTTCAACTCCTTGACCAGCAAGATCGAGGATTGGCATCACGCAGTCCGGAATTCGAGCAAAATCTGAAATTCCAAGCTCAATCCACTCTCCGGGGTGAGACTCAAGGATGTGAAGATCTCTTGACACTGTAGTAAGCCTGCGTTGCATCCGGTTAATCCTCTTCCGAAGTCTCCTCTTTTCCGACATAAGCTTCCGGTGTTGAAGCTCGAGTGCCTCTATGAACGCCGTCGCTATTCCTTGGTCTCTGATTGGGAGATCCCTGATCAAAGCACATGGGGCTCGGATCTGAGATCTCAAGAAGCCGCGAAGTGGAGGAGGCTGCCTGCTTGGCTCATTTGGAACATCTTCGTTTATCATTCCGATTCTGGAGAAGTCGGGCATAGATTCTGAACAGCGAAGATTGAACTCCATACCTGCTAAAATGAAAAGAGTGGTGAGGAGTAAAGGGAAATTGAAACTATAATTTATAGGAACCCCATATCCTTAGCAAGCTGCGGATTTTATCCAAAGAATGGAGTGATTCGCGGAGAGATTTATGCCCTCGAGCAGATCCTGCATTAAAAGACGCATCTCCGAGATATTCGAAAAGAAAGGAAAGTTGCGAATATTTCCATAAATAAAAAGGGGCCAAAGCCCATTATGAGTTTAAAAAAAAAAAGAGTGAAGAAGTTAAAAAACATTTATGGGAGAGGCTCAGGAACAGGCTCCTTCATCGCCAGTTTAATCTTCGAAGTGGACGCCTTGTTCTTGGCATCCACTTCGGAACGATCCCGAACGCGTTTTCGACAGTTGCTGGCCTCCTCCTCCAAATCGTCTTCCTCTTCACTGTCAGATGGAACGGCGCAGACAGGGGTGTTCACGGGACCCGGGACTCCTTTAGCGCGGAGATACATCCGAAGCATCTTCGGGATCTTAGCGACGGAGTCAAAATTCCGCCACTCCCATTGAAAGGGATCACTCTCCAAGGCCCGTATCTTCCTCTCCACCCGAGCAATACGAGTCTCGAGTGTTTGCCTTTTAAGGCCCAGCCGTTGCCTCTCTTCACACAAGCAACGGTGCTTGTCGACAACCTAGCGTAAAGATGAATGAATAAGATAAAACAAAAAGTTTTTAAGTCAAAAACTTTAAATATTTACCTTGTCGACAAAGTCGCAAGCCTCTTTCTTCTCCTTTGAAGGAAAGTGAAATACGGCGTGAGGGAAGAGAACGCCGGCCGGTTCAAAGCCGTCGCCGGACAAGAAGAGTGGGCTGCCGGGATCGATGGGGGCTACTGTTTCGTTTTCCATTCTCGAAATATTTCTCAAGTAAGATTCTAAAATCATGTTTAAATAAAGCTTGGAGGTAGGTAAGCCTTTATTTATAATGATTTAGGGTTTGTCTTGGAACCATAGAGCCATTAATGGTAGCGTGTCCGAATGGATTAAACCATTTTTGGAAAATCGAGAAAAGGCAGTTATTGCATTAAAAGACGAGCCGTTTTCCTTACTTATAAGAAGGGAAAGCGCAACCGTCGCATTAATTACAAAAGTTTCTAAGGCCCAAGCCCAGTAAGTTTATCGAGTTGACTAAACCCGAAGTGGGGAACTCGCTTTAAGCCGAGCTCAGTTCTCGCATCCTAAAGAGAAAGGTCTGATCAACCTAAAAATCTCAAAAGCATAACCACAAGGCCACAAAAGGTTAAAAGCGGACTTTGCAAACCCGCGTATAAATTTAACCAAACCCCCTTGGGTCACAACCTAGAAAGGTTTAAAAGCCTCCTCAGGCAAATATCTTGTTCAAAAGAAATTATAAAGCCTCCTTAGGCCAAAAACAAGTTCGAAAATGAGTTCAAACTAAATGGGACAGTTCCCAGTTTAAAGTGAACACAGCCACTACGGATCGACCTCCATCTCGGACTCCGGCTCGGCTGCCAAAGTTTCACTCGCTTCCTTAATTGGTGCTTGACCAGATGAAGCCCCCTGACCACCCTCCGCGGTGCAACCATCCTCCGGAGTGACCTCTGGTACCATAGGGGCTACGTGTGGGACAACGTCTTCTGTCTCACTTGAGCCTAGAAATAATATTTCCAGTCAATCAAAGGTACAAGGTAAGAAAAAGTAAGCGTCAGGAGCCAAAGTGTTACCTGCCCAGTCTAAACCAGATTCACTTATGGGAGGTGATTCAGTAAAGAATTCCTCGAAGTCAAGCGGGTTGAAGGTCGAAGTGGAAAGAGCTGCCAAGCGACTCCGTTTTTCAGAAAGATTAGTCGACAACTCTGTCCTTTCTTGCTCCTCGGAGAAATCTGCTTCATGGATTTGATCCAGCAGAATCAGGTTGCTTTCATGCTCCTTAATGTCTGACTCCAAGTCCGACCTAGCCTTCTCGGTTTGCATGAAGCGAATGGCCCCTTGGATCAATTCCATCCCGCGTCCCTTAACCTCCTTCCTGGCCTTCGATGCCGACCTTGCTAACTCGGAATCACGCAACTTGGCCAACGCCTTGTACTTCGCGTCAAGCTCGATAAATTGGTTGTTCAGGGTATCGGCGGTTGATTCGGATTCATGAAGTCTACCCTGAACACCAGAAAGTTCATCCTGGAGTTTGTAATTCCGGTCATACTGGTCTTGCAGCTCCCCCTTTACCTGCGCCAGCTCGGATGTTAAACTGTCAACCTTGTCCTCCAGATCGTGCTTGGAGCCAGCAGAAGAATTGAGTTCAGCCTCAAGGGCTGAGAATTTCTTCTTCCACATGTCAATCTCTTTTTCCCGACCAAGGACCAACCCTTCGTAGTGTTCGATCATGTCGTTAAGTTCGCAGTGAGCCTGGTATTGCACATAAACCTGGGATGGCAAGTCAGTTCGCTGAATGGCCATGCAAAAAAAAAAAAAAAAAAAAAAAAAAAAAACGGAGCTAACCCGAGATGAGTGATGCGCGTGAAGCAGATAGCGTTCACGAATCGCAGGGCGCCACTTGACGAAATCTGGCAAGATCGAACCCGATCGGGTCTTGAAGCATCGGAAGACATTGCCTTCTTTTTCCATAGCTGCGAAGAAGGAAGAGTTGTAAAAAAAAATTGGAATCTTAATAGAGACGAAAAGTTTGAGTATGTGTAAGTCACCAAACCTGAAAGCGATTTGACTTGAGGGACAAGAGCAGGCTTCAACCTCGAGGAAGCATCTCGAGATTCAGAATCTCCCCTTTTAGGGGATGCACTCCGAGCAGTCTTTTCGCTGACGGGCTGGGAAGAAGAAGACATGTCAACAGGTCGTGGAGGACCCATTGGTTCAGTAGGAGGGGATGATCGAGGTGAACGGTCAGTCCGGGCCCTTGATTTCTCCCTTCGCGGAGACGAGTCATCACGGGACGATTTGTCCCTCTTCTTACGAACCAGATTCTTAAGTGGTTCGTTGCTGAGGTCGTCTCGGGAAGGGCGAGGAGAGTCGCGACGAGGAGACCGCTCTCTCCGAGGAGAACGTTCATCGCGGCGCTCGCGGCGAGGTGTCAACCTATAAGCAGCAACGGACCTGGCTCCCTCGGAGCTGTTGTCATCAACCAGCAGGGTCCTGCTGTAATCTTTTTTGTCGATGGCGGCCGCAAGGAACGCCTTGTTTTCATCACAAGCCTCTGCTATCGGCTTGGAGAGCTTCTTACGCTGGGCAGCGAGGGCCCGAGCTGACATTCCCTGAGTTGAGGGAGGAGGCGGAAGACGATGAAGTAGATTGGGAGGACTCATCCTGAGTTTTCGGTTGGCCTCGACAAATCGCTCGAGGGTGAAAGAATTCCAGAGGGTTTCCCCTTCAAGGATTGTTTTGAAGAACTTGACAAATTCTTCAGTCGGGAGAGTTGAAGCGATGAGAGCTGCGAAATGAAGCAACGAATTTGGTCAGTAAAAATAATAATGAACAATAAAGGAATATACGACCTAGTCTCTACCAGGTTTCGCAGACCACTTCGATGGAAGTACATCGGAAAGATTCCCAATCGAAGCAGGAGTTTTCTTAATCAGAAACCAAGGATGGTGCCAGTTCTCATCCTTGTTCGGGAGGTGCGAGATGACGTTTCTATTGGCATTTGGATACGCCGAGAAGTACCCAGTTTTCTTTGACGAACTCCTTACGCTTAGGAGTTCATTCAGCTCGGGGACACCAATAACGTAGCCAACCTCCGCCGCAACGGTTATAATCCCAAGGATGGTTCGGAGGAGATTGGGGGTTAATTGAGGTAAAGCGATCTCGAGAGCCGCCAAGAATCGAACTAGGGCTTCGGGAAGGGGGAAGGTCAATCCGCAGCCCTTGAAGTAAATTTCGTAAACACAAAAGTAGCCGACACGGTGGTTCTCCGGGGATTCCGTAGGGTCGGCTATTTGCGCCTCCGCTATGATTCCAGGGGGAATTTGACAGAGCCCCTTTAATCGCTCAAGGGACTGAAGAGTGCAGGTCGATTTGTAATGAGGACCAGCAATATCGTTAGGACGAGTGCACTCATCATTACTAGAGCGCCTCTCATCGTAAGAAGGAGATTCAGGTCTCTCAGAATCAGGATTCATCGGAGAAAAATGAAAAATTCAAGATCCGTCGAAGAAGGGTTTTGTGAAGAAAAGAGAAAGGTTTTGATTAAAGCACAAAAGTAAAAGAAGAGAGTAATGGTAAAAAGAAGTTACCTCAAGCTAATGATGAAACCGCCTCGGAAGTTGTGTGGGAAGTGGGAAGGTTTTTCCCGTTTTAATAGTAATTAATCAATATACGGTCATAATGATGACAGATGTCACTCGGTTAAAAATGGCTAGTGCCGAAATTAAAGGAGTGATGAGATTTTCGGCGGGAAAATCAGAAAGATTCTCGAGCGCAATCTTTGGCCACTTGAGCATTTAAAGTCCTCCGAATTGGAATAGCACTTCGAAGAACTTGGGGGGCTAATTGTTGGTGTCGGATCCCGCACCAGAAGTACGAGACCAACCAAAGATTGCCACGTAGTCAAGATAAGGGCCCATAAAGGGCGAAGCCCATCGGACCCATGAGCTGGAGGAACGGTCGAAGTGGTTGTCACCACTTCGAGAGTCCGAAGTGACTGCATTGTGACATGAGTTCGATGTGGAAGACACGGGTAAGACGGTTCAAGGACGCTTGGGCCGAAAAGGCGAGGCCCATGAAGATCAGAGTCAACTCAAATTCAAACGTTGAGCATTAAAGTCAAGGAATCAAAACGGACACATTTAAGAAGGAATAATTGTACTTAATTACTCATTTTAATGTCAATACTCTATGTATAAATATAAAGGCCAATGGCCATGTAAAAAGATCTTCCTCTAAAGAAAGAAACATTATAGCAATTTTTGTAACAATTCACAAGCCTTTACACATTCATTTTTGTCCCTCAAGAATAATCTTCCCACTTAATAAAATACTTGAGTGTGTGAATCCGACATCCACAGTTTTCAAAGTTAGTAACTCATAAGTTCGTGCCACGTGTCAAATTTATCGATCTCAGATTTTGACACGTGTTAAATAAAAATTTCCTTTTATTTCTTTAAAAATATATATATAAGGAAACTACACGCACATGTCAAATTTATCAACCTGTAAAACCAAAAAAAAATATTTGTTTAGAAAAAATTTTGTAAGGAAATTATACGTATAAATCTTATATATAACAATTCTAAAAATCTAAAGAAGATAAATATAAGGAAACTAAATGTATCTTATGAAATAAAAATAGAAATTTAAGAAAAAAAATTATAAGGCAACTATACATATATATCTTATAATAAACAATGTTTAAAAAGTAAGAAGATAATTATAAGGAATCTATATGTAACTTATTAAATAAAAATAGAAATTAAAAAATTATTTACTAATTCTAAAAGAAAAGGATTACTTTTTCTTAAAATTATAAAAGATTTATGATAATTAAAGAAATTTTCTAATCAATTATTAATCATAGAAGAAAAAAGATTCTAAATACTCACCTATATTGATAAATAAATAGATAGATAGACAAACTAAGAATATATGACGATTGAGGCAAATTAAGAATTATGAACGGCGATTGACATTAAATAGAGTTGTTGTCGAAGAAGCTCGACCCGATGTCGGAGGAGAAAAAGAAAGTGGAGAAATAAGAGCAGTTGCGGAAAGAAAGAAAGATGCGGTAATAGTGGTGTTGGTGTTGGTGTTGATGACGGTGGTTCAAGCTTGGTGGTGGAGGCGGTAAAAATTGATGAAGGTAGTAGGTCTGAATTAGCGAGATTTAGTATTGATGGTGATGATGATTATGATAGTTGTGAGATTCAGTTGTGGTGGTAGTCTGGTGGGTCGGAGTAGTGAGACTCGGTGGTGATGTCCGACGAAGGAGAGAAATAGTGATATAGAAAAAGAAAAAAAATATGGTTGTGAAGAAACAACCGAGAGGAAGAGAAAGAAAAAGAAAGTGGAGATCGACCAAAAATAAGAGAAATCTAATGAAAGAAAATGAGAGATTTGAGACTTCTTGCCGGCGAGAGAAAATAAAAAAGAGACAACGAAGAACTCATGAGTAATATGGGCCAAAAGTTGACAAAAACCATATAGCAAATAGACATTATTTAGTTAATATTATTTTCTTAATTGTTTTTTAGTCTTACGTTATTTAGTGCATATTCTCTAATTCTTTATGAATTTGTCTTTTTGTTTTGAGGATTTCTCATATTATCAAGTAAAGTAACATGATGTGGATATAGACTGTCTCATATTGTCACAATTTATTTTAATCTTGCCCACATTGAAATTAGAAAGTGTTATACACTCTTTCGATGGATGTAGATAATTTATTAAGATTCAATAATACACATATGAACATTTATTAAATATCATACTGTAACATATAATAAACAAAACTATAGTAGTATTTTATATTGCACATTATGCATAATTAATCTATATTTAAAAAATGATTAAAATACTACATTTTCTAAAATTAAAATTTTTTTTTTATAATTTTAGTTAAGCTTACAAAAATAAAAATTAAAAATAACAATTTCGACCGCAAACTCGTGCAACGCACGGGTCCATATCTAGTCTATTAATAAAACACATGAAATAGCGCATTATTACATCAATCAAAACTATAATATATTCATATTTCATATAATTTTTTACTATTCTTCAATTTAAAACTTTAAAAATTTGTAATTTCATAAAATTTATTTCGTTCAAACGTGAAGGTATAGATGTAGATTTTATTAAAAGAATAAAATTTTCACTGACTAAAAGATTTTTGACGAGAGTCCATACATTCTTTCATGGCGGGTTCTAGTATATACAAGGTCGGTATGATGATCTAGAATCCAGTCTGATGTTCTAATTGTTAAAGGGTTTAATTTTTGGAAATTTTTTGATAAGAGTAAAATTAAAATTGAAAAGAGCTTTCAAAACAATTCATATGTATTTTTGGATAATTTACTAAATGACCAAATTGTTGAGAGAAATAAATTAAGAAATTAACCATAGCATAGAAAAATTAGGAAACTTACTTTTTTAGTTTTTACTAGCTCGAAAGATCGAATCAACATTCGGCATATGGACGGAAACAATTCACGTCCGATAATTGTGGTGCTGTCAATTAATTACTTAAAAAGTATAATATTTATTCGATGCATTTTGCATAATCGCGAAATATAATATTATATCACCAGTATATATACTTATATTTCATAAACAAAATAATGTTTTTAATAATTTTAAAGTAATATTTCATAAAACAAATATATAAATATTGAAAATTGTTAAGATGTTTTGAAACTTTTAAATATCAATTGGAAAACTGTACAAATTTTATTGTAAACAATTATTTTCTTTTACCTTTTCAATTGCTAATATTTTGCATAATCACATTAACAAAAAAGCATTCCACCAAATTACCAGTCCGAGCGTATATTTCAAACACATTGGAAAGATTTATCCGACAGTTCTCTCTGACGTGTCCATGTTGCTCCACAAGTGGACAAAATTTTTCTGTAGATACTAGAAAAGTATGATAGACAAAATACGAAATTGTAAAAGAGAATTAATATATACAGGAATTTAAAAACCCATTTGTGTCCAAACATGTGGTGCTCATGCACCCAATAAAGTTTATCTCTACACCATATATTTTATTCATATTCCTAGCTTTTTACGAACCGCAATCAATTCGAAATATTTGAAATATATTAGCGGTCAAAGAAGGTTTATTCTTTAATTTTACCCATCAACAAAAGATAGAAGGCATTTTTGATAAATATTTAATATATTCTTACTATTTTTGATAATTATACTATTTTTTTGTTCATTATGTTACCCATAGATTCAACTATATTTAACATTCTTATCAGAGTAAATCTTCACTCTTCAGTGACATGCTTTTTTATCAAATAAAAAGAGTTGCAAAACTCATTTTATCTTTGGTTTATTCAAGGGTAGTTATGCTTATGCAACGAAAAAAATTTCCATTTTTTAAAATAACAATTTGGCAATCCCGAAAAGCAAACCCTAAAACCCATATTAACATCGGAGTCCTCAACAAAAGTTGCAATAAATCACACATTCACACTTTTTAAAAACCAAAAAAAAAATTACTAAAAAAGAAGTAGACAAATTATGACGTCTCTTCAAGGAGAACCATCTATAGTAGGATTTTGGTCTCCAGTAGCATGATCACTCACTTGATGTTGCTGATGCCGTTGAGGTTTTTGCTCTAGACTCATTCCGAGACCAACCCGACCACCGCCTCCGTAACCGCCGTCTCCTTCTCCTCCTCCTCCGCCGGAAAATAGCCCCAAATTGTTATTTTCAGCAACACCTAACCCTAATTGTTGACCTCCCACTAACATAGACCCTAACTGAACCGACCCGATTCGACCCGGGTAATGACCCGGATTAAACGCCCACATGTGCTGTGATGGATCCTGAACGTTGGCCGGACCTCCTCCTCCGACTGGTAACATCCAAAAAGCACTACCTCCGTTTGTGGAGGCTGGCGTTGGCGCCGCCACTGCCCACATCGGCGGTATCATGTTTTGTGTTCTTGACCGGGTCAGACCCGGATCTTGATCAGGAGCTTCTGATCCCGGTTTAGGCGATCTTGAACCGGGTTCTTGATCGAGAGAATTAGGATCTTTAAAGAGATCTCCTTCACGGAATGTTTTGGGAAGAGAAGAGGAAGAAGAATCTGTCATGATATGATGAGGAGGATAAAGCTGTTGCTGGAACCCGAAAACGGCAGCGTTTTGAGCAGCTCTTCCGATGTTGAAAGATTTAGACAGTGGAGCTGAGAGACTAGAGCCACTGCTTCGGAGAGAGACGTTCAAAGTAGAGATATTCGCCGGTATGGTTCCAGTTCCGGTGGCGGCGATGATAGCAGGCTCCGCTTGTTGGAGCAGCCACTCGATAGTCTCGCCGTCTGATTTGTGTTGTAACTCACGTGTTAGTTGGAAGACACGTGCCGCGCAGATAGCCGGCATACGTATCCTCCGGCCGCGGCCGTCTACTTTAATGTGGCGGTCCTTGGAGGGTCGTTTGGCCGGTGTTTTAGCGGCCGAGACGGTGGTGGTAGTGGAATTTTGAGCAGTGGTGGTTACTGAACCGGAGATTGGTCCCATGAATGGGACCAGATGGGCCGAACCAGTGGTGTTGTTGTGGGACTCCATTGCTTATAAAATTTATAAATTATGGGAAAAAAAAACACAAAAAAATGGAATAAACTAACAAACAAACTTGGGACTGATTTTTTACGTATAACCAACCAATAAACCCCAATTCATCTGTGATTATAAATCCTGGGAGTCTTTTTTTTTGGTGGGGCTATGAATTTGTGTAGACTGTTGTTTACTGGTTTTGAGAGAATGAGAGAGAGAGAGTGTGTGAGGAAGAAGATGAAGCAGCTTAGTAGAAAGAGAGAGAGACTTTAACTTTTTTTTCTTTCTTTTGTGTTTTATTTTAATTTGTAGTCCCACTAGGTTTTTTTCTAGTAGAGACCAATATTTGCTGTTTCCACACCAAATCATCACTTAACTTTCTTGTTTGGTTATTATCACATTACTATATTGTAATATTATAATAATGATTTTGCGCCTTGAACAAACTCTTGTATTGAATTTGGTCTAACTTTGTGCGACTAAAACTATTTTTAGTACCTTTTAATGGGCTACGTACGGAAAGTTTGCAAGTGTTTACATGATTGAAAAGGATGTGGTTGTCTAAGATATTAATTTTGGGTCATTTTTGTTGCAATCTTAGATTATAGGGATCTCTTTGTTGGTTTTCTTTATAAAGTTTGGCTTTTAGGTTGGATTTTGCATGGGTGGGAAACGTTGAATGTTCTATGGGGGAAAAGAAAAAAAAAATTAATCACTAATAATGGAGCCAATTTACTCCGAATATAATAGTAGTGTTTTAATATTATGAATTTATAATTTACTGATAATAACACAAATGTCTCTTTCTTCGATTCTCTATTTTGTCTTTGTTATCGGAATTATGAAAGACACTGAGAGATAAGGACCACTATTTTTATTAATGATGAGACTAATAATCAAAGCCTCAATTCTTTTCCCATCTGCCAATTAGCACCCATATACATTGGTTATATATAATTACATCATCTCAACTACAATTTTTCTTGACGAAACCTATACATCTCAATCTAAATAGAAACCTTGTCTAAGAATTGTCAAATTTCAGTCTACGTTACATGTAAATGTATGAGGGTGTTAACAAAAGTATTCAAAATCAAAAAAGTTACATAGAAATGAAAAAATAAAGAAAATAGTTTTGCCAGCATAGTAGATCAATTAGTTTATTCACGTTGCTCTTAGTAATCATACATGCATTTATAATCCTATTAAGTAGTAACTAGGATCGGATCCGCGGTCCACCGCGGGAGAATATTGGTTTACATACGTTGATTTTAATATTGTGCGTATTTTTAGTCCAATCGTGTAATGTACTTATAAATATTCATAATAACAAATTGTAGAGAATATGTTAAATTGTTTATAATTAAACCCATCATATTAATTATGATTTACAAAATGGAATTTTGTGTTTTAGAATTTTAAAATTAGACGATTCATGAGAATTAGAGCAGTCAAAATAGGTCAAAAACTACGGATCGAGCCCAAATCATCTCACTATATGAAAGATTTGGGAAATTTTATTAAACCCGCAAATAAGCGGGCCACATAGATTGATTCGCAGTGGATCATAGGTTTTAATCGGTTTTTGTCCGCAGGTTGGCGGATCAGCCCGCATGTTAGTATTTATTGATAAAAATATAATTTATTCCACATGTGGTAATTTAAAAAAACTTTTAGTAAATGAAATTATAGTATTTATAAATATAATGATATATAAAATTATTTTCTCTAATTTTTATTTATTTATTTTAGTAGTATTTTAAATTTTGGTTAATTTAAAATTATTTAAACAAAATCTACGGACAACCCCGCAAATCAGCATACATTCGAGGGACGGGTTTGTGTTTCATATATGCTACCCGCGGGTCGTGCGGACCGACTAACTACATGTCAAAATATATTTTGCCTATCGCAAAACGGGCTTAACGGGACAAATCAACTCGCTTTGCCAGCTCTATTGGGAATATTATTTAGTCATACAACAAAATGAAGTTTGGACATAGAAATAATATAATGTGCATCTTATTAGTTAGATAAGAGATTGAAAGGTGAAATATAATGATTAAAAATTAATTAATATTTTCATGATTCACAAAATTTAATAAATATTTATCATCTTGTTGAATAAAATCTAAAAATCATATTCAAGAAATCTTTATAATTTGAAATTTAAACTTCTCTGGTAAGCTATGAGTATGAAAATACCATAATTTCGATTTAATCTAATTAAATTAAAATTAGTTACATGGATTTCATATCTATTTAATTTACATGGCCAAAATAAAAATATCTATTTAAATTTATAGAAATCTTTAGAAGCAAATAAGATATCTTTCAATTAATGATAATTGGCTAAAATAAGCAAAATTAATGACAAAAATGTGGATTCTTATAGAATTTGTTCCTAATATATATGAACAAATATATTATATGTAATTAATGTATAGTATTGTTCGGAATATGCTTTTATAATTAGTTACCATAAGTTCAATAATATTTTATTTTATTTCCATAAACATTTGATTTTAGTTTGATTTTTCATTATTAATTCGAATTTATATTCCAAAAAATTTCAAAGATCCGATTTCAGAATTTCGGGTCAATTTACTGATTTTGACCCGACCCATTTTCATTTGTACTTCTCTTTTAATAGTATAGAGATGACTATTAAATAAAACAACAATGTTAGCAAAATTAATTGAATTTAACTGATTTATTGCGATTTTTGAAAAAACTAAGAGGTTTGGACCTAGACCATAACATTTTTTCTAATCGGCACCATCGTTTTTAATTTGATTTCTTCTCAAATATCATTCGAATCAACGATCTTTAGAGTTCGCTTGAAATATTGTTTTATTTTAAGATCAATCGATTGAACACATTAGATTCCAAGCCTTTTATAAAAAAAAAAACACATTAAAAAAAAATAGCAGGAGCTTGAGTTTTAGCTGTTCTTATTTCTTAATGTGAATTGCATGCACGCGAATCCGTGAGGGTAAATCATAGATAACAATGAAAGTGCCAAACAACTATATAAACTGCTGGATATTTGAACAGTATATTTTATATTTGATAAAAATATTCAATTATATTTTGAACTGTATATCATCTCTCTTTTTTAAAAAAAATCAAAATATATATCATCTATCTTATTTTTCATTTTACTAAGAAAATAAATGTTGAGACAAGTGCACGTGTAAGCTTTAGCAGTGAAAGAAAACAGTAAAACAGTCAGAGATAGTTGAAGAGTACAACAAAGGAGTGAGAAAAAACGTGATGTTTGGTCTGAAACTCTGGATCCTCCCACGGTCCATTGTCTTGTCTCTCTGTTCTCTCCAAAAAGCGAAAACGTTAATTTACAAGACTATATTATATAGTCTATATAGTATATGGCCTTGTTCAAGATTTTGTTAGGCGACGTTTTGGTCACGTTTTCGAACACTTGTATATGGTATTGTTGCCTTTTTCTTATTCTCTTACTTCCGGATTAACCTTCCCTTTTAAATTTCTTATCTTGCACATTTTGGATTTTTTTTTTTTTTATAACTATATCATCTTGTTATCAAATTTCTATTTGAATAACATCTTATATTGCCCACCTATGCAATGAACATATTAGAAAGAATTTTACAAATTACTTACAATTCCAAATTTTTTTAAAAAATTGTTCACCCTAAAAATAAATAATATATTAAATATATACTGTACATACTAGGAAAAGTCCCATGTGATGCGTGGGTGAAATTAGTAAATAAACTATGTAAATATATTTAGTTACTTATAAAATATATAATCAATAAGAATTAATATAAATATTTTGACTAAATATATTTATTGTAAACTAATAATCTATCAGGTCTTCTAAATTATTATGTAAAATAAAATAATATTTGTATTTAAAATTTATTAAAAAGAAACAAATTGTAACCCTTTAATCCAAATTACTCTTTCATATATATAGATCATCTTACTAACGATATTGAGATACAATATAAACCTTATATTTTATTTAATTCAACATTTATTTGACTATTAGATTTCAAAATCGAAATTTTATATATTCATTATAGCATGTGTATAACTAGTAAAAGTTTCAATAGATTAAAAGACTGTATGCATAATTTAAAAACTTTATGTTTTGATTAATTAATGAGATTAATAAAAAAAAAAAATATGATAATTGATAAAGATCACTTACCAAGAAATTTGCGTATACAAGTTAAGGAATTATTTTGAATAAGGTATTTTTAATCCTAACAATGAATTCAATAATTGAAAATGAAATTAAATTCTATGACAACATGCCACATATCTTCAAAAACAAAAATGTTAGAATATTCTATATAAATTAATTGATTATTGAATAATTTTTATTTAAAATGATGAAAACATAGAAAAATATATAAAAAAATATTTCTCTTAGATTTTGTAAGATAAATATGAAGTCATAAAGGTCAACATTATTGGACAGAAAATTGATTTTTGGAGATTGCGATGGTATATTTCTGGATCTTATTAGTCAGAAATTGTCTAAAGCCCAATTTGAAGAGAAAAATCATTGAAATCAATATCCTCTTGTTGAGTATCTTAGTGAGCTGCTGCCTTTTCGGTGCTCCCAAGAGCACTGTGCCGGACTTGCGGCTCCGATATTAGGGGAAGAGATTCGGAAAGCACTCTACTCATTACCATCGGGCAAGGCTTCAGGGCCAGATGGTTTTACGAAAGAGTTCTATGTTGCAATATAATTGGTTCAGATTTTATTGTGGCGGTGCAGTCTTTCATTTTATTCGGTTTCATGCCTAAGTCCGTAAATGCAACTCTCCTGGCACTTATCCCGAAAAATTCAGACTCTACTTCACCAACAATCAAAGATTACCGGCCTGTGGCATGCTGCAACATGATCTATAAGGTAATTTCGAAGATACTCGCCAATCGTTTGAAGATCATTTTACCGGAATTTATCGAGCCAAATCAGAGTGCATTTGTGGCGGGTCGTTTGCTCTTAGAAAATGTTCTTCTTGCAATAGAATTAGTAAAAGACTATCACAAAGAGTCCATCTCCCCACGTTGCGCTATAAAGTTTGATATATCAAAGGCTTTTGATACAGTCCAATGGTCTTTTATAATGAAGATTTTTCAAGCACTTGGATTCCCAGACATATTTGCACGCTGGATATTTACTTGCATATCTACAGCATATTTTTTAGTGGTTATTAATGGTGAGCTTGAGAGATTTTTCAGGAGCAAAAGAGGCATTCGCCAAGGCTGTTCATTATCTCCTAACATCTTTGTCATGGTGCAAAACGTTTTGTCAAGGCTTTTGAACAAGGCAGTATTGAGTGGGCGTGTTGGTCGACATCCACGTTGCGATCAAGTATGTGTCACTCATCTAAGCATTGCGGAAGACATATTAGTGTTACGGATGGCTCTCCAACTTCTATCCAAGAAACTATGTTGGTGTTAGCCGAATTCTCCACCATCTCGGGCCTGCGAATAAATACAAGTAAGTCTGCGTTGTTTACCGGGGGGCGTAATCAACAATCTCTTCATCTTGCAGCCACAGCCCACGGTATTCCACTTACGACAAAGTCAATGACAGCCCATGACTATAGTCCCCTCATTGATAAGATTCGTAATTGTCTCCTATCTTGGACAAGTAAGAACTTATCCTATGTGGGTCGGCTTATTTGGAGACTGTTCTCTCTATCGGGTTCTCTTTGGGTTGCCTGGACAAAGCACAATCTGATGAGGAATGGTAGTTTTTGGACAGCTCCTAACACGACTTTAGGTTCTTGGGTATGGAGGAAGCTGCTCTGCGAGGATATAAGACCGTTATTCGGGCTGAGGTAAGAAACGGGGAATCAATATCGTTTTGGCAAGATCATTGGCTTCCTATGGGTCGTTTATTGGATTTAACAGGGGAGACTGGTCCGAGAATCCTAGGAATGACCATACGAGCTGCAAGGTATATTGGTCAAGATTTCGATCTTTTCGTAGGCGTTTGCCCCCGATCCAATCGGGGGATCGAATTGATTATAGAAACACCAATTGGATCTACGGTTCAGGAAGCATTGGGGCCAACGGGTTGGAGGCTAAGGCGAATGAGACTGCCTCATCTCGTCCCGATTATAGCTCATCTATGTACCTTACCAGCCCCTACATCATCTAATGGACCAGATAAGTTTTTGTGGCGTCATGAGGACGAGGATTACAGAGACTCTTTCTCCACATATCACACATGGGAACAAGTCAGGACTATCTATCTCTCCTACAATGGTCTGGGGAAAATAGATTTGGTTCAAACAAGGTATCCCCCATTGTGGTTTTATTACATGGTTGGCGGTGAGAGATAGGTTATCTACGGGTGTGCGAATGCGTAATTGGGGATTGAATCAACCATGTGTTTTGTGCGGCGAACGCGATGAGACTCGCGATCACCTCTATTTTGCATGTCCTTGCTCCTTTATAGTCTGGTCAGAGATAGCTGGAAAACTACTTCGACAACAGCTAGACCCGGATTGGGATATCACCTTATATAGTCTGGTTGCACGGGATGGACACAGTGAAGAAGATAATGGGCCTTAATGGATCTCGATATGTATATCTACTATAGATTTGGGTTTATCTTATGTACAATGGAAAGCCCTTAGACTTTGTGTATAAATACCAACATTATGAGAATGAATACGACACCTTTTGCCAAATATTTCAGAAGACATTCTTCTTCTTCTCTGTTTTCAAATCACAGTCTATTATATATGGAGAGAGCGGAACGCTCGCATGCATAGCGGTGTGTATTCTTCGGCCCCACAGATGGTCAATCTTATTGACAAGATCATACGCAATAGGATTGCATCATTGAATTACACATCTCGTCCTCATCTTCGACTCCTGCTCCAGAGATGGTTTGCTGCAGCTCCAACGTGAGGAAGATCTTTTTTATATCAAGTGTTTACTTTGTATTTGATTTGTAGGCAGTTTTATTGTTTCTCCTTTTTAAAAAAAAACTTTGTACATATTTGCAAGATCAATGCATTATACATATAAAAAAAAGAAAAAAAAGAGATAAATCCTTTTGATGCAAAGGGTTTAGAGCTCTATATCAAATTGAGCAAATAATTAGGAGTCTAAATTAAGTCAAGAGAGTATTTGATTCTCTCGAGAAAGTAATCATCACCAGTCAGGTTTGGCTTTATAGCCAAGAGGCCAGGTGAATGGAAATACCTTTCTTATCAGGTCGACAAGATCTAAGGGATGGTCGTCCTCCACGGAGGATTGAAGTGGTTTTTTTTCCTCTTTATTTTAAAATAAGATTTTTGCGTTGAGCATGGGGGTTAAGTAGATTTAGTGTCTAAAATGGGTTTTGGGCTGGGTCCATTTATTGAGAAGACCATGTCTTAAGTCTCAATTCATCATTGACATTGTGTACATTGCCGGTCCTGTGAAATATGAGGCCCCATACAAAACAAATTTTTTTTAGATGGGTTTTATAGAAAAAACTAAAACTTGAGACCAAATCGTAAAATTTTAGGAAAATGGGGCCTCGTTTTGCAATAACAAATAGATAAAATTTAAAAGTTGAAACTAAATCTGAAAATTTCAGAAAAAATGAGGCCTAAGTTTGATACTAAAAATTTTAAAAATTCTGGAGGCCCAATACATTTGTTTCTTAGAAATCTGTGGCAGGCCGGGCCTGATTGTGTATCACTATAAATCAAACCATTTTTCTGATTCTGTTTGGATGATGTCGTATACTATAATGTACATTTTCTAAAAATTGGGTATACAGTAAAACCTCTATAAATTAATAATGTTGGGACTAGCAAATTTTATTAATTTAGAGAGGTATTAATTTATAGAGAGATTTTTTTAATTTTGTAATTTCTTAAAAACATTTCTATCTAAAAATAAATTTTTTCTTTATAAGTAATATCTCTTAAAAACTAATTACAAGTAGAGAAGCAATTATTAAATTTTAAAAAATAACACAAAATTTTTTCGAATAATAGTCATGTTTTATTAAATTTTTTACATAGAATATTTTAAATATATACCATAGTAATTCAAATATGACATATATAAATTTATATTATATATATATTGATAAGTTTATACAATTATTAATTTATGATATCGATGAGACCATATGTTTATATGAGATTTTCAAAAAAATTATTATCTTATTAATTTATCGATTTATGTCATATTTTACACTGGTCCCAACTCGGGACCGGAAGAATTTATTAATTTAGAGAGGTTATTAATTTATTGAGTATTAATTTATAGAGGTTTTACTGTATATAAATCACTTGAGTGGTATAGGATCTGCTATCATGCATAGTTCATAGTTGGTAGGAACAGTGTGTCGGATGACTCTCAGCGGATGCACAAGTAACGTCAAGAAGGACGTCGTAACGAAAGATAAGGTAACCCCCCTTCACCGTATGTTCCAGCTTGCTATGTTGTTTGTTCACATGACATTATTTCATTGGCGGATGCAAAATCATCCCCAATAATAGTAGATTGTATGTGTCTTATTTACTTTTAAAACCCCGAAGTCATTCAAACAAATGAAAAAAAAAAACTTATCAAAGTTTTCTATTGATATATGATGTAAACTAGTATGGAGCCCGTGCTATGCACGGGAAATAATACTTTATCTATGTGTGAGATATAAGCATACGACACTAATCTTCCTCCACATGTATAATCCAAAGTTTTTGGAATAAGAAACTGAAAATAAGATTGTTGGCAAAAATAGAAAAATAAGTTTAAATTACCGAGAAAATCAAGCAAGAGAAAAATGATAGAGAGTAAAAAAGCAAATAACCTTTTATCTGATTCCTAAAAAAATAGTCAGAGAGAAGAACGATACTACAAGGGAGAGATTGTAATCAAAGCAAAACTTGGATGCGTCAAAAATACTTTTTGAAACAATCACATAGGTAGATGAAGAATAAAGAAAGAAAATTTCCGGTAAAGATTTGGAAAATAATTAGTTTCTAGTCAAAGAAGAGAAGAAATAGAGATCGTGGAATGTGTGGGAGTAAAAAGAGGGAACAGTTGAAAAAGAGAATCTCTAATAAAAAAAAAAAATTGGAAAAAAAAATGTGGAGATCGTGAACGACAAGGGCTTTTTTATTTTTTATTTTTATAATTTTAAACAAAGTCTTTCCATTAGAAAGAAAGAGTAAAAAAATTGGTGTAAGATGTGTCAATCAGAGAATGCATCAGTTATTGAAAAAGTGACTGTTGATTTAGTAGAATTAGATATGATAAAATTACAAATAAGTTGTTAAGTCTTTCCTTTCAAGTAAATTAGGAACTCTCAACAAGGTGGAATGATTAATTATAGAAAAAGAACTTTTCTACAAAAAAAAAGTATATGAGGATAGAAGCATGAACGTGGTAAATCGGTCACCTAAGAAATCCGAGTGAGTAGACAAACCATAAAACTTTGAAGACTATTTAATAAAATTTCCACAATCTATAAAAGGGTTTTAAAGGTATTTTAAAAAAATTACAATTTTCTGAAGTGCTTTTAAAGATATTTAAAATTTTTAACAATATATTTTCATAATGAGAATTATTTTAATTCAACTCTTTTTAAAATTATAATACAGGTTTAGGGTTTAATTAGGAATGTAAACCAACATCAGCATGACTAGTTGGAAAACTATCGACTATTACACCAATAAGGCTAATAAGAATCGGTCATTCAACGAATTGAAAGATATTCCGCTTGTCACAACATAAAAAAAAGCCACACTTGTCAATTGCAATAGCGCCAAATGCAAATAAAAAAAAAAAGTAAATTGTCGATAAAAACGGCAAACGAGCTTTTCCCATTTCATTTTCCTTACTTGCAAAGCAAGAAAGAAAGCAATCAATAAAAGTCTATGTGCCCGCACAAGTTTGCAATATCATTATCATACAAACAACAACAACAAAAAATCATATCGTGGCAAATATAGAACCGGAACAAAACCCGAAAGCGGTTTTCAGAGTTGTGGCCAAGATGCAGATCGCTTGATGACTGGTTTCATGAGTTTGTCTTCTTCGAGAGAGATCATACCAATGTGTGAAGGATCTTCAAGCAACATTTTGGCCACTAGGTAACCTGCGATTGACCAAGTCTGGTATTTCCTTGCCTGTTTTCCAACGTACCTTCCTAGCTTACCGTCGTAATACTCTGGCCAACAGTCCCTGTGCAGACGCGATTCTATGAGGTCAACCGCGCGTCTTGCGATCTGCGGTCTCCCTGTCTTAATGCACGCTGCTGTTAGCTGCCATAGCAAAACTGTACATTGAGCAGAGAAACAAAAAGGCGGTCAGAACCTTTATTCGATTGTATTGACAAATTTATCAATCTATCCAACATTTCAAAACAAAATATATCAAAGGTTGACACAAATGTATACATAAGAAAGAAATGCGGTCATAAGATTTAAAAGTTGAACCAATCTAAAATTCCTCGAAACAAAACTGAAATAAAAACCGAACAAATGTAAATAATCCAAACCAAAACGAAAGTATAGCTAAAATACCAGTGGCTACCAAACAAATCTAATAAACAAAAATTTACTGAAGTTACTAAAATCTATCAAAAATTATTTTATATGTATATTTCTGTTCCTATGCCAGTCTACAACAAAAATCAAAACCCATATCAAACCCAAAACACCGAATGCCTAGGCCTAGCGAAAATCTCAGTTAAGCGAGATAAGAAATGTATTATGCAATCAGTCTCCAGGGAAAGAAATTAGACCTGGCCAAGATCCACCATTGTGGTAGCTCCACCGTGTGTTCTTGGGGTCACAGCCAGTGACTATGCGCCACTCATGGCCCTCGAGGCATGGATAACAAATCTTGAGGGGCATCTCACCTACAAGCTCCTCCCACCGGTGCTCAAGGAGGTCCATAATGGCCATGGATTGATCTGGAGTAGCCAAAGAAGATAGTATGGAGACACAATTGCCAAGTGCAAACCACCGGAAATCCATATGGGCAGGTCCTACGTTTCCCACAAAGTAGCCTCCACGGAGAGGCATGAAGTCGAAAACCCACTCCGGTATAGAATCAGGCATCACATTGAACTTGTTCACAGCCGTGTGCGAATATTCCTCGGTCTTGAACCTTTTAAAAAAATGTAGTATGAGTTATAGTAATCTTTTGGGGGTTAACATATCATCTAAAACAAATGAAAATAAGTATACCTATAAATGTCATTGAGGTTCTGGTGATCGAGCCAGAAGTAATTGCGCATATGGAAGCTCAAGGCGTGAAGTCGCTTAACGATCCTCTCAATGCACTCTCTGCCATCTCCATCGGGCTTTAACATCGACAAGGCAGATCTCAGAGCCATAAAGAACAACGCTTGGATCTCAATTGGATACCCATAAACACCCTTCAAATTCAGGAAAAAAAAGAAATCAATATTGATAGCCAAACAAAACAAAAAACATCAATCAGTTTCGATCAAAGACCGCTTCAATTACCATTCTTCGATCAATCATGGAACATCCATCAGCACAAAGCAGCGTAGGAAACGTGTCAAACCCTTCAGCTAAGCACAAAGAAAGGATCAGTTTCATTCCCTTTTGACACTCTGGTGTCTCAGAGAGAGTCAAATCTCCAGTAGATTTAGTATAAGCACGAAGAAGAATAATCCACCAGAACCCTGAATCTACAGGAGCCACACGTCCAATGGCGCTTTCACCGAAATCCGCAACAATATTATCCGTTTCACGAATAGGATCATGAAGCACCTTGAAACTTGCAGGCATCACACCTTCTCCTAACTTGAACCGGTCAACACGTTTCTCCCAACCTTGAAGCTGAAGTGTCTTAAGCAAGAAATGTTTCACAATATCCGGTTCTCCATTCATCAGAAACGCCAGCGCACTCGGTACAAAGTCCCTCACAAACACCTACACCAACCACAAAAAACATTATTAAACTAATCACCAACCAAATTCCAAGTTAAAAACGTTTTGATAGTTACCTGATCATAGTTCAAGACCTCATCAGTAGTATTATCAACCGCGGCAAGAGTACCAACGGGTTGACCACGAAAGAAAACCATTGACCTTCTTAAAGCCTCCCAAGCCTCAGCCATCATAGGATGAGGCTCAAAGGAGTTTCTAGCAGAAGAAAGAGGCGTATCAAGCACCGATCTACCTCTTGGCGAGTCGTGAATACCGTCATGTCTACTATAACCAGTAGATAATTCACTCATCGACCTCTCATCAAACGATCTCTTCCTTTCAATCTTCAATCTTGGTTTATCCAAAGCTCGAGTCAAATCAAGATCATCCATCTCAGATAAAGAACAGTGTGATCCCACAGCTCTTAGTCCACATCCTTCCATTACACACTAAACCAAGATCTAATCAAAACAAAAAAGATTAATTATAAATGCTAATCCAAAATTTAAAAAAAAAAAAAACAAAAATAAAACTCGTGTGTTGTTGGAACACGCGAAATTAACTTATATTAAATCTGCATAATACATAGTAAATTCATTTTCAAGAAAATAAACACATTGTATATAATTTTATTCGAATAAAAATTGTGCTTGAAGCTGAAACAGATCAAGATCTATAACAGAAACAGAGTCAACTTTATAATAAGCTACAAAGACCAGAAAAAACTCATTCACGAAGGAGAAAAAACTAGATCTATAATCTACCAAACGAAATCGAAATTAAAAAACAAGAAACAGAAGTGAGTTTCTTTGTGAGAGAGAGAGGAATCAAAACCTCCGGCGTTGAGTAACTGAAAAAATCTTCGGCGGCGGTGGTGGTGGCGGTGGAGGAGGAGAAAATGATCTCCGACGTGAAATGAGAGAAGAGAGAATGACGGAGAGATTTATAGGAGACTAAGAGAGAGGGAAGAAGAAGGAAAAAAAGGAAAAAAAGAAGATTGAGTGAAGAAGCTAATATTTATAATGACGGAGAAACGGAGAACTTTAACGGAGTTTCAACGGGACTAGTTTACCTGTTATAACCGGTCAAAAAGGTAGACTTTGTGAAGTCTACGTGGACTAAACGACGACGTTTTTGTGATTTTTGCTGATTTGGCGTTTGGATTTTTCTCTTTGAAAACTTGATTTATCGGTTTCCCGTTTTTTTTTTTTGGTTGGGTTTTTTTGGAATATAATTGTGACCGATACACCAAACTTTTTAGTGTTAGGTGGACAGTACATTTACTAGGTATTAATAATAATAATAATATATTTACTTACGATTTTGGTATTAAAGTTTAGAAAATTGACAGCCTCTAAATATATTTATCTCTCCAAGTTGTTAGGGTTTATTCGAGGTCGTCCCAAGTTCCGATGTCTTAAGTACAATATTGAATCCGAATATAGGTTTAATATAGGTTTTGATTGGTATTACGGCTTGAACAATTAGTTTTTATCTCATAAATATACCAAAAACGTTCATTTCAGTTTTGTTTCAATTTTACCTTTATTTTGTATCATTTTTGAGTTTTATATATATTTTTTTTATAACTAATATAGTATCCTTTATTTTATTTTTAATCGCTGAAAAACTTATACTCCCTCCGTTTTAGAAAAAAGTGTCGTTTTAAGGTTTTAATTTTGTTTTATAAAGAGTGTTGTTTTGTGTTTTCAATATAGATTTTTAAAACAAATCTCGGTGTTATCTTTGTTTTTTCAAATCATTAATTATAGAGAGAAACTATTTTAATTTTTTCCTTAATTTGTGTGAAAATATTTGAATGACACTCTTTGTGAAACATATAAAGTACGTTTGTGTCATCAATCACTTTTTTCTCTATATTTTTGGTAATCCACATATTCCAAACCAATATTTTTTCGCGAATCTAAAATTAAAATGGATAAAGAGTCTTCCTAAATGAAGAATCGAACTAGATGTTTAAATTCAACTTCATTTTACAAAAAAAAAAAAAAAAAAAAAAAACTGAAATTGACTACTCCTTCCGTATTCGAATACTTGTCGTTCTACACTTTTTTTTTTTTTGTTAATTAGTTGTCGTTTTGACATTCCAATACAATTTTTGCATAAGATTTCCTAAATTAACATCAATTAAATGATCATAATTACTCAGTCTAAATTGTGAATTGTTTGTTAGGATGAGGTTAAAATAATTATTTTTAACTTTTTCTTAATAAGCGTAATTATAGTTAAAACGACAACTATTCAAATACAGAGGGAGTACTAGCTAACACAAGCTTCAACAGTTTTCTCTATTTCTTTTTATTCAATTAACACATAGAGTTATTTATTCTTTTAAGGCTAAAAAGAACCAAGAATCAAGAACATGAAAATTCGTAAGTTATTTACGGTACGTAATTTTTTCAAATCGATATGTAAATGGGGTGGTTGTAAAAGTGATAATTTGATTTGGTTTTATAAGGAAACGTGGAATTCAATTTATTTACGGTTGAAGAAAATTTGGGGGGATAAAAAAATACTGAAGGCATTGGACCTACATATCCGAGCCGGATTTGCTAACTATTTATGGGGAACATATAGTTAATGCATACCAAATATAAAAGTCAATATAATACGAATATGATCGTTAGAAATTGGAAGAAATGGATTTATATTAATATAGTATCGCAATGAGATAGACATCTATACGTGGAATCATCATCATTTGGTATTATATTTTTCTTAAGGAAATATGATAATTTTACTATTTGTCAACATTGTAACGTATTGCTAAAGGCAGTAGGAAATATTTATGACAAGAATTTTGGAACATCTTAAAACAATAATTTTTATAGTAGCATAAATGTAAAATGCAATTTCAAAACTTCTCACACAAAATAATTAACTATCCACCTACTCTAGTTAAAAAGGTGAATATGTTAATTGACATATTTTCATTCAAAAGTTTTATTTTTATAATTAGGTAATGTTATGCATAAAAAAGAGGAAAGGACAGAGGTACAACCAAAATTGGAAACACTTGTCTTTCCAATTCCCATAAATTCTAGCTACGATCTTTTACTTTCTTTTTTTTTATTTTGCAGTGTTTTAAAAAGCGGTTTAGGCGGTCACAACTATGTATACTTAATTTTATAAGATGCCTACTTTGACCATCTAAAATAGCACAAATTTTGTTATCGTGTATTTTTGTAATTTCCAACTATATATACCTAAATTTATAAGTTTTACCTCCATATAAATAGTTATAACCATTCATATGTTGTTTGATATGAATGAAATAAATATATTTGCCTAATTTTGTTTCCGATTTAATTTATTTATTTTTCTAATATATATTTTTATATATATTTTTTATAAGATCGTATTTATAATGTTTTATGTTGTAAAGACATAAATCGCCTAAAATCGCTTAGACTCCGATTAGATGTTCTAAACGTCAGGCGTTGGATCACCGCCCGTTTAACCCTTTCTTGAACATTGCTTTTTTGTAATTCAATTAACACAACAACGTCAGTAAAGACCAAATTTGCATATTGTTATCTTTTCTTGATTTTTTTTCTAATTTCGTTCAATTTTTTTTTGTTTATTTTTGGATTTTTTAAATTCGGTTCTCGTTTCCAGGATACTAAAATCACGACAATTACATATGTAATAAATATTATTGCACCTGTTATCAACTATTCAAAAAAAATTCGTAAACTTATCTATTTCCACTCGTTACATTAGTCTCATAAGTTGTCTAATAACATTTATAAACGCAAATGTTTGTTTTCGCAAATTGCAACAACCCCAAGCACATTTTGAATGTTTAAAACAATCAAACTGTGATGCGCTCTTGTTAATGACTTCTAGTGAGTGGCTTTGACAAGTCACATTATTAAGTCACTTTACCTAAACTAGCTAGTAAATCTGAAGGGCTTTAAATCTCATCTTTCTTGGTATTAAAAATAAAAAACAACTCTATGTGGACTGGAAAAAAAAACTTGCACTATTTTTATAGTTTAAAGAATTGAATTCATTTTCTATACCATCAATTATAACTATATAAACATTCAAACAAATTTCACATTTAAACCTGTTTATACAAAAGTTAGTTCCGAATAGAGGCATACTAGGAAAATGTTTTTCAATATTCATATTGAAGATTCACCCACCAAAATTTTATTACTGTTATCCAACTAGGACTTCACAATTTCATAATTATGCTATTAAGTAAAAATATATAAAACAGGACTCTTTGTGAAAAGAAAAAAAAATCACTGAAAATAACATTTAAGAAAATGATATTATTGGCTAAATAGCTATGTTGTAGTGGGAAATGATGTAAATTACATGGTGGTTAGAATTTAGGGATAACATAATGACATATCGTGGAATAGATGATTTGATTAGCTAAAATAGCTAGCTATCTTGTTGAGGAAAATGATATAAATTATAAGGTGGTTAGGATTTAGGAATAACATATCGTAGAAGAAAAGCTACCAAAAAAATGCAATACACGTCGATGAATAAACAATTAGTGTTTATTTAAGCTGTTCACCATATGTTCCTCGTGTTCCCTTTTTCAGATTGACCAAAATATCAATTCATTGAATAAGGCAATGACTCGTCACAAATAAAGATCAAACTAAACCCCCTAAAATGTAATTATGTTCAATAGCTATGAAAACATATTAACAACTAGATCATTATCCGTACTACAGTACGGCTTGAATTTCATTTATTACAAAATTTATAAAGTTTATATTTTAGAATAAAGTTGTGATATATTATAATAATAAGTGAAAAAATAATATTTTTTTGTCAGTCCCTATATATAATATTAGAATGAATATATTTTTCTTTTTCTATAATATTCAATCATGGATATTTTTTTTAAGATATGAAAACAGAAAATAAGATTAGTTAAAAAAAATTAATATTGTTTGAACAATGAGTTAATTTATGTTAAAAACCACAAAATCAGAGTGCATATAATTTAGTTTGATCACAAATCAAAATATCATAAATGAATCGCATCTAAAACGTAGATTATTTTGAATTACTTAAGAAAATTAGCTATTATTTTGAATTAATTTAGGAAATTATTTTTTCAAATTCTGATTCATTGGTTGTTGAAATAGAGATTTGTTTGAGCTAATTACGGAATTTACCAATTATTTACATAATCAAATATGTTATGAACATATATTTGGTATATAATAATACCAAATTCAATCCGTGTGTGGAGTCTATATTTTTATTTTACATCCCTATAAAAATATTACGGCACAATCTATTTATTATTTTCAAAATTGCTTGCATAATCAAATTTTCAAATATTTAGAAGTGTCAAACCTTATTTAACTCATCTCATCATAAAATCTTAAAATGCCGTCTGTTACAAGGATCATAACTTTCTACCATATAATACATTACATTTAACCCGCCGCCTAATATAAATATTTTAAACATATATTTTTAGAAAATCAAATTAATGTATTTATATTTTTTTTTATCTTTTTAATCTATTAAATATTTATGATATTCTTTAATATATTAAATTAAACTTTTTAAAATGTTCCAAATTAAAATCTTTAAATTTTTTTATTGTAGTATGTAAAATTATGAATTTTAGAAAATGATATGAAATTAAATATAAATATTCAAATAGTTATAAGGATCATAACTCTTTTCATCATACAATATATTATCTTCAACCCGCCGCCTATCATAAATATTTGTTTCAAAAAATCAAATTAGAGTATTTATACTTCATAAATTTTTGATCTATTAAGTATTGATGATATTAAAAAACAAAAGGAATACAGTAGAACCTCTATAAATTAATACTCGATAAATTAATAAACACGATAAATTAATAAATTTGGCCGGTCCCGAGTCGGGCTAGTGTAAAAATTAACTAAATTCGATAAGATAATAAGATAATAAGTTTTTTGAAATCCCTATGTAAAATTATAGTCCCAATAATATCATAAATTAATAAATCATGTAAATTAATAAGTTTTTACAATTGAAACAAAACTTTCTATAGATAAATAATATCACTATAAATTAATAAAATATCATGGTCCCAACATTATTAGTTTATAGAGGTTTTACTGTATATTACTCAAATAAGAATTTTTGACCCGTTATATTTGTTTTTTTCATACATTGAATAATTTATATTCGTTTTAAAAAATTCAAATCTTGGTATATGCGGAATAAAATTTACTTTTTTATTATTATATAGATGATATAATGATTTATTTATTTATAGAAATAGAATCATATAAATATGAGAGGTGAAGTATAATGATTAATATGGTAAGTTAGATATCAAATCTTATATGTTCATTTTGATTGGTCATTCTTTTTAAAGAAATTAATAATAGATTTTCGTTTTTATAATTAAATTAAATTAATTAAATTGCATAAAATAGTATTTGACTTGTTTATCCTTAATGAGTTGAATTAATTTACTCTATAAAATTTTATTTCTAATGACATTCTTAAGTAAATTCATACAAAGGGAAAGGTTAATTAAGGGTAATTGTAAATTGTACTCCCCAAATAATAGTACAGGATTAAGTCTAGAAATTTTACCAAAAAAATTTTAAAAATAATAAAAAAATAAGTCTAGAAATATGTAATCTCATTAGGATATGACATGCGGTACACCGCGGGTTAAATATTTTTATTATTTATGATTTTTAATAAATGAAGAATTGGTTGTGTATAGTTTTGGTTGTTGTTTGTGTTGATAGATAATTCTTTAAATCGGTTGTGTATCGTTTGAAGTGAGTTTTAAGTTTACAATATTAATAAGTCTAATATATTTTTGTCTTCTATGTGGTTTACATAAGAATTACTCGTCTTGTATAGTAACAGTATAATTGTTATATTTGGTACACCGCGGGAGAAATAATATTTTTATTTGGTTCTTTTATAATTTGATTATTTATGTTGTATCTATTTGATAAAAAATTTTATGTTTATAATCTTATGATTGATTGTATTTGGTTTGTAATAAAGGTAGATTTTACACCACGGTATATCGCAAGTAGATATTTTTGTCACTAAAAACTTTAAATTTTAAGTTGTAGTTGTTTTGTTAATATTGTTTATTTTGTTTAGTATGTTAAAGATTGTATAATTATATTTTGATTGTTAGTTATAGGATTTCACCCGTGGTATACCGTCCCTTATTAATATCGACCCAAACTCGTCTTACCATAATCCCGTTCCGTGTAACTAAATATCATTTTGTTATTTTACTTTTTAATAATACTTTGTTTGAAAGAAATATAATTCGAGTCAATTTAAATGTTTGATTTTAAATGGTTCTCACAAAATTTATATTTTTAATTTTTATAGAGTTCAAATTTTATTAAATATTATAAGCATTTTATAGAATTTATATATTATAAATACTTTAGATGATTGATAAAATTTAGATATTTATGATGGTTAAGCATCATATAAAGTTAAAATATTTGTAACTTCATAAAATTTTAAATATTATAAATAGTATAAATATTTTATAAAGTTTAACATTTTAAAAAATTTGCTTTATATACTTAGGAATCGACCCGCGGTACACCGCGAGACGATTTGTTTTTAGGAAATCGTAATTTTTCAACTTTATGATTGTGTTATTTTGATAAATTATAACATCATCTCGCCATATAACCCCATCCTGCAATATAACCAGTTCCGCAATAACCCGTCCCGACCCAATTAGATGAGCAAATATGTACTTCAAAAATGTTATGAGAAAAAATAAATTAATTTAGTAATTTGGATTAAAAAAATTAAACTAAAACATACACAAAAAAACGTATTAGAAAACAAAAAACAACAAACATGTATTATATTATACAAGAAAATATATGTTGTAATTTAGTAACAAAAATTAACCATCTAAAACTCGTAATTATTAAACAGTTTTCCAAATATTTGAAAACACAATATTTGGTTTAATAAATATGCTTTAAGTTTGTTACTATAATTCATGATTTGTTATAGATTTTTTCATTCAATAATGCTTTAATCGTTTTTGGTATTTCTTAACAAAGATCTGATTAGATTATTTCTGGGTCAAAAATTAAAAAAAAACTCGACTCGATTCGATTCCTTCAAATATACTTCAAAAATGTTAAGTAGAGACAATTGATATATTTCTAAAATCAACCTTTTCATTTTGTTTTGATTGAATTTTTTAAAAGTTTCAAATAAAGAAAGATCTGATTGACTCAATTACGGATTTTTTTTTAGGAAAGATTCAAATAATAGACCCAAATGACTCAAATCCGGGTCAAAGTAAGCTCAAAATAATAATAAAAAAATCTGATCTGTAAAAAATGACAAATGTTTCTTCATCGATAATTTTTTTTAAATGATTTATTGTTTGATTATAATTTAGATTGTACACATAATTTTTTCTTCATCTAACGAGTAATATATGTCCGTTTACAAAATTTTGAATCACATCATATCATATGCAGAAAAAAATCTAAAATTTTATTAACTATATATAATTTATAATAATTCAAAATAATATAAATATAAGATCAAATTAAAGTTAAATGAGAATCATATATATATATATATATATATATATATATATGTTTAAATTAGTTAGAGAAGTTTTAGGAAATTAGCTCAAATTTGTTATATTAGCATCAAAAATTATATTTGATTTCCTTATATATAAAAATCGTAAAGAATATGCCATAAAGAAAGAGTTTTAGGTATAGTAATTAGTTGAGAAAAGATATATTTTTTAGATTTTATGAATTAATTTCGTTTTTAAGTTTTGACAAAATTTAAAGAAAGATTCGATTAAGATTTTTGGGTTAAAAATTGAAAAAAACCCGACCCGATTGAATCCTTAAAATTTACTTCAAAAATGTATAGTAGACTAGATTATGGCCCGTGCTATATAGCACGAGATTTATTATTTTTCTGAATTCAATTGTATATTTTGTTCAAAAAAATAAGAAATTATATAGTATAAAAGGGAATATATCATAATATTTTATTTTTATTACTATTTGGATATAATGATATATATTTCATTTGATGATGGTTGTATTTGTAGAATTAAATAATGGTATATATAAATTTTAAATCTATATTCTATATCATATTGGATTATTTTATTGTAGGAATTAAATATTGTTTAATCTTAACTTGGTTGAAAAACATGACTTGGTAATAAAGAATGAGAAAATATTATATTGTATATCAAATATATTTAGCTGCATTAGATTTGAATTTTTGTTTATATGAAATTAACAATTTATTTGGTTCAATTAGGTATTCATAATTGCATTGTGTCATTGAGAGAAAAAAAAAATAGTTGTATTTGGTCTAAATTTTTACATGGGTTATATTGGGTTTTGTTTGGCCCAGTATCATGTTGTTTAAAAAAAAAAGAAAAAAAAATATTTGATAAGAATTTTATCTCTTCTTCCTTGATTACAGAATAAATCTACGAATTAACAACGTCAAGACGCAAGATAAAATGCAAATATCAATTAAAAAGAATTTTGTTAGCAACTCTTTTAAATATATTTTTGTTAGCAAGTTTTAATATATTTGAAAGTAAAAATCTAAGCTTCCAAATCTTATCATTTTTTCGTTGTAATTTTAGAGTTTTCAATCTTGAAATCTAGTTAAGGCATATATCAAAGTAGCAGCAGTGGAAAATTAAAAGAGTATTGTACCTTGAACTTTAAAAATCACATTCCAAACAAATATAAATTTTGTTTTTCTATTATCAAATATAATATGCACCTGCATAATATTGAAAAAAAATTATATTAGAAAAAGATATTAACATCAATGTATATGAAATTATATATAATCTGATAATAAGAAAGCTAAACTGAAACAAATAAATTTGATTGAGCAAAAAATCATATAAAACTGGGAAGAAAAAAATAGATGTTTTGTTCAGAAAAATGGATGATCTTATATAATGAAGAGGAGATGTCGATTTAGGGTTAAGAAATTGAAATCTTCTAGTGGAATATTCTATTAGCTTGCAGAGCAATCTCAATAAATTGAATGATAATCTTTGATTAAATCTTCTAATATTTACATATTCCAACTAAAATAATTAACTAAAGATAGAATATATTTTTTTTTAACAAAAAAGCCTTATTTAAAGAAGTAAATAGATTTGAATATGATCTTGACTTAGAATAATTTTTTTTACATTTGTAGAAAATAAATGGAAAAATAAATTATGTAGCATTTATTTTTTAAAATTTTAATAAATACTAAAAATAACAAACGAAAATATAGTTACCAAACTCGGATTAGTTAGCAATTTAGTTTTTAAATTTTAGATGTACACCACAAAATTCGTAAAATTTTTATTAAATAAATTTTAATAGCACGAATTTATATCTAAATCTAAACAAATTATAACTACCAACAATATTTTCAAAGTATTTTATGGAAACTGAATAACATAAAATATTTGATGCGTGATTAAGATAAATAAAAACGATCTATTTATATTTTTTGATTAGTGAATATTTTTATCATACATGAATAACAATATTTTCTTTATAAATTTTATTTATAACAATTATAAAATCTAAACAAAATCTCTTTAATATCTTTAAACCCGTTTGACCCGTTGACCCCCTAATATATATTAGTGACATGCATGAAATTAAAATGATTATGATTAGAGATCTCTAATGGCATATATTGTAATTTCTTACAAAATCAACGTTACAAACTTATAGGATGTACTTCCCAAATAGTAGTATAAGATATATTAGATCAATGATCATTGCCGAGTATTCTCTAGTCCTGCTGGAGCTCTACCATTTGTTATTTTGACATTTGCCAGACAAAAAAGAAAGAAAATAAAAATGTTTTTTTTTTCTATAGTGTTTCGATAACTAATAGTCTAATACACACTTTGAGATATTACGCAGGGTATAGGACTTCGTAATCCTATGGATATATATGATTGTGTACTATCCTGGGTACGTACATGACGGTGTACTCCCATGGGTATATAACGGAATACTTTGCGTGATACACGCAGTTGTAAATATGTATCTTATACACGCAATAAAAATGATTTCATAAATTATATGATAAGGTACAATGAAAATGACTGTGTATTCTTCTATAGGGTACACGGCAGTGCTCTCACAGTTAAATAAAAATTAATTTTGTAAACCGAGAAACAAAACCGGATTTTTAATTGCTAATTTATGTAACCTTAGACACATTCATGTAATATATCATTCATAACCTTACGTGAGAGTAACACTTTCCATATACATTCATTAATAAAATCAACTTTACATTAGGAAGTTAACTAAAAGAAATTGTTAACTTGTGTAAGAATTATCTTGAAATTCAATTTAATTTTTTTTATCGTCTAAATTTATTATTAATTGCAAATTATGAGAACTGTTACATAGACGATTCTACAACTGACAATTCTTTCCGACCCTTACTAGATCCACGACAGACTACACTTCCTTCTTCGTGATCTTGATGAATACCTTCAATGATCCACGACCTGGCGACACTTCCTTCTCTGCATAGAATCCTGGCGAACGGCTATAATTGTACATCGCTGGAGATCTCTTGCACACTTGCCTCCATTAATCTGCAAATTTGTTAATAAATCGTAATATCTGGGACTCGAACCCTAGACCTCTTGGTGTAGAAGCATTAATCATTTCACATTTATGCAAAAAAAATCCTAAATCAGAAAGGATCATATTTTTTTACTTCATATATCCAAACCAAACCATTTTAAAAAGAATCAAATTAAAAACTTCAAAATTGCCACGTTTTCCATCTTCAAATAATGTCTAAATAACACATAACTACAAAATAACATAATTGTGCTTGACTGGATTGAATAACAAATCCAAATTATATTGAAATCTATTGTAATTTGAGAAAATTGATTCGGAATTGTATGGCCTTAATTCAGCTGAAATTAAATGAAAACAGAGGATACATTAGTAGAATTCCAAATATATTTATTTTCGGATTGTATGAGAATTGCATTATTTCATTAAAAACTGATGTCTCTCACTCTGATTTTCTGATCAGAATCACACGAATACAGGCAGGAGGATTTTGGATTTTGGTTTTTGGTTTTTGTTTTATAGTTTTTGATTTTCTTAGTTTTTGTTTTTGATGTAGATTTTAGTTTCTTACAAACTTGAATCGTAATTTGTTTAGATTTGGGTTTTTATGTTAATGGATAATATTATTTTTTACAAACAAAAATTTAAAAAGAAATAAAAAATGTGATCCATGGTTTTTGAGGGAGAAACTCTAAAAACATTTATTTTGGCTTTTCTTTGAAAATTGTTGAAACACTCAAAAAATAGATTCCCTATATTTTTAAGAAAACTTATTTTTTCAAAATCTTAAATGGCTACAAAATAGACTTTAGGAAAAACCAAAACCAAAAACTAGTTTAACAACCACAACCATTCAAAGCCTTAAACACTAATTCATCCCCACCATCTTTTTTAATCAAACGACATTTCTCACGGTCTCATATTATTAATTTTTTTTTCAATTTGATTCACATTTCTTGACATAAGAATCATTGACAGGTTCTTCTCTTTAAAGAGAAGAAGAAAGGAATGAGAAAATTATAAAAGAATAAAGAAGATTTAAGAAATTTGAAAAAGAAGATACATAATCATTGAAGAGAAGAAGAAAAAATTGAGAACTGAGGGTGTGATTGGTGGGTAATAAAAAAATTGAGAAGAATTGAGAAGAAAGTAATTGAGAAGAAAAAAAAAGTAATAAGTAGAAGAATAGAGAAGAAAAGAAAGATGAATTTTTTCTATTGATTGGTGGTTAATGAGAGTAATTGAGAAGAATTGATAAAAATTTAAATATTATTGTTTTAAATCTATAAAAATTAAACTAAAATTGTAGAATTATTGTGAATCATGCTCTACTTCTAAAGATTACATTATTCAATTAAACAAAATATATATTTTTAAAAACATAATTTAAATTCTACCAGCGACACCGAGATCCATATCTTTTTACTGACCATAAGTGTTCAACAATCTGATCACGAACTATCCGCATATACATTTCTGCTTCTGATAATTCTTCGATTCTAACACTATCATTGTTATCTTGCTCATCCGTCATATCATGATGTTGAGCTTGTACAACATCATTCTCGGAATCAATATTTTCAAAGTCATAGTCTTTAATATTATGTAGACGAATAAAATTATGCAGACCCATTGTAGCGAATATAACACTTTTTCATGTAGTAATGTCATACCTCGGAAATTCATTTAGGACCCTCCATTTTTTCTTCCATAAGCCGAATGTTTGTTCAATAACAGAACGTAATAACGCATGCCATCTATTATACATTTCTTACTGTTTCGAGGAGGCTCACCGTTAATAAACTCTTGAAGATGATATCTTGTGCCGTCTCTATGTTCTTTTCGGTATGGAGCTAAATATCCACGTCTATTAGCAGAATCTACAAGATAATACTTACTTTCTGGAGGTACAGGAAACAGTGGATCATCACTTATCTCAGCCGCCAAAACACGTGCATCATGGGCAGATCCTGCCATCCCGACAAAACAATATGTGAAAAGCATGTCAAAATCACATATGGCAAGAACATTGAAGCTTGCAATTCCCTTTCTATTTATAAATCGGAGACCTTCTCGACCTGGTGTAACCATAACAGGTACATGTGTTCCATCAAGTGCACCAACAAATCCATAAAAAAAGGCCAATATCTTGTATCGTTTTACAAACGGTTGGAGATAGCTCCAAGTTCTTCGACTGTTCTTGGACGTATATACTCTACAGCCAACCGCTCCATTGCTTTAAGAACATCATGAAATTTTCGCCAAATTATCTCCTGGGCATGCCCAAACCTTAGTGCAATATCACGTTGTGTATCATTTTGGGCACAAATGATTAGAAAGATTGCATAACTCTCGTCGCGGCTTATGTTTGTCGAGCTTTGTAAGCCATACTTTCCATGTAATATTTCACATAACTGTGTGAATGCCTCTGAACTCATTCGGATAAATATCTGACATGAAACTTCATTACCGTAAATTTGATCTCGAATAATAAGCCATCCTCTTCCACGATCTGATGTCATAGATTGTTTATAAAAATATCTCGTATAATATTGCAGCATAGGAGATATGCAATCTTCCATATCCTCTTCTTCTTCTAGTAACATTAACTCTGCAATCTCTTCATTGTCAAGATTCTCGATTCCGAGTGAACGCAACTCGATAATTCGTTCCTGATATTTAAAGTAAATTTGAGTTAGAAATTGATGAAAAACAGATTAATTAACATATAAAATATACATGAGATAAAACAATTTTTATTTGAAATTTTCTAATACAAATAATCACTTCTTTTCCCCATCATTTTCATTTGGCCTATTAAAAAAATTTATCATTTCCGGAGCATTAGCAGAACTAAAACCTACAGATCTAGGAGAGTCAATCCCAAATAATGAAGAAAAATTTGTCCATCGTGACCCTGAACTAGTCCCGGAGTTAGGATAATAACTTGGAGAAATCGATCCTGGTCATAGTTACCGTTATCCCATGTGCCTAAGTCAAAACCTTGATCACCACCCGACCCACCACCAATGGATCCCCCACCAACAGACCCTCCACCAGTCGATCCACCACCGATAAACCCTTCACCAGTCGATCCACCACCAATAGACCCTCCACCAGTTGACCCACCACCAACATATGCTCCACCGAAAGACCCATTACCACCGTAGCCAGAAGCATCAGATCTTACGTAATCACTTCCACTATTACTGCTAGTTACTCGTAAGTTAGTTAGATCACAAGGATTCCCATATCCATCTGCACCGGATATCGCTCCAAATGTCGAATTTTATTCTCCTCACTTCGTAACTTCATAAATCCGTCATGAATATCTTCATCGTTCATCAGCAACTTGTTTGCCTCCCACCAAAATATGTTTATTGGCTCAATTGGCAATGATTCAAGTATAGCTAATGCATCACCATACGTCGGTTTTGAGCTTTGCCGTGAGCGCACCACATTCAGTAACTCACTACGAGATTCTTCCATACGTTGAAAACTTCCATCAATTCGTGCCTCAAAATTTGCTCTTCTCATATGAGTATGTCGTGTTGAAGTATTCCGAGCACGTGAAGTCGTCGCATGCGTTTTGTGTCGAGCATGTCGAGTTATCTCTGTAGGTGACCGAGAGATTTGTGGCAAATTATCGTCATATGTTCTTAGATTAGAATTATCCGGAGGAAGTGCGGTTCGACCATTTTCTTTTGTGTCATCCGCTGGCACATCATCATCATCATCATTATATGGTTCTTTTTCGAGATCAAGTTGAACTCCAAGAATGTGGGGTGAATAGCGAGAGTCTTTCTCAAGATCGTGTTTGCTATGTATAACATCTAATAAATCTTGGAACGGAAGAGGCTTATTTTGTAACACCGTTATATATTTTTTGTTGGTTTCACCGAATTCTTATAAAATAAATATGATTTATGAGTATGATATTAGCATGTTTATAAGAAATTATAAGTTAAGAATAATTAAAATAAAAATATAACCGCGCATCGATCCTTCCACCATGACGGTTCCATCTCGATCTGCCCTGATGAATCAACATGCGTAACAGTACGCTTGGATAATATGTTGTTGAATACCACTATTTTTTTCAAATAATTGAATTTACTTTTCATCTTGGGTTCCCATTTAACTGAATCACCAGTTACTTCAACAAATTTTTCTTCGATCCTCCGTTTACCAGCAGCTAATGGTACCCTAATCGTATAGTCTTCTGCCTCTAATTCAGCGATTACAAGCTCTAGAAATATTCGAGTTGTTCTAGGCATCCATTTATGCTAACCACAATTTAAAATTTAAACAATCACAATTATATTTTAAAAATAAAAATAGATAAAACAATAAAATGATATAAAAAATATATTAATAAACATACATTGCGTCTTGGACCACTTGCACCTCTACTTGATGTTCTTTCACCAGTATTTTCACGACGATCGTCCTCTACCGACTGCTCCGCGATGACCTCTACTACGTGTATTATCTGATCTGCTTGTCATCTTCATAATATATAATAAAATTAGTAAGATGTAAAATCATTAGTTAAACAATTTAGACTTAAAAATTATTTGAATCTTTCCATATTATAAAAATTATACTACTTAAGATATAAAGCATATAAAAATATTTTAATCAAAATATTTTTACATTTCATTTTTTCTGGCATCAAACATTCTTAATATATATATATATTACACCAACAAAATTATTAATTAAATAAAAATAAATTAAATTTTAAGATATATATATATATATATATATATATATATATCTATATATATATATCTGACTCATTTAAAATAATTACTAACAATAAAAACAAAATTTTCTTTAATTAGTGCTATAAAAGTAATTACTTCAAATAAATTATAGAAATTAAATATAACATAAATTTAAATTCATAAAACATGTAAAGGATAAGAAATTAAATTATACCTTCTATATTGAGATGAAAATTGGAATGAAATATTAAATTTAAATAATTTAACAAAAAAAATCTCAAGATTGTTTTTTGGATGGAGAAAACGTTTGCAATGGAATGTGTAAACTATGAGAACAAATATTCCTATTTATAAACTATGAGAACAAATACTTCTATTTATAAGCAAAGTATTTCTCTCTCGCTTCCTCCACCTGTTTATAAAAAAGTTTTAGAATTGATTTATCATTTTAGAAAATGTGCCACTTATCTAGAGGATATAGTTCAACTTGTTTTTTAGTGGGCGAATGATTTCTACTTGTTTTTGCTTTCTGGAAGAATTATTTCTTTTTTTACTGTTTTGTTTTTCTTCTTGACTGGTAAAAAGATAATACATATGAGAAGATTTTTTTTTGTTTTTTCATTTCTTTTCTTCTACCAACATCATCCAATCAGATCCTCAGCGAAGAAGATGGAGGTGAGGTTTGAGAAATTATTATTTTAGTAGTTTAGTGTTAATGGCATTGATGTAAATAAGAGATAAATGCTGGACAACAAAGTCTCATAAACAGTAAAAACTACCCAAAACTTAAACCACAATTAAAACCACCTATTTTGTTAGTTGCAAACTAAAAATCTACCCACCCACTTAAAATTCCCTTAAAAATACTTTTTTTTTTGTAAGAATTCATGAAAGAAGATCTATAATAATATATAAATGATAGTACCCAATTTATTAATTATTAATCGATTGTGAGCTCAAAACTCATAAAATTTAATATGGTATGATAGTTTAGTTTGTTGATTCAAATAAAATGATTTAAGTCTGGTTTATTGCTAGTTCTAGAGTTTGATTAAGTTCGACGTAAAAGTTATTATCTCGGAAAACCATGTTAGAAATCTCACTTAAAAAGTGTGATGGATACGTTTTCACAAAAAAAAAAAAAAGTGTGATGGATAATAAAGTATAAATAACATAAGCTAATCCACTAGTTTACCAATTGACTTTTTTTGAGTTTGAAAGTAACGACCTATAGCAATACACAGAGGACATTGGTTAATAATCGATTTTGAGTTAAAAATTCATAAAACCTAACAATGCATTAGAGTTTAATTATATGCCAACCTAAACCGAATTAAAATTGGTCATGGTTGAATCGGTAACTTTTTAATATATTTTATTGTCTCTTTCAAGTATTCACGCGTGACGACTTTTTTTCTCTCCCTTTTGCGAAAGTTTCTTCACACCGCAGATCTGCATTGCCTCTCCGGTGTCCGGCTTTATCCGGCGCTGCGAGAGGGCTCCCGTATGAGAAGGATCGTTGCTGTTATGTACTAGGTTTTTGTCTCGTCGGCGGTTTGGCGGCTGATCAAGCTTTTCTTCTCATCGCATGTGGCAGAAGATCTTGGTGCGTGGTGGCTATGCGTGGTAGATGTGGTAATTCCTCGGCTGGTTATCCTCTACTAGGGGACGGTAAGAGTCTCCGGCTGGGCTATAGGCAGTTTTCTACTATGAGTCGTCGTTCGCGCTTTGGTGGGTCGTGTGATCTGCCTCGATTGTGCCAACAGAGGATCTTAGTCTCACTCGGTGGTGTTGCTACTTTCGTCTCCTCTTCCGATTTGGCTTCGGGGTCCAAAATCTTCAGGCGTGTGAGAGGTTGTCTTTGGTGCGTGACGGCTAGGGAGACTCATGGTGGTTTGCCTTCTCACTTTGATCGGATCTGCTCAAGGACGACAGAGGATCTAGTGGATGGTTGCCACTGTCTCTTTGCGTTAGGCCTGAGAGTTTCCTCGGAGTTTTGTTACTCCTTTTGCTCTCAATCCGGCGATCTGCTCGATCTTTCTCGGTTTGCATTTGGATCTCGTCATGGATGTGATTGTGGTGGGTGTGTGTTGTTGGACTTCGAGCGTTTGGTCTCGGCCAGCTTAGCTGCTTAGGAGCATCTCCTATCTCGAAGTTTAATTGATTCTGTTATTGGTTTACTCTTCGAGCTCTTGTTTTTCCGTTTATCTGCTCAGACCGCCTTGATGTTACTTAGCTTTGGTTTTGTTGTGCTGTAATGTTTGCTGCCTCTAGTGGAGTAGAGGTTTTGTTGGCTTGTGCTTTGGTTTGTGGATTAGCTTACTTGGTGATTGGAGGAGCTAGTAAGACCTCTCGGAATTAAAGCGCTGTTTTGTATTATTGGCATTTGCTCTGTGCTAGCCGACCTCGGAGAATGAATTTGGTAGAGTGAGCTAGTGTTTTTGTTTCGTTTGGTTCGTGTGATTCTATTCTGAGAGAGTTCATGGATAGTTCAAAGAACCGCTCTCACGTGGCGCGGGTGGAGTCGGTGATCGAGTGCTCTTTGCTCGAACCCGTTGATAGCTCAATTTTCACGGGCTTCCGGTGAAAAGCTTTCTTTCGATTGAGTTTTTAATGTTTCGACCACTTCCGTTTGATAACTTGTTGCTTCTTCCTTTAGGTGTCTTCTAGAAGAAAACTTCAGAATCAGTTATCACTTCATTGATTCTGAAAGCGTCACTGTTTTTGTTGATGTCGACGGACTGATTGTTTTTGCTTCCATGTTTTTATTCTTTTTTGTCATGGGACCAAACTGTAGGATTTACTTCGTGTAACTCCTAAATGTTTTCATTTTTCTAATGAAATATTTACAATCTTAGAAGAAAAATAAAATTGTCCCTCAAACAATTTTTATACAAATAATCTATTTTTAATAGATAAAAATCTCAATATTTATGAATACAAAAATTGCAAACAAGCAAAAAAAAAAGACATCTAAATTGTTTTTTTCTTCTGTGAATGGCCATAAGAAAACAAAATTCTCTTATAAATGTAGCATTGGGCCGGGTATCAAGGTTTGTTGATATGTCTTAGGGTCTGACTGGTGCGTTTTACCGAAGAAAAGGTTTTCTTCCCAATTCATCTGGCCCCACATATTTTTTTTTTGTTATCAAAGTAAAAGCAGATTTTGGGAAGAAAACGTTCTTCTGCTAAATATGAGAAGAAAACTTTTACCTTACTTTTTTCATTTTACTTTGATAACAAAAAAGAAAAAATGTGGGGCCAGAAGAATTGGGAAGAAAATTTTCTTCTGTAAAACCGCTCCAGTCAGACCCTTAGTAATTTTGTGGGTGAACACTGAGCAGGTTCCTTTGTAACTTAAATCATCTGAATCAAAATGCACATGACAAAATGGTCACACATTAATTTGCAAGTACAAGTATTAAATCTATATCTTAACATATATAGTAGAGATAGTTTTCTTAATATAGCCATAGTAAAAAAAATCATATATTTTGTCTTTTGTTTTTACAAACTACTGTAGACTGTAGTTAGAACTATTATTATTTTTTATTTTTTACTCTCTTTCTTTTTTTTTGGGTCAAACTTCGTTTTACTTCATCTATTGTCATCAAATATTCAACCTCTTTCTGGTGTGAAAATAACTGTAACACCCCGGTTTCAAAAATATAGTGGTACATACGGAGAGGTTTAAAAGAATTGATTTGGCCACCTATGTCACCAAAGTGCACTTATCTTTTCGGTCAACCGTCATGAGAGAACTCCACAGTTAAACGTGTTTGGGCTGGAGTAGTTTCAGGATGGGTGACCTTCCGAGAAGTGATTGCCGGAACTGTGTGAGTGAGGACAAAACACAAGGATAGATCATGTGGTGATTTGTATGGTCGGTAAACAAGTCTTTAAAGCCTCTCGGACGTAGTGGATCGGTCGTTGGACATGGATGGGCCCATGGGCCCGAGAGAGGAAGTGGTGCCCACAGGTAGGGATGGTCGGGGCGTTACAAGTGGTATCAGAGCCGAACCCAGACGAGTGTGGAGTCAAGAAGGCTCACACCGTCGGGGGTGACGGTCTTGGTGCGCAACGAGGACGTTGCTATATGTTAGTGGGGGGTGAATTGTAACGCTCCGACCGTCCCTACTAGTGGGCCCCACGTCCTCTCTCGGACCCATGAGTCCACCCCTGTCCGATGGCCGGTCCGCTACGTCCAGGAGGCTTTAAAGACTTGTTTACCGACCCTACAAATCACCACATGATCTTTCCCTGTGTTTTGTCCTCACTCACACAGTTCCGACAATCACTTCCGGAAGGTCACCCATCTTGAAATTGCTCCAGCTCAAGCACGTTTAACTGTGGAGTTCTCTCTGGACGTTTGACCGAAAAGATAAGTGCACTTTAGTGACATATGTGGCCAAATCAATTTTTTTAAATCCTAATTTTTTTTTTTTTTTTTTTTAAATTTCTCCGTATGCACCACTATATTTCTGAAACTGGGATGTTACAATAACAACTTGGCCAAAACGTGGTACTTGTGGTAGGAACAAGTATGTTGGGTTGTTGCCCTACGCATAATAAGTAGATATATTATTGAATTAATTACGGATTTTGCCCTTTTTCATAGTGGCATTTGTGGATTTTGCTATTTTTTGAATAGTTTATGGATTTTGCCCTTTTTCAGGCTCCAAAAATATGATTTAACATGCGTTTCACTTGTTATATTTGGGTTTAGTCGGTTCCATTTGTTCTTAGAGTTTAGTATTTTGTATAAAGTACGTATTTTTGTAAAAAAAATCATAACTACGTACATTTTGAAGTGTTAAAAATGGCATAATCTATAAACTATTCAAAAAATGGCATTTTCGTAAATTTTTTCCAAACAAGTTGCATTTTAGACAATAATCCCTATATTATTCCTATAAAAAAAGTAGATATATTATTTTGTCTTTCCTCTTCTTCTTTTCTTGTCACATTATAGATTATTTTCTTATATCAATATATACACATTATATATCCAATGAAAATACTACTAAATTTTCTTAGAATAAAGCTGCAGTACCCACTATCTAAGAGCATCAGCAGTGGCAAAACCATGAGGATAGATGTTAATAATAGATTTATTATAAAATTTATTGAAGAGAGAGGAGGAGAATTGACAGGCGGACAGAAAGAGAGGAGAGATATAGAGAGAGATTTCTTTTTCTAATTTTTCCATCCACTCAAATCTTGCCACGTGGACTTTACATCCGATGCATACAACTTGCAACTTAACACCCGTTTCTCATTTCTACACACTCAATTCTAATATTTTAGGTTTTTTTATTACTCACATCCGGGCAAATGTGTTGCCACTGCGCATGGTCTAAGCATTTATCATATCACGTTTGCCATTGGTCTTATCTCTTACTATTTTATCATCCCGTTTCGATTTTTTATCGGACAAGCCAACTAAGTATCACGCAGCTTGCTTATTTATTAATCGGTCTTACGTACTCGATGATATATGAATAATTTTAAACTTTATATTTCCTATATGTTTATTATAATATTCAAACATTATATCTAAGGGTCGACTTTGTCCATTATAAGACTTGATAATTCTCGTTCTGAATCTAGAAAAAATAAAATGATTATAGATATTTTTTCCATCCCGGAAACTTAAGAGCATTTTCACATAAATAAAACATGTTTATAATCGTATTATTAAGTATGGAAAAAGAATATTAATATTAGTCTTTTTTTTTTTTTTTTTTTTTTTTTTTTTTGATCAAAGGAATATTAATATTAGTCATGACAACCATTATCACCATTGGCACGCATCACCGGCACTGAATTTTGTAATTGGCGTGTTACATTTTATATATCTTTGATGTAATATGTATGATTGTATATATATCAAATTGGGTTGACAAAAAAAAGAGTATATTCAAAGTGGCGTGAATCGTGCGAATTAATTTTATAATCACAATCACGTGCACCTAATCCACCCGGTCCATCAAATATTATACATAATGTAATCCTCCTATAAGTTAAGTTGGTCTCCTTGAGTAGCCATTTTATGCGAAAATGACCCCAAACGAGTTTATAATATTTTTTTCTTTGTCAAATATGAAATGTAAACTTTAACAAAAAATAAAAATAATATGAAATGTAAACTAATGCGTGTCGACTTATCTTCATTGAATTTTTAAGACAATATCTAAAAAACAATTATATATTATGCCAATTTTTTGGTGTTTGCGTCTTTGTTTATTACGCATACGCGAAACAATTCGTTTTTAATTTTGCAAAAGATTTGGATTATTCTGTAAATGATAAAACTACTAAAACACAATCTGGCCCATTTGCATGGATAAGAATCTGTCGCGAAATAACAATGACTTTTCGTGTGAAGGTACAGTATATCAATTCCTTATATCTCGCCGTAACAAATCTATATATATAATGAAAGAGTATTCTCTCCATCTAACCTATCCAGCTAAGCATCTACATAAACATCCACCTAAACAATATTATTTATTTAACATTAAAATACACTCTAAACATTCATTTAATGCATATTTATGTTACTTATAATTAATAAAAAAAAGAATTATGTAAAATAAATGAGATGTTAAAATAATAATAAAACTATAAAAATCTTATATATATAATGAAAGAGTATTCTCTCCATCTAGCCTATCCAGCTAAGCATCTACATAAACATCCACCTAAGCAATATTATTTATTTAACATTAAAATACACTCTAAACATTCATTTAGTGCATATTTATGTTACTTATAATTAATTAAAAAAAAGAATTATGTAAAATAAATGAGATGTTAAAATAATAATAAAACTATAAAAATATGAGAAATTGTTAATAATACCCTGTTTCATACACCCTTTTTTAACATTGCCCCTTTTTGCTTGCCATTTTTAAAAATACCCCTTAATTAATTCAAATATGACCAAAGTACCCTTGCTTTCATAACCTAAGATCTGCACGGTTCTCTCAACCATTCTCTCTCTTTCTCTCATTTCGATCGGCGACGATTTTCTGATCTCGATTCCGATATCTCGATTCCGATATCAGATCGGCGTCTCCTTTCGATTTCGCTTTCTATCGGTGGTAAAATCTCGTTGTTCGTTTTCGATTTGATCTGTTCGATTTCGATCGGCGTTTTTGTTCGATTTTGATTTCTCAGCGTCTCCGTCTCCGTCTGTGTTTTATTTCGATCTGTCCCACATCGATTCCAGGTTAGATTCCTCATTATGTTTTAGAAGCTTTTTTGAAAGGTTTGTCTTTTGGAAGTTAGATTCGGTGGTTTGATTCTGTGGTTAGATTCAGTGTTTCTGTGAAAGTTTTCTCTTTTTGAAACTTTTTTGATCTCATTATTGACTGATAACGCTTGATTTGACTGCTCGATTTTGAACTGTAGATTTTACAACATTTTTAAAGGTTCGTTCTTAACTTGTAAATGCTTCTTAATGCTTGATTTAGGGTATATCCTCTCTGATTTATTCCATTTCTTGATTTTATAACCGTTAACTGTGGATTTTACAACATTTTTTAAAGGTTCGTTCTTAACTTGTAAAGGTCTTAAATGCTGAATTATTCATTTGCTGTATTTTACAACCGTTTTAAAAAGGTCTTAAATGCTGAATTATTCTTTTACTGTATTTTACAACCGTTTTAAATGTTTTACATTCTTGACATTATTCCTTTTCTGGATTTACAACCGTTTTAAATTTTTTACATTCTTGACATTATTCCTTTTGTGATTTACAACCGTTTTAAATTTTTAACATTCTTGACATTATTCCATTTCTGGATATGGTTTTTATGCTTGGTTTTTACGCAGATGTCTAACAATGACTCATTGGATGTGCTTAACCTACCGCCCCGTATATATAATCCCGGGTTTGAACCAAACATTGGAGCTGTTGTTATTCAACATTTCGAAACGCATTTGGTCAAAAAAGTTGAGCTCGCACTAGGGGAGGAACAGTTTAATCTAATTAAAGCCTCTTTCCTTGGTCCTATTATTGAACTAGCAAAAAGAAGTGGAGTTAATTTTTCGGGGAAGATTTTCCACTTCTTGATGCAGCGAAGGTTGCTTTTAAAGGAGAAGAATCTCTGGTTCACATTTGACTCCCAGCCAATGCGATTCTCAGAGAGAGAATTCTTGCTTACCACAGGTATATCTAAATTAGTTTTGTTTTGTAAGTTTTTAATCAATTTACAATGTGTTTTAAAAGTTTTACAATGTATTTAAAAACATTTAACAATGTGTTTTACAAATTTTTATAAAACTCTAATATCAAATTTGTATTCACTTACAAGTGTTCAGTGTGACCTGATTGATAGTGAAATGCTTCGAAAAGGCAAAGCTCCATCAAAAGCTCCATATTTCTGGACTCAGAAAGAGCATTTTACGCTGGAACAACTCCAAAAACGTTTGTTTGAACCAAATCAGCTGCATCCACTGGATGCTGAAGAGAAACTGAGTCTAGGTATGGTAATTTTGACAGAAGCCTTTCTCTTTACACCAGGTTCGTTGGAGAAAATCCCTTTGTCTAGACTGGTACATGCTTCAGAATTCGCAATCTACACATCTCAACCGTGGGGCAAGCATGCATATAGGGTTCTTGCTACAAGCATCCAACGGATAAATGAGAATACTTGGGCAAAAGGCACATATGAAGTAAAGGGATTTACAATGGCGATACTACTATGGGCCTTCAGCGCAGTTCTATCTTTGGGCTCAGCGTTTGCAACAGAATGTGTTACATCAAGATCTGAGTATCCTTTGTGTTTGAAATGGGAAACAACTCAAACACCAAGATTTTCTCATGTTGTCGATGTCGTCAAAAAAATGAACTCAGTAAGTGTGGAATCCCCTCTTTTAATTTCCTTAGTTTTAAGATTGATTTTTAACATATATCTTATTTTTACAAGAGTTTTTAAAGGTTTTATAAGTTGTTTTCTTTTGCCAGGTCAAGGTTAATACAGTGATTGGAAACCCGTACGAATATAGCTATTTAGTTGCTAGTTCGCATGAAGACGACATAGACTTCAAAGAAATTGTTCGTCTTGTTTAAAAAGGATACAGACTCAAAGAAACTGATTGGAGTGCTGGATTTATTGATGTTTTTACTGTATTACAAGAAATAGGGGAACAAACAATGAATAACAACTTGTCTGACAGCGAGAAACTCGACAAGATCATAAATTTACTTCAAGACTTCAACAGGAGGATTGCAGTAATAGAATATGTTCTTAAAAGCCGTCTTGAAAAAGATGAGACTGAGAGATGCGAAAAAGAGGTAATTAAATGGGATTTTTTTTTTTTGTCAGTTACATGTGTATATAGTATATATTAAGATATCTGTATCTTTTTTTTTTGCAGTCTGATATACAAGAAGAAACATGTGCCAGATCAGAAGAGGTATGTGAATAATTTTATTAAATCCTTTTCAATCAAAATTCGGATAGCTTTTTACAAGTATTCAGAATGTTTTAAAAAAGTTTTTATAACTCATCTTAAATAATTTACAAAGTTTTTTTAAAAAGTTATTACAAAGGTAATTCAAACTTTTTTGTTACATATTGTTTTTTGTTTACTGAATATGATTGTTTTGATTCTGTAGCAGTCTGACAAAGCTTGTCCCAATATAGATGGTGATATTGGTGTTGATGGTGATAGCAGAGAAGGTGATGAATGTGGTCCAAGTAGAGATGGTGATATTGATGTCGATGGTGATAACAAAGAAGATGATGAATGTGGTCCTAGTACATTTGAAGATTCCATTCGTGAGCCAAACACAGAGGACGGGAGCTATGCTGAAGATGATGAAAACAGCCAGAAGATTCGTTCTGAAGATGATACAACTGAACCTACAACAAAGGTATATTGATCTACTTTTGTTTAAAAAGTCCTTGATATCTGAGTATCATTTTTGGTACTAATCCTATGGTTTTACAAGAGGTTTTAAAGTGTTTTAAACGGTTTTACAAGGGTTAATATGTTTTACAAGGGTTTTATAAGGATTTTACAAGGGGTTTTAAAGTGTTTTAAAGGGTTTTACAAGGGTTTTTAAAAGATTTTATATAGATCTTACAAGTGTAACAACTTTTTGAAAACCCCTACCCCAAATTTCTCTACTCCAAATTTCATTATTATCTGAAAATCATTTTTGGTACTAATCCTATGGTTATAAACACTTTTATAGGATAAAACCCCTACCCCAAATTTCTCTACTCCAAATTTCAATATTATCTCTCAAGATAGTCAGGATTGTGGGAAAGATGTCTCCAATAACAAAAAGGTAGGTGAGAGTAGTGCAAATAAGGGTAAGGATAAGGAGAAGGAAGGAATTTCAGTTTCTGAAACAAACAATGAGGCATGTAAGAAAAGTTCTGAAAGTAAGAAGTACTGTAGAAAGAAGAGATATGTCAGAGAAAGAAAAGAGGTTAGTATTCAATATTATAAAAGAAGATTTCTTACAAAATGAAGGTCAATTTAGAGATATGTTTTAAATGTTTATAATGAAATATATTCAAAGTACTTACAGGGGACTTTTTTTTTACTTTTTTCACCTGCAGACAAATAAGCGTAAACAAGGGGATAATTCTTATAATGATATTCCTACAAGAAAACAGGTAAGAATTCAATTTTGTAAAACAATCTGTTCGTTTTTATAAACTAATTTCACAAGGAATGCATTGTTGCATTTCTTTTGTACATATATAAGCAAAGACATTACAAGTTTTACAAATTGTAATGTCTTTTATTACTTCACAAGGAATGCATTGTTTTAAACTGAGTATTCGTGGCATTGTTTGAAATTTTTACAAGTTGTTTTTATAAGTGTTATTTTGTTTTTTTGTTTGCAGCCTCAGAGAAAAAAATGCAAAAATACTGACAAAGTCAGCAAGAACATGTGATCAAGAATTAGGGGATAAAGCTGATAATGATGTTCCACTAAAAACTAGTCAACAAGATGTAGATAATAAATCAGAAGTTGATGGTCCATCAAGAAGAAGCCAGCAAAGTCAAGTGCCTTCCATTTATTCTCAGCCACCCAACACTTCATCCCTTTGCAAAAGTTGACACAAAAAGGTTTGAAAGTTTATGTGAATGGAAGAAGATGACGAAAAACAAGTGAGTTTTAAGTTTGTAAAACTCAAAATAATATTCATAACGTATTATAAAGGTTTTACATCATCTCTGATTTTTACAATGTATTTTAAAATGATTTTACAACGTATTTTAAAGATTTTACATTGCCTCATTGGATGTACATTGACTCATTGGATGTTCTTATAATTATATATATATATATATATATATATATATATATATATATATATATATATATATATATATATATTTGTTGTAGGGTGCTAACAGTTGGGGGAATCAAAGTAGATTCCAAATGGTTCACAACACTAGAAACGCAGGGAAAACCAATATCAGGATCGGTATGTATGATTTTCTTTCAAGTATTCTAATCTTGTAAAACTTTAAAAAACCATTGTAAATTTTAAAGTTCATATAGACTAGCAAACATGAGTAATTTGTTTTCCTTTTTGTGTGTGTTTTTCTTAGTATGTTGATGCAGCTTTACACTTGATCAAAACTAGAAGGAAAAATCATCCAGAAATGTACCTTTACAAAACTGTTGTTTTTGTTGGATCATCTTTCTTAAATGCGATTGACTATGAGTATGCTGAGTTTGTACTCGCAAAAGATAATTTTCAGTTTAGTTCTGAAGAGATAAGTAAGCTGGAGATTGGAAGCAAGACAAATTACATATATGCTCCTATGTGCTTGAAAGGAAATTGTTGGGTTCCAGTAGTGATCAATATCGAGAGAAGGTCTTTGATCATTCTCGATTACGCGACACCATTTGTTTCAGAAAATGTTAAAAGGATGCATGTGGTTGCATATTCTGTTGCGATGCCGTACATTTTGCGCAAGCTCCTCAACAAAACAGATATGGATGTTTCTGCATTCAAAATATCTGTAGTGGACAATATATCACAGGTAAATTTTGTGATAAGTGAGATTGTAGATTGTATTCATTAAAACCTTTTTTATATGTCTTTTTTGTTTTTTTTTGTTTTTGATGCTAGGCTGAAAAGATTGAAGATACTGGGATGTACATGATGAAGATGATGGAATGCTATGCTATGCATATTAATGCAAATGAGAAACTTTCAGAAGGAAAAATTGGAGACATGAGAAAGAAACTTGCGGTTGACATCTTTACAGAAATAACAGATTTCTAGGTAAGACTTCTCTCAGGTTTTAACATGTAAATTAGAAACCTACAACTAAGCTTATATTTCTTGATTTATTACTTTGATTAGGGGCTAATTGTAAGAGCTGGGAAGAAAAGATTGCTGGGGAAAAATGATCTGTTCTTTTTGAAGAAAACGTTGCTGTTTTACAAATTTTTAATTTTTGCTGAGAATATCTGTAGTGATTTTCCCATGAATTTTACTTTGTATAACTCTCTAGTTGTGAATTTAAGTTTTTTTTTCTATGTACCTGCATCTATAACATCCAGTCTTCATTTATACCATTTTATCTTTTGATGTTAAGTTTTACAAGCTATCTAAACATTTTACAAGCTATGTGACAGTGTTTACACCGTATTTTTAAAGTTTATGCAAATGTTTTAAAAGATTTGAGAAAGTTTTACAAGATTTATCTATTTTATTTGTGAATATTGAATTGAATGTTTTACAAAGTATTTTAAAGTTTTTTATGCTATATGTGAATATTATGTTAAAGTTTACAACATGTTTTTAATGTTTTTACAATGTATATGATTATATATAGAAAGAACTTTTAAGGTTTTACAATGTTTATAAGCTTATGAAAATAAAACCATCTTATTTATATTTTTATCAAAATTTTCATGATTCTTTAAATTTACAAGTGTTTTACAAAGTATTTTCAAGTTTTTAAAAGATTTTTCAAAATTTTGCAAGGTAATTTTAGTTTTATAATATATTTTTCAAAGATCTACAGTGTGTTTTAAAAGTTTATAACGTGTTTTAAAATGGTTTTACAACCTGTTTTTAATCGAACTAAGAATAAGATAGTTGTAAATAGTTGGGCCGAAATAAAAAAGAAAAAACCTTTAAAACACTTTAAAACCCAAAAACAACCGTTTGATAGAGAAAAAAAAAAATAGAAGGGGGAAAAAAACCGATTCTCTCAGTCTCCTTCTCCGTTGAGTACAAGAAGAAGAAATTAAGGGTTTTCGCTTAGCTTCACGGCTTTAGATTCTACACTTTCGCCTTCTCCGTTTTCATAAAGTTCAATCTCGGCTTCTCCGTTTTCATAAGGTTCAATCTCGACTTTTCGGCTTCTTCGATATCATCTGCCTAGGGTTTTGGGTTCCGTCACATCAGTCGATTTTACGGTTAAATTACTTTAAAACTTCGTTACTTTTTTGATTCATATGCGAAATTAGGTTATTTCCCCTTCAAAATCGAGTTTTTGTGACATTGGATGATTTTTGAGATTTTGTGATTTTTTTTGTAGATCAGTTTTTATTCTTACAAGGACTTAAAAGGACTCTAGAAATTCAATTAATTTTACCTTTGTTTTACAATCTTTTACAATCGATTTAACAAGCAATTTAAATGGTTTTCAAAAGGGATCTAAATGGTTTGATTCTCTGAGAATGTTTTTGAGTATTGATGAGACTTTTCACTTTTCACAAAGCTTCCAAGTAGATAATGATGTTTGCAATGTACTACTCTATTTGCATTTCTAGAGTTGTTCGTTTACATGATTTAATTTTACATGCGTTTTTAAAGCTCTTAAAGCTGTTTTACAAGCAGTTTAAAAGCTTACAAAGGGGTTGTAAATGGTTTGATTTTTTTGAGAATGCTTTTTGATGGAGATGTTTTAATTGTTTTTCTATCTTTCCTGCAACAGGGTGAAAAATGAGTCAACCTACAAAGAGGCCGTTTCTCCCAAAAAGACTGATTGACCCATGGAATGAGGTGGATAATTTGAAAAGAATATCAAAGTATTCTTCAGAGAAACTTTTATTGAAGGTTGTCAAGGATTCACTTAGTCCCACTGAGTTCAATCAGATTCAGAATTCTTTCTTGGGACCAATCATAGATTTTGCGGAACGTGAAGGGATCTGTTTCTCATCACAGCTGGTCCATCACTTTCTTCAGAAAAGAATAATGGTTAACAATGAGGAGTTGTGGTTTGTCTTCTCAGAACAACCCCTCAGATTTTCTCTAAGGGAGTTTGTTATTACTACAAGGCTGCCTTTGGGTGATGATGCATCACAAAGCCAGTCAAGAGGAAAAAAGAGAAAGAAAGAAGATACATGGATGACGGCTGGTTTAAGTTTGAAAGATCTCCTTAATACCTTGTCTACAAAAGGCAATGCGATGGATCCTGATGAGAGGGTTAGGTTAGGTGCTCTGATTCTAGTGGAGGGCATCTTAATTGCTTCAAACCCTGTAAACAAGATAGAGAAAGAACATCTGGTAAGAGCTAGTAGTTTCACAGAGTTCTGCAAGTATCCGTGGGCTCGCATTGTTTACGGGTCTTTGGTGGATTGCTTGAAGAAGATAACTCCGACTCAATTGTTTAGAGACCAATGTGGGCTTCCTGGGTTTGTTTTTGCAATCCAGATTTGGGCTTTAACCGCAGTTGCAGAGTTGGGACAGAATTTTGGCAGTCGGGTCCTAGAACCCAACGACAATCGTCCACTGATTTCACAATGGATGACAACAAAATGCCCAACTAAGAAAGATATAGCAAACGTTACACAGGTTGCAACGGTATGACAGTTTTTCTCTACTACTTTTTTCCAACTAATAAGGTTTACAATTGTTTTACTTTCTTATACAAGAATTTTAAGAAGTTTACAAGGGTTTTAAAAAAATGGCAAGATTTTTACAAGACATTTTGAAAGGTTTTACAAGATATTTTAAAAGTTTTTACAAGCTTTAATACAGATTGTAAAACCTTTAAAATAGATAGTAAATGCTTTATGAAATAATTGTGGATCACATTTCTAACTTAAATTCATATTCTTTTTTATGCAGTTTGATATTAAACATATCATTGGCGATCTTGAACAATATTCTCATTTGGTTCTCCCCCCAAATCCAGAAGACAAGGACTGGTTTGAAGTCTTTGACTTTGTAGTCCAAGGTTATAGGATGACCAGGCAACAATGGATTCAAGGATGGATTGAGGTTGCAGAATGGAAAACGTAAAAGCCTGTGAATCAGCCTAGACAAAGGCAACCAAAGTCTGAGACTGTAAATCAGACAAAACCAAGGAAATCAATGTCTGATAGTGAAACACTAGACTTGATCTACAAGTCATGTTTAGAATTGAACAAGAGAATGTTGGTGGTGGAGAAACATTTAGGGATCAAAGCACCTGATGCCAGGGATGTTGAAGAAACAGAATTCCCAGCTTCGTCAAGTGGAGTTGCCAGGGATGATGAAGAAGAGGTTGAAATACCAATCAACAATCAAGAAAACAAACAAACAGAGACCAGAGAAGAATCATGCAGTCCACCTGATGAAGATTCACACGAGAATGTGAATGATGAAAAGGTATGTAACTAAATGAATCTGATTGGTTTTTATAAAGAATATCTGTAGTGATTTAAAATGTCTTTTAAATTTATAGGTTGCTCAAGAAGAGGGAGCCACGGATGAGGTTCCACATGCTACTGAAGAAAGCGATCCACAATGCTCGAATGTCAATGATAAGGTATGCTTTAGAAGATTTACAACGTTTTTAAAGGATTTTACAACTTATTTAAACAGAGACCAGAGAAGAATCATGCAGTCCACCTGATGAAGATTCACACGAGAATGTGAATGATGAAAAGGTATGTAACTAAATGAATCTGATTGGTTTTTATAAAGAATATCTGTAGTGATTTAAAATGTCTTTTAAATTTATAGGTTGCTCAAGAAGAGGGAGCCACGGATGAGGTTCCACATGCTACTGAAGAAAGCGATCCACAATGCTCGAATGTCAATGATAAGGTATGCTTTAGAAGATTTACAACGTTTTTAAAGGATTTTACAACTTATTTAAAAGTTTCTATAAAAAATTTACAACCTATTTTAAACTATTTATAGGTTTCTCAAAAAAAGGAGAAACAACATGAAGAGATGAGAAACATGGATGGGGCTCCACAGGGAACTCAAGAAAGTGATTCACAACGACCGAATGTGAATGATAAGGTATATATGCATTAATGAATAAGATTTATAAAAAAGTTTTTTGCAATGTTTACAACATTTTTTAAAGGATTCTACAACTTATTTATAGGATGACAAATGTTTCTACAACTTATTTATAGGTTGCTCAAACAGAAGAGGCACAACATAACAAGATGGGACACACAGAGGAGCCGTCACAAGAGAGTGATTCACAACAATCGAAAGTGAATGATAAGGTATGCATTAGTTAAATCATAATAATTTACAAAATTATTTTTATAAGTTTTACAACGTTTTTTACAAGGTTTTAGTACGTATTTAAATGATTATAATAAGACGTTTTCATGGACTTCTGTATTTTGCTAATTTATTTCTCTAGGAAGAAGAAGCTCGGCTAAAGAAGGAACATTCAGGTACACCATTATTTTTTTTTGTTAAAAATGATGTTTTTTTAATAATAAAATGGAACATCTAATATTTTCATGGTGTCATTTACTGTCCAAGATCGAAAACTAAGTGAAATAGAACAGAAGGAAATTGATAATAGGGTCATACTCTGGGCTAAAAACAAGAACTTCATTTTTATGATGTCATCACTTCACCAGGTAATCTTATAATAATTTGTTATTTTTCTCATAACTACAAAAAGTAACGAAATATATTATACATTACAGATTATTTGGTCCAATAGTTCATGGGAGACTGTTCATCACTTCGATTTGCTAAACAATGACAATGAGATAGATTTAGCAAAACGTAAAGCACTGCTTACTTTACATCCAGACAAACAACATGGAGCTAGCACCGAACAGAAGTATCTGGCAACAAGACTTTTCAGCGTAATAAAGGTTAGTTTAAAACAGTTTTTCAAAATAAATGCGAAAACAATTTTTTTATGTTGAATCGTTTCTTATTTGTTTTTTTATAAACTTATTTTGCAGCAAGAATGGGATACCTACATCAAGAAAAAGAAAGTGTGAAAGAATGTAGTTAACATAAGTTCCTTTCTTATTGTAGGTATCTTTTAAACCAGTATGTTATTTTGTAAAACAGTGATAACGAATATGTTTATGGAACAGTTTATTAGATGAAGAATATTGTTAACTATTGCAATTTATATCTAGCTTGTTTCAAAGTGTTATAAAGGGTTTTACAAGGGTTTTTATAGGTTAATACGTTTTTACAAGATTTTTATAAGGGTTTTACAAGAGGTTTTAAAGTGTTTTAAAGGGTTTTACAAGAGTTTTTGTAGGTTAAAAGGTTTTTACAAGAGTTTTTATAGGTTAATACAAGTGTTTTATAAGGGTTTTACAAGGCTTTAAAAGATTTATGATGTTATTTCTATAAGGAGGTTTTAAGGTTTTTACAATGGTTTTTAAAGTTTTTTAAAGGGTTTTATAAGGGTTTTACAAGGGTTTTTATAGGTTAATACGTTTTTACAAGGATTTTATAATGGTTTTAAAAGAGGTTAAAAAGTGTTTTTAAAGTGTTTTACAAGGCTTTTTGTAGGTTAAAAGGTTTTTACAAGAGTTTTATAAGGTTTTACAAGGTTTTTTAAAGTGTTTTAAAGGGTTTTACAAGGGTTTTAAAAAGATTTTATATAGATCTTACAAGTGTAACAACTTTTTGAAAACCTAGTAACACCTTTCTCCAAGAATAAACGTAAAAAAGGTTTTATAACCAAGTTATGAAAGTTTTTAATAATATTTTTTAAAAAAGTCACAAAATACTTAATATGTTATGTAATAAAATAAAATAAAACTATATTGGAGCCACACAACTACTTTTGTTGTGTCCATTTTGACCACACCGACGACATTTGTAATTTGTTGCAGATTTTCCATGCTCCCATCCACTAGGTATTCTCTTTTTCTTAGGTCTGCCACTAGGAACACGAGAAGATGGTGGTCGACAAACAAAAGCAGCAACATCGGCTGGAACCTCCCATTGTGTCCTATCACCAACGGGATATATACTCTCTGAATATGCTAGCGTCCACCTGTCAAACAAAGATGTAATTTTTTAAAAAATTGTAAGAGTTTTTAAAGGTTTGCAAGACAATCACAAGGTGTTTTTAGGTCTAACAAGGTTTTTAGAGGTTGAACAAGTTTTTACAAGACATGATAAGGGTTTCACAATGTTTTCAAAATATTTTACAAGGTTTTTTAATGGTTTTGATAAGAAATTGATAAGAAATTGATTTACAAGGTTTTTTAATGGTTATAAAAAAATTTAAAATACAGTTTTATAACTTGTTTTATATAGTAACATACCTGTAAAGTTAGAATATGACATACCTTTTGTTGGAGTATAAGGTATCAACATAATCATATTCGTTAATATTTTTGCAGCCACTATTGCATGAGCACACGGGATTTTCGTGATATTGAACACACAGCACGTGCAGTCTCTTGTTTCCAAATTCACAACATGAACCAACGTACCTCCTTTCACTTCAAACACGTGTTGATTCACTTGTGACACTTCAAGCCATCGTGCAGTAGAATCATACAGTGTCTTTACTTGCTTCATCACATTCACAGTAACTGAGTGCCTATTACGAGTACCCTTCTCATGTCGTTCATTGAACCATCTGGTAAGAGTAGACCTAATTGTATCAAACAAACAGACAATTGGATACTCACGGCTTTCTTTCAACAGAGAATTCAAAGACTCAGCTAAGTTTGATGTCATAATGTTGTAGCGATTGCCAGATGCACAAGCACGTGACCATTTTTTTACATCCAAATCCCACAGATACTGTGCCATCTTGTTGTCAGCAAGAGACAGTTCATAGAACAAATGTTCAAAATCAAACCTTGTGTAAGCATAAGCTGCATCTTTCATAACTGGAATAAGCGTAGAGGATGACTTAAACCCAGTCTCAAGGTTTTTCTCCAAATGAAAAATGCAGATCCCATGATGAGCAAGTGGATAATTAACAATAAGAGCATTGGCAATTGATGATGCACGATCTGACACAAAAACTATATCAGGTTCATCCGGGATAATTTTCTTCAAACACTTCATAAACCAGTCCCACGAAGCATCATTTTCTGAATCAACTACGCCAAATGCAATAGGATACAAATGAAAGTCACCATCTTGTGCTGAGGCACCAAGCAAAGTCCCTTTAAAATTTGATTTCAAATGAGCACCGTCAATACAAATCACTTTTCTCATCAACTTAAACCCTCTAATTGACGGACCAAAAGCAAGAAATACGTACTTAAATTTATTGTCAGGATCGACCTCAATGAAGGTTGCAGAACCAGGATTCTTCTCATTTACCATGTACATCCACATTGGCAAGAACTCATAACCATCATCAGGTGTACCCCTAGCAACATCGATTGCATGATCTTTAGCTCTCCACGCTTTTGAATAAGAAACTCCAATCCCATTGTCGTGTCTGAATTTTTCTATCAGTTGTTTAGGTTTAAGCGCAAGCTTCTCTCCACGAAAATGATTACTTACCATTTCTCCTAATGTCCTAGAAGTTGCTTGGCGATGATTAACCTTCCTTAGCGAAGAATCACAACAGTGCTCACTAACATACTTTTTAATAATAAAACTATCTGATGCCTTAACCCTAGTTGCACGTAACCTCCAACTACATTTTTCATCAATGCAACGAAGAATATACCGTGTTGAGTCTGATTTCTTAGTCCGGAACTCGAAGTTATTCTCCATTAAAAATAACTGCATCCGCCTTCCCGTTTCCTTTTTGTCCTTGAACAACTTTCCACAATACAAAGTATTTGAAGATGCAGAAAAAGTAGAACCACCTACAGGAGCTGGACCTTCAGATATATTAGAGAAGGATTCCGTTTCAGTTCTAACCCTCTCCGGGATGGTTGAGTCAAATCTCATCTGCAAAAGCAAAAAAAAATCTTTAAGTTTTGGATTTAAATTGTTTTACAAGGTATTTTAAAAGGATTTACAAGTTATCTTAAAAGGTGAACTAAAAAGGGTTTTTAAAAAGGTTTTACAAGGTATTTTAAAAAGATTTTTTTACTGATTTTCAAAGAATTTGTAAGGGAATTGAAAATACCTCATTCATGACATGACATGCAGGAGCTGAAACAATAGTTATAGGAGCAAGGTTTTTAAAAGGGTTTTACAAAGTTTTTTAAAAGTTTTGTTTACTGATTTACAAAGAATTGAAATGTTTTACAAGGACTTTTAAATACCTCATTCATGACATGATATGTAGGAGCCAGAACATTAGTTACATTAGCTGGTGCAGAATACATTTGTACCTGTAATATAATTTTTGCAAATTTACAAGTTATTTTGAATCTTTGTTAACTTATTTACAAGCTATTTTAATGATTTGTTTACTAATTTACAAGGTTTCTTTACTGTTTTACCTCATTCATGACTTGATATGTAGAATAAGGATCTGTATTGCTATTACTACTAATTGAGATGTTGCTTGTCCCCATCATTGGATTAGTGCTTGTTTTCCCCTGTAAAGATTATTAAAACTGTTTACAAATTTGTTAAACCAGTTTACAAAATTGAATGTTGGTAAAATACCTTCTCAACAGTTACACATAGCTGAATAGCGCCTCTTAATTCCGCAAGCTTTTTCATAAATGCTTGCACTTGCCTATCATTTTTAATATACATAGGAGGCATGTCTTTTGTAGAGGGTAATGAATAAATGAGTTTCACTATATTAATACCCACATCAATTCCAAAATCTTCTATAACAACAGCACACAAATTAGTGAAACACGTATCCTCATTAATAAAAGTAAGAGACCCTCCTCTTTCAACATCAAATTTAAAATCCCAACAATTGTTATTTTTCAACTTCCAAACACCACATATGCAATTCAACTCAATCATTACGACCTGATAAAAAAGACAATGTATTATAATGTTAAACATATGTATCTTTATGATAGTTCACAAGGTATTTATAAAGTTCTTCATGGTTTTACAATATTTTTTAAAGGTTTACAATCTTCACAAAAAACATGGTAAATCAAAATTATTTCACTAATAGTGTACAATAGTTACGGAAGAACATAAATACAGTGAGAAGATGAAAAAGAAATTTTTACAATGGTTTTAGAAAGTTTTTAAAGGTAACACGAATTATAATTTTCAAGCAAGACAAATTCGAGAAAATAGATAAACACAGAATCGAAGCTCTTAATTAATCAATTCAGATTTGAAGACGAATTCGATGAACTTTTGGATCTAAACGGTTCAGATTTCAGAGGCGATTCGAACCTAATTGATGCAGATTGGGATGAGTCACAGATTTTTGATTACAGACTCGATTGATCCTCGTCGATTGAACTCGATTGAACTCGATTGAACTCGACGGATCTAAGATGAAGATATCGACAGATCTAAGATTGACTTTTTGTTCGTCGGCGGTGAAGGTGATGAGAGTCGCCGAGATTTTTGGTTCGTCGTTCCCCAATTTTGTCTTTTAGGTCAAAGCCTCATTAAAGGTAAAATGGTCAATTTCAGAGAAGCTATTAGGGAGGGGCATTTTTGAAAAGGGGTATTGAAAAAGGGGCATTTTTGTGAGTCTTCCTAAAAATATTATTAGTGGTAATAATATACTTCCACTTAATAGATAAAATTTACAAATGATCATACTTCAAATCTTTAATTGTGTTAATGAGATTTAGAATGGAAGTCCATTTCAAATATATGGTAGAATAAAAATAAATTTATGTAATTCTATATGTAAAATTTTAGATAAGAAAATAAAATTTAAAGTGAAACAATATACTACATATTTTTATGGGAGACTCACAAAAATGCCTTTTTTTCAATACCCCTTTTCAAAAATGCCCTCTTTGGCTGTCTATTTTTAAAAAATAACCCTTTTTATGTACCAAATGACTAAATTATCCTTCTTTTAATAGAAGATAACACTAATATATAAGGAACTCTGACCAAATTAGGTCCACCAGATACCAAG
>NW_003302555.1:17452364-17508413 GCF_000004255.2 Arabidopsis lyrata subsp. lyrata
GAAAATACATTGTAAAACCTTACAAAACAAGTGTAAATACTCCGTAAAACCTTTAAAATACCTTGTAAATTTTTCCCGCCAAAAATTTTCCCGCCAAAAAAATTGCAGAATCACTTTTCCCGCAAAAAAAATTTTTGGCGGGAAAAATTTTTACGGGAAAATTTTACAAGGTATTTTAAAGGTTTTTACAAGTGTTTTGGCGGGAAAATTGCGGGATCACTTCCCCCGCCAAAAAATATTTTGTATTTTGTGGACCTAATTTTGTTTCAAATAAAGGTAAAATGGTCATTAAAAATTAAAAAATGGCAAACTTAAAAATGGACTCTCAAAGGGGCATTTTTGAAAAAGGGTATTGAAAACGGAGCATTTTTAACAATTTCTCTATTTTTATTTAGTATTAAATTTTTACTTAAAGAAAAATAAATGATTACTAAACTCAACTTAAATTTATAATTTAAGACGGATGTATTGTAAGAGTCACACTTTATCTTGTGAAATTATAAAAAAAAATCTTGAAATTTATGAAACATTATAATCTATCTTTTAAAAAAAATAAATAATCAATGACCACATTATTCATCAGTTCTACACAAAATATACAGAAAATGAAATGTAAGCCATTAAAAACAGAGATATGTAATTTGTATAGCATATTCTCAAGTGCAACTACAACTTTATAACATGATCAAAAGAAAAACAAGATTGATATTTCATCAATTGAAGCAAATGCTTTTAATCCAAAAAATTGAGTATTAAAAGATAGTAATTAAGGAGAAAATAGTTAATGATATGTCTTAAAAATCAATTCATAGTCCAATATATATAATATGTGAGTCAATAGAAAGTGAAAATAAATTAGATGTCGAGAGTCAACGAGTGCATCATAGAAAATGACGAAAGAATTGGTAGTTAAAAGTGTTTGAAAATAAATTTCTAAAACTTAGAAATATAATGCACATAAATAAGGTCAAATTCTTTGAGATCTCATGCATTGTGTGAAACGAATGAGTTTAAAAAAAAAATTACATCACACACATTATTAAACAGATGATTAGATTCAAAGTTGGGCTTAACCGTTTGGTCGTGTAATCATGAAAAATTAGATAAATAGGCACATTGAAAACTTAGTCGAGAATTCTCTTATGGCACCATGCACATGCTTAAATGGGTATAAAATGCTTTGATAAAACGGTTCTAGCAACATAATATTATAGATGTATTTTTACACTAAATAATGTTCATAAAATTGGGTATATTTTATATTTTATATGAAAAGATGTTAAAATTTAAATTATTATATATATACTCAAATATTTATCTTTTAAATTTAAATAATTATATTTTATGCTCAAATTTTTTATTAGTAAAAGAAATTTTAAATTAAAATCCCGCGGGTACAAAATCTAGTAAATGAAATAGTACCATTATATAGAAAAAAAAGAAAATTAGAAATAAACGATGTTTTAATGGATACATGTATATATATATATATATATATATATATATATATATACCTTTGTATAAAAAGTTTGGTGAAATAGGTTTTTTTAAAAATCAATACCCCAAATTATCCCTATATTTTTGAAAATGTAATTAACAAAAATAAAAAAAAATTATTTCCTAATTAATTTACAAAATTCAGATAACTTTGTGGTTTTTGAAACTCTCTACTTGAACAGGAGACTTCTCCCACATAAAAACTTTTTTTTTTCCTCATTAACCAAATCGTGAAAGAGACAAAACGAAACCCTTTATCGTCGGCGATGAAAAACTGAGCCGTTGAAGTGATTTAACTTATGATTTTTAGATTTTTTTTCCTTCTAAAAAAACTTAGAAAACGTATTCTAAACATCCTCAGATCGTAATCTAAACAATAAAAACTGAATATTTAGTAAATATTCAGTTTCCTTTTTGAAAGATTCACTTTCTATATTTAGGAATTCTAAAAATTTCAGAAATTGAAATCTATATTATTTAGAAAATGTATTCTATACTAATAATACATTTTCTAACGTTTTCAGAACATGTAGTAATTCGTAGAATGGATTTTCCGACAAAAATTAGAACATGAAGAAAAGCGTAGAATATATGTTCTACGGATTTAAGGAAATTGTATTCCGGTCTTCTGAATATGTTAGAACAGAAATCTAATCTAAAATTCGTAGAACATGTACAAAAGTTTAGAACAGAAACTCTGATTTTTGTAGAACATGTAAAAAAGTTTAGAATAGAAACTCTGATATTCGTAGAACAATAGAAAATTTATTCTAATAATATTAGACGAAATTTTATCCATCAAAAAAATCAAATTTTTTTCAACTAAATCACTAATTTTTTTTTACAAAGCATCTATAATTCTGTATATCTATAATTTTTTTTGATAAAATTATTCAAAAAATGCTTAAAAGAGAGAATAAGGGTATTTTGGTCCAAAATGACATTCTAAAAAAAAAAAGTGTATATGATCAAACTTTTTTTTAGACCTTTTATTTCTAATTTACTTCACAAAAAAAAATCCATATATCAAAAGTGAATCTTCACCGTCGAATCTGCCGAATGGCACCGAAAAATATTCTCATTCGCAAAAAGATTTTTGTATATATTCCTTTTTGAATTGTCAACGAATGGAATTGTCAACTCAAAGAGTAGCTCATGAATTAATGGGCCAAGGCCCAAAATCTAAAACGAGGAGCAAGATCTATTTCGATGAGCTTTTTTTGGGATTCGGAGAAGCAAGAAGGCGTATCAAGATATTCCATATATATTGGCAAAAAAATAAGATATTCCATATATAAAGATATTCCCATATGTAATGAAACTAAAAAAATCTCAGAAATTTTTATTAAGGAAAATAAAAATTCATAGATCTCTGACTCTTATATATTATCATCATATATTGATATAGAAAAGTTTCCAAAATGTTTAGCATGATACCAACATTTATTTAGAATCTACTATCATATAGTAAAGATATCACCATTGGGCGATATCCTGCTACGTACATAGAATAGAACTTTTCATTAACCAGCAATTAATATTTTCATATATCTAAATTGCCAAAAAAAACAGATAACGATACATAGATACATAGAAAGAAGACTAAAATAGGAAACCTTAACGACTTTTATTCTTCTTTTTTTTTCCCTCATCGACTTTTATTCATATGGGTCACAAAAGATATAGTATCATGCTAAACATATAAAAGAAAAAAACGTTTTTTCACCACCCAATACCCTCCAATTTTTTTTGTTTCTAAGGTTTCTCAAGAACAATTACAAATAACAAAACATCTTTAATCTAAATCGATGGAGTCATCTTCCAATCACATGGTATGCGTTTAATAGATTGTAAGATTAGTGTATATATTCAGGCCCGGCCCGTTCATAAAACAGGTAAAGCACCTGTTTTAGGCCACACAATATTATGTAAATCATAAGGCCACATTTTGAAAATTATTAAGTAGGGCAGTGGTTAATTATCCCAACGTTTAGTTCCATTACACAGGTTCAACCCATTCTATTGACTTTATTTGCTTTTATTTTTTCCTGGCATTCTTTTTCATCCTTTTTTTTCTTATACTTTTCTATTTTTAGTTGGTGGTTTATTTTTCCTTAGTTCACTTATTAGTTGAAAAAAAGTTAGAAAAATTAATTTTCATAAATTGTTTTACTTTGTTAAAATATTTAATGATTTTTTATCAGCTATATTTTATCATTTTAATACCTTTCTAAATTTATAGTATAAAATTTTTATTTATAATATTAACAGTATAGGGAAGGCCACATATTTAATTCTGCTTTAGGCCACTTAAAGTTAAGGACCGGCCCGTATATATTTTATGCTTATTTGAAAGTGTTTATAAATCTTATATATGTTTTTAACTTTTAAGTGCAGGCATGTCTCTTGAAGATAGAATCTCCTATGCCGGGATGGAAGAAATCTTTGGAAAAATTACTCAAGACAATTAATGGTTTCATAATCTATCACTTTTCTCGTTAACTTAATTTTATCATTCATGTCTTACTTTATTTTCACTTGTTTTCCTGAATTCATAATGTTTGCTTTTTTTTTTTGCATCTATACATAGATGATTTTCATAATTTAACCTATGTGAATCATCAGCACTAATATATTTAAAACTTTGTTTTATACTGTATGTATCATCTGCGGAATATAACCATGATCATCGAACAAATCTTTCATATTATCGTATATAGCTAATAATATACTTGTGTAGTCTAGAGATGACTCTACTGTGAACATGTTTCAGTTCCAATCTCTTCGCTGTATCGAACCAGTCGTTATTATAGCTTTTTAATATTGGACTCTTATACTATATAGTTCCACAAAATTTTTGATATGAAATGCAATAATATATTTTCATAATTGTACTATTTTTTTTTTCTACAGATGTGAGTTTTATGATTGACAAGCGAAGCAAAACAGTATATGTATCTGGAAAAATCGATCCACAATTAATACTTGAAAAGATTACAAAAGGAGGCATAAATGTTGTTTTAGTATGGAGCAATAAGGGACAGAATAAACAGAATCGAAAAGAGTATTTGATGGAACAATGTTATGCGTCGGGATACATGAATGCTCCTAATGGTTTCTCAAATCCTCAACCATACATTCAAACTTTTGCTCCTCCACCGCCATATACACGTCAACTCCATCCACAGCCACCAGCACCACCACCGTACGAGTTTCACCAGAAGGAACCAGTGGCTAAGAGTTTTCCGCCTACGCCAGCTCCGCCTAAAAACTTTACTATGGGAGATTTGCAATTAGGATGCAGAATAATGTGAAAACCTACGATGTTGGTGTTTTTTTTAATCATTCGTTAATGTCATATAGTATAGATTTGGATTTGACCAGCAAATCTATTTACTAGTGGGTTTTTAGGAGGCATTGCAACCCCATTGAGCTAAACCCGAAGAAAGACCTAATCCGAACAATCGTAATCTAAAAAACTAGATCTTTGAGGTTTAGATATCTAAATTTTCTGCCTACTTTCTACTCATTTTTTGAGGTTTAGATATCTAAGTTTTATGGTTATTCATGTCATCTAAACCAGATTAAAACCAAACCGAATACGAGATTGGTATGAGCGGATTATGAATGCTATACTAAACAAATACGTCCACAAACGTAACCCCGCACGAGTAATACGTCTACAAAAAAATATTAATACCATATCCGACCCTTACCCACGGGTATAGAATTACAATACCTTTTATCCGATCCTAAAGTCACAATACCTTTTTTTGAGACTGGTACGAGTCAGTTAACAGATTGAATACGGGTAATGGGTATCAGTGCCAAGTCCTAAATTGAATACGGGTAACGAGTATCAGTGTCCAGTCCTAAATAGTAAATACTATATACAAAAATACAAACACAAACAAAACCCCACACGAATGTGCGGATCCAGAACTGGCAAACAAAATAGAAAATAATACTTTAATCTTAATTTACATTCCTAGTAAAAAATGTTTATTTTTATCATTTATTAATACTTTAAGTAAGGGAAATTTGGTGAAAAAACATCAGTTTGTGGATCATAAACAAAGATTTATGTGTTACTAGATGAATACCCACGCTACGCGTGGGTTTTTGTGTTAAAAATTGCAGAAAAATATGATTATGGTTTTTGTATTATTTTGTATGTGTATTATTATGCGCTTTATGTATATTTAAATATGGCGAGTGGAGGCGAACTAGGGTTTCCAATAGATGGTGGGCAAGATGCGACGATAACGGATATCGGGGAGAAGGATCCACCACCGGGAGATCCTCCAGATGCTACTGGCTCATGGGTGAAAAAGGTGGTGGGTAGTAGCGTGGGGGGGAGGTTACTACCGGAGAGAGTGATAGATGATGGCTTCGTGACGGAGAGATTGCAGCTGACTTTCCCGGATGGTGAGGATGGGGAACCAGAGATTACAATCGAGAGAGAAGTTTTGGAAGCCATGAATGGTCTTTGGAAGCAGTGCATGATTGTGTAGGTACTCGGGAGGAACGTTTCGATTGCAGCCCTTAACCGTAAGCTGAGGGAGTTGTGGAATCCGAAAGGTATGATGTCGGTTATGGACTTGCCTCGCCAGTTCTTTATGGTTCGGTTCGGGTTGGAGGAGGAGTATCTCGCGGCCTTAACGGGAGGACCATGGAGAGCGTTTGGGAGTCATCTTACAGTTCAAGCGTGGTCACCGGATTTTGATCCATTACGTGATGAGATTGTTACCACGCCGGTTTGGGTGAGATTATCGAACTTACCGGTGAATTTTTACCATCGATCAATCCTGATGGGCATCGCTAGGGGTTTGGGGAAACCTATTAGGGTTGTTTCAACGACGCTTAACTTTGAAAGAGCCCGTTTTGCAAGAGTTTGTGTGGAAGTGAACCTTGCTAAACCTCTCAAGGGAACTGTGATGGTCAATGGAGATAGGTACTTTGTGGCATATGAAGGATTGACGAATATTTGTTCGTCTTGTGGGTTGTATGGACATCTTGTTCATACATGTCCTAAGGTGAGATCAGAAAAACCGGTGGAGATGTCACAAAGCACGAGTCAGGAAGAGGTACGGGGGACCCAGGCGGAGAATGATGGGTTTACAGTTGTCCGGCGGTCGGGGAGGAGACCGGGAAAACAAACGGGGAACGCAGTGGTTGGTGCTGATAATTCAGGAGCAGATTTGGGAAGGAATCTGAAGGAGATCTCCACAAATCTCGTAACAGCAAACAGATTTGGGGAATTAGAAGATGATATGGTATCTGCGGAATTAAGGGAAGTACCTATTTTATTGGAGGGAAATAAGGAAAACGGGGTTGTGGTAAATCAGACAAATAAAGGCAAGAGTGTGTCGCAAGGTCCAAGTGGCGTAGGAGGAGAGTCTCGGGGTAAAGGACAAGAAGGAGCATGTAATGGGCCTAAGGGCAAACGGACTGGGCTTGGTAAGCCTAATGTGGTTAACGGGCCAAGATTAAAACAGAGTGTGGTCAATAGGCCAACACGTGGACTAGTTTTCGGCCCAACAAGGGAAGATTTGGGGAATTAGAAGATGATATGGTATCTGCGGAATTAAGGGAAGTACCTATTTTATTGGAGGGAAATAAGGAAAACGGGGTTGTGGTAAATCAGACAAATAAAGGCAAGAGTGTGTCGCAAGGTCCAAGTGGCGTAGGAGGAGAGTCTCGGGGTAAAGGACAAGAATGAGCATGTAATGGGCCTAAGGGCAAACGGACTGGGCTTGGTAAGCCTAATGTGGTTAACGGGCCAAGATTAAAACAGAGTGTGGTCAATAGGCCAACACGTGGACTAGTTTTCGGCCCAACAAGGGAAGAAATGGTATTGTCGGCATCTGGGAAGCGGCTTCGTGTTGAAAACAGAGTTGCGGGACGCCCAGGAGGATTTTTTGGAGTAGAAGGTGACCGAAATCAAACGAAGGAGACATTATTGGAGGAGCGGGATAATGTACTTGGGAATGTTAGTACGATGCTGGCAATTGAGCAGTCGGGTCGGGAATTGGAAGTGCAGAGTTCTCCGTAGACGGAGGCGGGAATGGCGGTGGCATACTATTTGTCCCCGGTGGTTCGAATCTTGTTTTGCAAATTATCAATGAATTGCTTATTTTGGAATTGTCGGGGGGCGAATAAACCTAATTTTAGAAGATCCATACGATATATGTTGAAGAAATTCAATACCGATATCTTGGCGATCTTTGAGACACATGCGAGTGGTGATGCTGCGAGTCAGATTTGTAGGGGACTTGGTTTTGAGAATTCTTTTCGAATTGATGCAGCTGGTCAGAGTGGTGGACTATGGTTACTTTGGCGTTCCACGGTGGGGACGGTGACTATTGAGAACTCCTCTGATCAGTTCATACATGTGTTGGTGGAGAATGGAACGGAGAGGATGCAACTGATAGTTGTCTATGCAGCCCCCACTGTAAGTCGGAGAAGTGGACTGTGGAGACAATTATCAGATGTGATCCAAGGAGTGAATGACCCGTTGATTATCGGAGGTGATTTTAATACAATAATCCGCCTAGATGAAAGAACGGGTGGGAATGGCCGGTTGTCAACAGACTCTCTAGCATTTGGGGAGTGGTGTAATGAGCTATCCCTAATCGATATGGGTTTTAAAGGTAACAAGTTCACATGGCGGAGAGGGAAGGAGGAGAGTACGTTTGTTGCAAAAAGATTGGATAGAGTTTTGTGTTGCGCCCAAGCGAGATTGAAGTGGCAGGAGGCAATCATCTCTCATTTACCTTTCTTAGCTTCAGACCATGCCCCGATCTATGTACAACTATGTCCTGAAGGGAGGGGAGACCCGAGTAGAAGACCATTTAGGTTCGAAGCTACGTGGATGAAACATGAGAGTTTCAAAGAACTAATTTCACAGTCCTGGAATGGTGAGATTGGGACTCAAGAAGCTTTAAATCGGTTGTGGAGAACGCTCAAGAGATGGAACAATGAGGTTTTTGGGGATGTGCAGAAGAGAAAGGAGGCATTAATCTCTAAAATTAAATTGGTCCAGGATGAGATAGAGACGAATCAAACAGATGGGCTGTTAAAGAGAGAGGATGAACTGCTAAAAGAATTTAAGGAGGTTCTAGAGCAGGAAGAAATACCAAATACTTCCACACATCTACCATTATCCGGAGAAAAAGAAACCGTATCGAAAGTTTGAAGAATGATGATGGAGTTTGGGTCACAGATGGAGCGGACTTGGAGAAGATGGCGGTGGACTATTATACACGACTTTACTCCATGGATGATGTTGAACATGTGGTTACAAGCCTACCTTTGGCAGGATTTGTACGGTTAACACAGGCGGAGCTGCGAGCTTTGAATTTACCTTTTACGGCGGCGGAAGTGGAAGATGCAATACGCCGTATGGGACAATTTAAAGTTCCGGGGACAGATGGGTTTCAACCAGGGTTCTATCAACACTGTTGGGATGTGGTGGGAAATTCAGTGACCAAGTTTGTGCTAGATTTCTTCGCGACAGGGGTGTTACCGTGTGAGACGAATGATGCTTTGTTGGTGTTAATTGCTAAGGTGGAGAAACCGGAACGCATAACACAGTTTCGACCTATAAGTCTATGTAATGTGTTATTCAAAACAATTACAAAGACTATGGTGATGAGGCTAAAGGCGGTGATGCCTAAGCTAATAGGTCTAGCTCAAGCTAGCTTTATCCCCGGGAGATTAAGCACGGACAACATAGTGATTGTACAAGAGGCGGTACACTCAATGCGGAGAAAGAAAGGTCGTAAAGGGTGGATGTTATTAAAACTTGACCTTGAGAAGGCGTATGACCGTATTCGTTGGGACTTTCTTGAAGACACTTTGCGGGCTGCACAGTTACCAGAACAATGGATTAATTGGATTTTGCAGTGTGTTAAGGGTCCAAAGATGAATGTGTTATGGAATGGAGAGAAAAAGGCTGACTTTAAACCACTGAGAGGACTAAGGCAAGGAGATCCATTATCCCCGTATCTCTTTGTACTATGCTTGGAAAGACTATGTCATCAAATTGAGTTATCGGTCGGTGCAAAAGAATGGAAGGCGATTAGTTTATCTATGGGAGGACCGAAGCTATCGCACATTTGCTTTGCGGATGATCTTATTCTTTTTACGGAAGCCTCGGTTGCTCAAATTAAAGTCATAAGGAAGGTTCTTGAAACGTTTTGCATTGCATCAGGTCAGAAAGTTAGCTTGGAGAAATCTAAGATTTTTTTCTCTACTAATGTGCATCGGGATCTAGCAGAACTGATAAGCGACGAAAGTGGAATTAAATCGACTCATGACCTTGGCAAATACTTAGGAATGCCTATTCTACAGAAGAGGATTAATAAGGATACGTTTGGGGAAATCATTCAACGAGCAAATTCTCGGTTATCAGGTTGGCGGGGTAGATTTCTGAGTTTTGCGGGAAGACTTACTCTCACTAAGGCAGTTCTCTCCTCACTCCCAGTACACTCCATGAGCACGATACTTCACCCAAGTTCGGTACTTGACAAGTTGGATCAATTGTCAAGGTCGTTTCTATGGGGTAGCACGCCGGAAAAAAAGAAAACAGCACCTAATTGGATGGGATCGGGTCTGTTTGCATAAAGCGGAGGGTGGACTTGGTATTCGAATGGCGAAATGTATGAATAAAGCCCTGTTGGCGAAGGTAGGGTGGCGTTTAATACACGATAAAAGCAGTCTCTGGTCCCGAGTGTTAAGACATAAATATAAGGTAGGAGATGTTAAAGATCCATCATGGTTGAAGCCGAAGGGGACATGGTCTTCAACATGGCGAAGCGTAGGTGTTGGGTTGCGAGATGTGGTGCTCCCGGGTATAAGTTGGGTCCTTGGCGATGGGAGAGTGATTAAATTCTGGTCGAATAAATGGGTTTCAAGGCAACCTTTGTTGGAGTTAGCGGTGACAGATATACCATTAAATGAGTTGAATGTGACTGTTAAGGATCTATGGCGGGATGGTATAGGCTGGGACCTATCTTGGGTTGAGCCTTTTGTGTCTAATAACACAAAATTGGAGTTAATGTCGCTGGTTGTGGACAATGTTTGTAAAAGCGGAGATGAATCAATCCTCCATGTTCTGCGTGACTGTCCGGCCATGGCGGGTATATGGCAGCGGTTAGTGGCTCCGAGACGGGTACAATCTTTCTTTGGTAAAACCCTTTTGGAGTGGATGTACATGAACTTGAGTAATGAGAAAGAAGTTGACGGGGTGAAATGGGCTACGCGTTTTGCTATGGCTGCTTGGTGGGGCTGGAAGTGGCGTTGCGGAAATGTATTTGATAATCACGGGAGATGTAGAGATCGGGTACGGTTTGTCAAGGACTTGGCCAAGGAAGTAGCTGTGGCTTTCAATAATTCTCGAGCGCGAGCTAGTGGTGTTGCGAGAGAAGAGAGCTTAATAGCGTGGGTCCCCCCTGGTGACGGTTGGGTCAAGCTCAATACGGATGGGGCGTCACACGGGAACCCGGGGCTAGCGTCAGCGGGAGGGGTGTTGCGTGATGGCCAAGGAAACTGGAAAGGAGGGATTGCTTTGAATATTGGCATCTGTACGGCACCACTTGCCAAACTTTGGGGAGTTTACTATGGTCTATATATAGCTTGGGAGCGTGGAATACTGCGACTGGAGCTTGAAATAGACTCGGAGATGGTTGTTGGTTTCCTGACGAAAGGAATAGGTGATTCTCACCCCCTTTCTTTCCTAGTACGTTTGTGCTATGGCTTCATTTCGAGGGACTGGATAGTCCGTATTACCCATGTGTATAGGGAAGCTAATCGTCTTGCGGACGGATTAGCTAACTATGCGTTTTCACTTCCTTTAGGTCTTCACTTGTTTACCTCTCAGCCTGATGTTGTTAATCAGATTGTTTTAGAGGATGCTAACGGGACTGCGCGCCCGAGAAACGTTTGTTTGTAGTTTAATTTTCTTTTTTAATAAATTGGGGGAGGCAATTGTCACCCCCTCTCCTACCAAAAAAAAAATATGCGCTTTATGTTAATTTGTGTGTGTTATTATGTAATTAATAAAGTTATATCTATTTTATATAGTTATAATTTTTATGATTAGACTCATCTTTGACTCGAAATATCAATTCCACGTTTTTAATGTATAAACATGATTATTTATATACCTATGATCCTAATTTTTCATTATCATGAATACATACAACAATAATATATGATATATTGATACAATGATATGTAATTATGTTACTTATGTGGTTTGAAACTTGCCTAACTTAATTCTAAACAAACAATTCTTTGTTCCATTTACTCTCTCGTGATCTAGTACGCCAATCACATCATGATATGCTAGTACTTTAAGTCAACTCTTTAGATTTCTCTCTTTGCATACAACAATATATGAGAGAGTCTCGTGCTTTAAATTTCTTGGTATGTCTAACGTCTCAAAAGACCCTTAAGTGAAAAAAGTTGTGTATCAATATTACCAACTTATCATAACGCAAAGAAATAAAAAGAGAGAATGCCATATTCAGAAAATGTAACATGAAGTTATGTAGCAAATATATAAACTATAACACAAATAATTTTTGAGCCATTATCGAATAATGACCATCGATAAAAGTTTTTAATAATATATAAAAAGTAGAATGAAAGTAGTGTTTAATACATTAGTATCTTTTACTTTATTTTTTAGTTTTTTAAAAAATTAATTAAGAGTGATACTAATGGAGAATTTAACACAACAAAAAATTTTTGATTTTCTCTCAATTAAATTTACTAATCTTTTTATTTAAATAATGTAAAATGACACATATCATTTTCTTATGTGATGATTTGGTACTCATACGAAAATAGTTAGCCAAGGATCTTTTTATAATTTAAAAGAAAATAATCTAAACTAGATTTTAAGATTCTCCTAAAGTAACGTAAGACTTATCAGAAACTAGTTTGTTTGTTTGTTACACAGTCTTGTAGTATCAGAAACCTTTTTAAGTTTGGTCTGAAAAATTAGATCGAGATGCGTTCGTTAGGGTTAATACTCTGTTGGATCTCGTTTCTTACGTTATCAATCTCAATCCCTGCATCGTCTGATGATCAATTCACCGTCGACGGAACAGTTTTAGAACTCACCGATTCGAATTTTGATTCGGCGATTTCAACTTTCGATTGCATCTTTGTTGATTTCTATGCTCCTTGGTGTGGTCACTGCAAGCGTCTCAATCCCGAGGTCTTTTTAATTTAAGCTCGCTTTAGTACGATCTGGATTTGTTTGTTTGCAAATTACTTAGTCGAATTTAGGTTAACAATTTCAGTTTTATGGCATCGAATTTATACCCTAATTGTGTAGCTTTTGTTTAGTTCTGTGTTAACTATGTTCGGTTTCAATGGGGCTTTGTTATTGATGCTTCAGTTGTTTTCTTCTTGTTGGTTTGGTTGCAGTTAGACGCAGCTGCTCCAATTCTTGCTAAATTGAAGCAGCCTATCATTATTGCGAAGCTGAATGCTGATAAGTATTCACGTCTCGCACGGAAGATTGAGATTGAGTATGTGTCTGTTCTACATGACTACATATAGTCTTCTATTTTGAGTTTAAGTCTGTTCTTTATTGCTGCAATCACCTTAGCTAATTGCTTGATTCGGGCGTCCAAAAATTTTCGATTGTTCGATGTTTTACCTTAAGCTTCTATATATTCCTCTGAATCACCACCCTATTGGTTTTGTATGATTTAGTGTTATTCTGTCTTTCTTTTGTGCAGTGCATTCCCGACTCTCATGCTCTATAACCATGGAGTTCCAATGGAGTACTATGGACCGAGGAAAGCAGATTTGCTTGTTCGTTACTTGAAGAAGTTTGTTGCTCCAGATGTTGCGGTTCTTGAGTCTGACTCAGCTGTCAAGGAGTTTGTTGAAGATGCTGGGACTTTCTTCCCGGTGTTTATCGGGTTTGGTTTGAACGAATCGTTGATATCAGGCTTAGGTGGGAAGTATAAGAAGAAGGCATGGTTTGCTGTTGCAAAGGATGTTTCAGAGGATACAATGGTTTCCTATGATTTCGATAAAGCTCCGGCGTTAGTAGTCAAACATCCTACGTACAATGAGCATAGCGTCTTCTACGGACCATTCGAAGGTCAGTGTTTGTTTCAAGTTGTATAGTTTGTATACAAGTGAAGCAGATATTTAAACCGGTTTCATACATTTGTCCATACAATTTTGTTTGCAGATGGATTCTTGGAAGAATTTGTGAAACAGAGTTTCTTTCCTCTGATTCTGCCTATAAACCAGGACACTCTGAAGTTGCTGAAGGACGATGAGAGAAAGATTGTCTTGACAATCGTGGAAGATGAAACTCACGAAAGCTTGGATAAACTAATCAAAGCATTGAGAGCAGCTGCTCATGCGAACCGCGACCTTGTTTTTGGCTACGTCGGTGTGAAGCAGTTTGAAGAGTTTGTAGACTCGTTTCATGTAGACAAGAAGACAAACCTGCCTAAGATTGTTGTGTGGGATGGAGATGAAGAGTATGATCAGGTAAGAAAACTGGTTTTAGCAATATCCAAAATCGCATCAAATTCTTGGTATTGACATACTATATGCAGGTTACCGGCATAGAGACCATTAGCCAAGAGGAAGATCATTTGACTCAAGTCTCTCGGTTTCTAGAGGGATATAGAGAAGGAAGAACAGAGAAGAAGAAAATCAACGGACCATCTTTCATGGGATTTATCAACTCAATGATCGGGATTAGGTCAGTGTACATCATTGTGTTCTTGGTTGCTGTCATTATGATGCTACGGAGCCTCGGTCAAGTGGAGGAGCCTGCTGGAGTCAGGACCGCCCCAGCATCCCGCGAAAGAGTTGATCAGACCACTAGTGTCACTGAAGGTGAAACTAGTGAGCATACGCCCAGTGACAAAAAAGAGGACTAGCTTTTTAGCTACACTTGAATGTGGTATGTTTTTTTCTTTTACACATGAAGCTAACTTATATAGTTCATGGTTATCTTCTTTATGGCTAGTCTTTTTGGTATTAATCAGAGAATTTTTATGTTTCACCCTATCTAAACCGACGATTATTCCATTTTAATTATGAATCCTTTTGGCTCTTTAGTTGAATATCTTTGTGAAAGGCGTTCCTGAAATCTGATGAGGTACTTACAGATATACTCTGACAACTATTGGTAGATCATAAAATGATTGTAGTGAAGTAATAGAGCTCGGGCTAGGAGAAAGCAGAGGTGTTGTTGCTGACACTGGTGGAACATCATTTCCTGTTCTTGGATTGTGTTTACAAACCGGACAAAAGGATCTCCAATGTCCGAGCCAAGAATCGATACACACCACATGAAATTCTGCCCCGAGTTTTAAAAAAAAAAGGACAACAACACCAATTTCAGAAGCTTATGCAAGATAATTAATCAACTCTTAGTTGAACAGAACAAATTGGAACTTACTGTGTTTGCAAGGTAAAATCCTTAGTTTTTCACTGAGGCAATAATCGTTGATGCATATAGCACAAGTAACCGAAGTTGAACCTTCTTCAAAGACACCGGTATATAGTTCAGTCGGCATGCTTTGCAACATTTTACTAGGCATACGAGAAAGTCCTTGGCCACCATGTGGTAAATCCCTCACCCGCCGTCTAATTCGATGCCTATGGACAACAAAACAAGTGGCTAGAACAGCAGACACGGCGAGTAAAGATATGAAAGTGATACCCATGATGGGCCACGATGAAATCCCGAATCCCGGGATGAGCCACAGCTCCAACTCGGCTCGACCCGCATACCCTTTAAGTACCTCCCCTGATGCTCTTGTAACAAGCAAGCCATGTATACGCACACCAGATAAATTTCCTGCCACTATCATTTTGATTTTTTTGAAGATTCTAACAACCATTGATTAATACTCACATGAACATTGAGAACTTACTAGGTACTAAGAGCTCATCATATCCATCGTTATAAACAATAGCAGCTTTGTATCCAGCTTTCTGCGCCTTTCTAACTTTTTCCTCAAAAGTACAGCCACCACGGACAATCAATATATAAGAGGACCTTAACTTTGATCCTTTTTCCGCCATGTTGTTTAAATCTGAGCACGCATCAAGAGGCTCTGCAGCATACACCAATCCGTGTTCCCCCGATCTCCTAACAATTGGAGCTGAAAACATCTCAATACGATATATAGTGTACACACAATTACTTAAGAAAAACTAAATAGTATGTTACTGATCACTCCAAAAATATAGAGCGATTTGGTCACTATTCAGTATTTTAGTAGTCTATACATAATTTTCTAATGCAAGCCATATATATCTCCAACCAATAAGCCGTGTAATAGTAGTAACTCCGCAACAACCAAAAAACGATATATAAGTAAACTAAATCAATGAAACAATAAGTACATATAACTGAGAAAACTTACTGAAAGTTGCTTCGACATCATCAAAGGAGAGAATTGTGTTTCTCCCGATCAACACTACTTTCGCCGAAGCCAGCTGAGAAATTACCAATAGAGACATGATTGTAATCCAACTACAATTCATGATGCTTTCCCTAAATTTTAATCGAATCGAAGCTCATAGTACGAATAAAATACCGACCAAAACAAAATGCCAAACCAAACCCCAAGAAAAGCAGGATAGGTCGAGAGAAGAAGTTTCTAAAGTTTTAAGAGATTTGATGGAAGGAAATACTTCTACTTGTATTAGAGAAAGCAAGACCAGGACGTAAGTGTATCTTGCCAATTGTGTTTTCTAATCCAAATCCAAAACATTTATGTTAGTATTTTTACTTTTATATTTACTAGGGTCAACTCCTTCTCCATGCATAACAAGGACCTTTCACTTTCGACACTAAATATTTTATCAAAGTAAATCAGATCTCTCAAATAATTAAGCTCCAAATTTTCTCTAAAAGTTTTGTAGACACATATTTAAATTTCTTTTTTTTTTTTTTTTAATGAAATGTGAAATTAATTAATAATGAAAATGTTATTTACAAGGAATGAACAATGAGACGAAATATAGGGGAAGACATATTTAAAATTCTTTTTTTAATTGTTCACAAAGAGTATTGCAATAGACTTTAACAACATCATTTCACAATTATTTCTGGTAATTTACATGGAAAAGCTGATTGTTTGGCATATAATTTTAGACTACGTCCCTACGATTTCATGTATGTAGAAATGTAGAATTTGTATTGCCGGTTAGATTACTGAATAAATTTTATTCTCAAATTCTTTTGACAAAAAGCCTACACTATATTTATATAATAACAAAAATCGTTATCAAACTATCGTAATAATATATAATTAATTAATTAATTATGACTTATGAAAGATTCACCTAGAAACATTTGAGGAGGTGGAGAAAGCGAGAGATAGAGAGAGGAGAAAAATATTGTAATAGTAATTAAGACACGAAAATACTGTTCACCTAGAAAATTTAAAGAGATAGAGAAAGAGAGAGAGAAAATCTTATGTATTCTGTGGCGAAAAAAAACATTGTAATAATACTCTTTCTGCATCATTATAAGTGATATTTAAGGTTTCCACATATAAATTAAGAAAAGACCAAATATTTATTTAATTGATTGTTTTTACAATAAAACATCATTAAGTGAATTCAACCAATAAGAAAACATGATGTAAAATATAATTGGTCAAAAAAATTTTAAAACATTTAATTTTTGTATAAAAAATTAAAAACATCACTTATAAAGTTATAATGAAACAAAATAATATTCTTAAAACATCACTTAAAATGATACAGAGGAAGTAGTAATTAAGACAAAAGAATAAATTACCGATTAAAACAACTTATAGAAGAAATGTTTTCTTTAGCTACTTAATATAATACCTTGCACATCTCATTTTTGACACTATATAAATTTTTTATTGAAGTAATCATTAATTAGAAATCTCAGACAATTATGCATAATTCGCTATAAGATATTTTTACTCTCACGTTTATCGTTTTTAAACAACACATTAATATTAAAATAAAATTTTGATTGGTTATCCAATCCGGAAAAGAAACGTTTACAAATGAAGCATCAACAAATCTTAATTGAGAAATCCATACTAAACAGCCAACATTTGAATTGAGAGAAGGAGAAAAAAAAATAAGTTAGAAATAAACCAATTTTGTTTAGCAGATTGGAAAAAACGAACTACTGCATAATTAATTACATTCGAGTAGTTTGTTTCAAAAGTCTGATAGTTTGCCATGCGATCGAGACTATTCAATATTGACCATATAGTAGCGTTTTCATCTTTGAATAAAAAGATGACCGATTATTTCTTTGGTACTTAACACTTAAAAGAATCGTCCTACCGTCCATCTGAAGACAAATACATCCCAAACTTAAGTACAATGCCTAATTTTCCAGGTTCCATCTATTTGACATTTTATAGATTATCATTTCCTTTGTCGCATATGATCACCCTTGATCATTAGTGTTAACTTTTAATTATAATTATTTTTAGAAAGATTAATTATGACAAATTTATATCAGCAGGCCCGGTCCGCTACCAAAACCCAAGAAACAAATGTGTTGGGCCTCCAAATTTTTAAAGACTTTTGGTACTAAAATTAGGCCTCAAGAATAATTTTGTATTGCAAAAAGAGGCCTCATTTTTCCAAAATTTTAAAATTTAATCTCAAATTTTAAATTTTATCTATTTTTTATTGCAAAAATAGGCCTCATTTTCTAAAAATTTAAGATTTAGTCTCATTTTAAAAATTGTCTACAAAATCCATCTAAATTTTTTTTTGCCCTGTATTGGGCCTCTAATATAACAGGGCCGGGCCTGTATATCAGTATTAAAATTTTAAGAATATAATCAGAGATATTAATTAAACTTTATGATTTCTTAGTCATAAAATCTAATTCCCAGCATTATCTAGAATTGACTTAATCCAACCATGAATACTTTCTTATAGAAGAAGAAACACTAACCTTGATCCATTTCTTAATTGGACACTTTAATAAATCTAGAAACGTTAATTTTGTATGAAAGTGAAAACTCGGTAGAGAATTATATTAATGAGACAATGCTTTAAGCTTATATATGTTACAAACTTACAATAGGCTTGGCCAAGTATCTATACATATTTGACCTTATCGATATATAGAAATATTCTATATTTCTATATTCTAGGATATTCATATGTATTTAAATGATAGTATCTAACACTTCCCCTCAAAAGAAGCAGTAGATGGTCCGTTGTAGACGGGCGAGTGCTTAGACTGGTTCTGAAATTAAGAAACAATGATGACGAGAGACCCTTAGTGAATACATCTGCAAACTGTTGAGCTGACGGGACATGAATAACACGAACATGACCAGTGGCAACCTTTTCTCGGAGAAAATGTATATCAATTTCAAATTGTTTAGTGCGTTGATGTTGAACTGGATTCGAGGATAGGTATATGGCAGAGATATTATCACAATAGACCATGGTTGCACGTGGCAGCAGGATCTTCATTTCCAATAACAGAGTTCATAGCCAAGTAGTTTCGGAGAAGGCGCTGGCAACACCTCTATATTCGGCTTCAACACTAAAGCGAGAGATGGTTGGCGCTTTGAAGACCATGAGACGAGGTTGTCTCCAAGGAAGACAAAATAGCCAGAAGTCAAACGTCGAGTAGAGGGACAACCAGCCCAGTCAGCATCGGAGTAGGCGATTAAACCACTAGTTATTGAGCAATAAATATGAAGGCCATGTTTGATGGTGCCTTTAAGGTATCGCAAAATACGCTTGAGTGCCAAAAAATGAGATTCACGAGGATCATGCATGAATAGACATATCTGTTGAACAGAAAAGGCAATATCACGAGGATCATGCATGAATAGATACTCTGAAGTTGCTGAAGGACGATGAGAGAAAGATTGTCTTGACAATCGTGGAAGATGAAACTCACGAAAGCTTGGATAAACTAATCAAAGCACTGAGAGAAGCTGCTCATGCGAACCGCGACCTTGTTTTTGGCTACGTTGGTGTGATGGAGATGAAGAAAAGAAGACAAATCTGCCTAAGAGTGTTGTGTGGGATGGAGATGAAGAGTATGATCAGGTAAAAAAATTGGTTTTAGCAATATCCAAAATCGCATCAAATTCTTTGTATTGACATACTATACGCATATGACTGGTATAGAGACCATAAGCCAAGAGGAAGATCATATGACTCAAGTGTCTCGGTTTCTAGAGAGATATAGAGAAGGAAGAACAGAGAAGAAGAAAATCAACGGACCATCGTTCATGGGATTTATCAACTCAATGATCGGGATTAGGTCAGTGTACATCATTGTGTTCTTGGTTGCTGTCATTATGATGCTACGGAGCCTCGGTCAAGTTGAGGAGCCTGCTGGAGTCAGGACCGCCACAACAGCCCGTGAAAGAGTTGATCAGACCACTAGTGTCTCTGAAGGTGAAACTAGTGGAGCATAAGCCTAGTGACAAAAAAGAGGACTAGTTTTGTTACACTTGAATGTGGTATGATTTTTTTTTTATACTTGAAGCTAACTTATATAGTTCATGGTTATTTATCTTCTTTATGGCTAGTCTTTTTGAGTTTTAAACCGACGATTGTTCCAATTTATTTATGAATCCTTTTGGCTCTCTAATGCATATCTTTGGGATCCAATGAGGTACTTACAGATATACTTTGACAGCAATTGGTAGATCATAAAACGATTGTAGTGAAGTAATAGAGTTCGGGCTAGGAGAAAGCAGAGGTGTTGTTTCTGACGCTGGTGGAACATCATTTCCTGTTCTTGGCATGCGTTTACAAACCGGACAAAAGGATCTACAATGTCCGAGCCAAGAATCGATACACACCGCATGAAATTCTGCCTCGAGTAAAAAAAAGGGACAACAATAAAACCACTTTAAGAAGCTTATGCAAGATAATTAATCAACTTTCAGTTGAAAAGAACTAAATGGACTTACTGTGTTTGCAAGGTAGGATCTTGAGTTTTTCACCAACGCAATAATCATCAATGCATATTGCACAAGTAACCGAAGTCGAACTTTCTTCAAGAACACCGGTATATACTTCAGTCGGCATGCTTTGTAATAAGTTTCTAGGCATACGAGAAAGTCCTTGGCCACCATAGGGTAAATGTAAATCCCTCACACTCCGTCTAATTCGATGCATATGGAAAACGAAACAAGTGGCTAGAACAGCAGATATGGTGAGTAAAGATATGAAAGTGATACACATGATGGACCACAGTGAAATCCCGAATCCCGGGATGAGCCAAAGCTCCATCTCGGATCTACCCGAATACCCTTTAAGTACCTCCCCTGATGCTCTTGTAACAAGCAAGCCATGTATATGCACACCAGATGAATTTCCTGCCACTATCATTTTTGTTTTATTTTTTCCAAGATTATAATAACAACCATTGATTAAAGATGTTTAAATAAACATTGAGAACTTATAACAATCATTTAAAGATGATTAAATATTCACACGAACATTTAGAACTTATGAACTTACAAGGTGGTTTACCAAAAAAAATAAAGATAAAATGAACTTACTAGGTACTAAGAGCTCATCATATCCATTGTTATAGACAATCGCAGCTTTGTATCCAGCTTTCTGTGCTTTTATAACTTTTTCCTCAAAACTACATCCACCACGAACGATCAATACATAAGAGGACCTAAACCTTGATCCTTTTTCTGCCATGTTGGTTAAATCCGAGCACGCATCAAGAGGCTCTGCAGCGTATAATGATCCATATTCCCCCGATCTTCTAACAATTGGAGCTGAAAACATCTCAATACGATACTTTTTTAAAATGTTGTCTAGTGTACATACAATTATTAAGAAAAGTAAAGAATACTTTGTTACTGATCACTCCAAAATATAGAGCGGTCTGGTCACTATTTAGTAGTTGGCACATAATTTTCTAATGCAAGCCATATATATCTCCAACCAATAAGCCGTGTAATAGTACGTAACTCCACAACAACCAAAAAAACGATATATAAGTAAAACTAAATCAATGAAACAATAAGTATATGTAACTGAGAAAACTTACTGAAAGTCGCTTCGACATATTCAAAGGAGAGAATTGTGTTTTCCCCGATCAACACTACTTTGGCCGAAGCCAGCTGAGAAATTACCAACAGAAACATGATTGTAATCAACCTACAATTCATGATTGCTGTCCCTCAGTTTCAATTGAATCGAAGCTCCTAGTACGAATGAGATACCGACCAAAACAATAAAAGCAGGATAGGTTCAGAGAAGAAGTTTCTAAAGTTTAAAAAATTTGATGGAAGGAAATTTCTTCTTCCATTTAAGAAATGTCTTATGACCAGGACATAAGTGTAACATGGAATGTGCTTGCAGAAGATATCATTTTTTATTTACTTAGTATAATCTATATGAAAAATAATTATGAAGTTCGCTTTCCATATATGGTGTCCACCTAACCATCCACCTAAGCAACACTATTTATTTTACGTTAAAACTAAATTTAAAATATTTATTTAGTGCATATTTATGTTACTTATAATTAAAAATTTTAAATAAATAAAAAGAATTATTTAAAATAAATGAGATGTTAAAATAATAAAAATAATACTATGAAAATTTTATTAGTAGTACTAATATAGTTCAACTTTTTAACAGATATAAATTAAAAATGATCATACTTCTAATTTTTAAATGTGTTAGTGAGTTTTAGAACGGAAGTAAATTTTAAATGCATTTATGTAAGTCTATATGTAAAATTTTAAATAAGAAAAAAAAATTTAAAGAGAAACATTATATAGTATCTTAGAACAATATACAACATATTTTTATTTATTATTAAATTCTTACTTCAAGAAAAATAAAAGATTACTAAACTCAACTTAAATTTATAATTTGAGACGAAGATATTGTAAGAGTCACACTTTATCTTGTGAAATTATAAAAAAAAAAATCTTGAAAGTTTTAAAACAACATCCATCTTAAAAAAAATAAATAATCAATGATCACATTATTATTCATGAGTTCTATAACAAATTATACAAAAATGATATGTAAACTGTTAAAAAAATATGATATGTAATTTGTGTAGCATATTCTCAAGTGGAAATACAACTTTATAAAATGATAAAAAAAAAATTGAGTATTGAAAGATAGTAATTAAGGAGAAAATAGTTATGATATGTCTTGAAAATTAATTCACAGTCCAATATATATTATACGAGAGTCAATAAAAAAGTGAAAAACATAGATGTCGAGAGGCATCATAGAAGATGACAAAAGAATTAGGGAGAACGACCTGTGTCCCCCCAGTAAGTTTTATATAGTACCATAGCAACACAGATTTCGGATCTCGTCTCCAATCCACACAAAACAAAACTTAAACTCCAGTTTCTCCCTAAACTGAAAGTTCGAGACCTCAGTCTCCATAAATTCAAATTTCGTAGTTTATCATTGGTTTACTGTGCCGAACCCGATGCCAAACCAAAACCCAGAATAATAAACCGATTTTAAACCCGATTCAAGTTATCACAACCCGAAATAAATACTTATTTCAAGAATCCCCAAATTAAGAAATCTTAGAACCCTAATTTCGATTTTTCTCTTCAACATTAGAGATTTGAAGTCTGAGCTTGAATATGAGCAATTCATCCGGAGCTACAAGTGGAGCATCAAATGTGGGACAGAGAAGAAGAGTTGTGGGTGTAGATGTGTTGGTGTGGAGCAAGTATCTCGGCGATCATCTCCAAATCCACCGCCAATCCATACCGCCGTTACTATCGTTGTGCTTATGCTGCATCACATAAGGTAATGTGATTGATATTTGGGTTGTTTCTTACGAATTTTGACTTTAATTCTCTGTTCTCTGTAGCTTATCGATGATAACCACACTTTCAAGTGGGTTGACGAAGCATTGTTAGATGAGATAGAGAGATTGAGTATAAGAACAATTGCACTTGAACAAACCATGTCCCAGATTACATCAGACACTATGGATCACCAGAAGATGATTTTTGAGAGGATGCAAATGAAGCTAGAGAAAGAGATTTTTGAGAGGGTAGAAGCAGAACTGTTGGAATCCAAATCAAGCATGAAGAAAATGTCGATTGCTGTCATTGTAGGGTGTATGATCATGCTTGGTTTGAGTAAAGTGATAGGCTGAAACGAGTGTATTGGCTTGTTGTTGTTGGTCTTTGTTTGTGCTTCTTGTTTTTTTTTTTATTCTTGTTATTGTAATGTCTTGATCCTCTTTTGGTAGTCTAATGAAACATGAAATTTGGTTCTTGTGCTTGTTATGTGTACTTCTTGTTGTTTTGTAATGTTCTATTTTCCTAAAACAGAGACAAAATAGCATAAATAGGTTCAATGCATTATCATTACAACCAATCATCTAAAAGACAAAGACAACAATGTACCATTACACATGGTCATGAAACCAAAAATATAAAGCCGTTGTAATTAAACCAAAAACACAAAGCCGTGGTAACGAAACCAAAAACACAAAGCCGTGATACTCTAATCCTAATCAGATGATAAACCAAAAAACCTCCTGCCATCTAACACTACTCTAATCCTTCACTCTAATCCTTCAGCCTTGAGACATAACCACTCCTTGAGACGGTTCCACTTGACTGCCATGAGTTACAGTCCCAACTCCTTCAAAGGCCTAAGACAAATCATGAAGCAAAACATGTCAGTAACCTATTGTGACAAACTGAACCAATGTGACAAAACATACTTACCAATGCAGAAGATTTCTTCTTCTTATGAAACCTGGAGTTGTGACCAGCTGCATGACAAAAACCACAGTGCATTACCCTTTTCATCTGTTTAGGTGCCTTCTTTGTAGGTGACTCATTCTTTCCTTTCTTCCTCTTTTTATTTTTTTTACTCTCCTTTCCTTTCTTCCTCCCAGGTGTAGGTGGTGGTGGTGGTACATGCACATTAGGATGATCTGTTGATGGCCAAAAAGCAGGTCCTCTCTGTGGAAATAGGCATTCCGTGTAGTTCTTCTTCCACATAGCTGTCCGAAACCAGTGACAGACATAGTCTTCAACCTCAAGCTTCTTCTCTAAGATGACTCCATAAGCATGCTCACAAGGAATGCCACAGATTTGCCATTTCTGACAAGTGCAAGTCCTCTCAGTCAAGCTAATCCTATGAGTATCTAATCCTCTAGTAGCTTCATACATGTCATTAGTGCTTCTTCTTATACTCATCTCTGAAGCTTTCTTGTGTTTCTTGGCAAGAAACATACTAACATATGGCGTGCATCTCCCTTGATGGTCATTAGATTCCACAGATCTCTTGAAGATTATGACCATTGCAAGTCTCCTAATGGTCTCAAGCATGGCACAAATGCTTTGTCTCTAGCCTTGACAATGGAGTTGTTGAAGGACTCGGTTGAATTATTCTCTACATCTTCACAGTAGGTTCCTTGCTTGTAGAATGCCCTGCACCAAGTTCTTGGTTTTGACTTGACAACATCACGCCAAACTGCCACATTGTAGTTGTAAAGCTCAGTCATGTGAGCTTCAAAGCTGCTCTCATTGTAGCTCCATGCCACATCCCAAATGTACTTCTTTATCTCTTTATCTTTCCCATGATTCTTCTTTAGATTACCATAGATGTGTCTCACACACATTCTATGCTCTACTTTTGGTAGCTCTAAGTCAACTGCTCGGATCAAACCCTGTAAAATAAAGAAATCTGAAGCTTATTATGTCATGAAATAGGAACAATAAATGATTAAATGTCAAGAAATCTGAAGCTTATTACCTTTTGATGATCAGACACTATGATGTAACCATCACCATCCATTAGTCCCAAATCATCTTTCAGCTTCCTCACAAACCACACCCAATTCTCTATGTTTTATACTTGGACACAGCCCCATGCTATTGGGTATATAGCATTATCAGCATCTCTACCTAAAGCAACCAGCAGCTGACCTTTAACCTTTCCTTTGATAAAGGTTCCATCAACTCCTATTAGTGGCCTATAAGATTCTTTCCATGTCCTCTTAATTGCATCAAAGCAGACATAGAACCTATTGAATACCTCTTGTCCTGCATCATTTGTCATAGTTTGCACTTCAACAGTTGAATCTTTGTTGGACACTCTTATCTCTTCCGCATAGTCTTGAAGCCTAGCAAACTGATTATCATATTCTTCTTCTATCTATCTCAATGCTTTTCTCCTTGCAGCTTGACATTGAGGCCTGGAAACTATGATCTTCCATTTCCTTTTAATAGTTTCTTCAATCTACATAGCATGAAATACTCAGGTTCATCTCTAATACTATCTAGAAACAACCTAGCAATAACAGGAACCTTCAACATCTCACAATCTCCATTCGGATTACATGTGTGGACATCCTTGTACACGTTAACTCTCCACTTAGAACATTTCTTCGTGATTGCACAGTATACCCGCCAAATACATCCATCCCCATCACATTTAAATCCAAGCTTCGTTTTATCATACCTGTATTGTGCGATGTTGCAGTCTGTCTTCAAAGCATGGTCGAGAACAGCTTCTTTAAAAGCAATGCCGATGAAGAATGTCTGGTGATAGTAAAAATTCCCACCTCCAGCTCTGATGTTGTCTCGTCTTCTCTCCCGAGCAGCTTCGTCTTCTTCATCTTCCTCACTGTCTGGATACTCATCATGTAGAATCGAAGGTTTGTCTCTAAACTCCATTACAGCCTTCTCGATTTCAAAAGCGTCTCGCTCCCTTGGGTCTTCATCGTCGGGTTCATTGTCAGGTCCATTATATTGTCGGGATCTCCTTCCTCTTGCGGACCAACTCCAGTAGCCTCCTCATGAGCGATGATAACATTCGTATCAAGCTCATTCGAATCCATCAATTTGGGGATTTTTTTTATTCTAGGGTTCTAGGGTACGATTTGGGGATTTTCGGTTTCTAGGGTTAGAGAATTTGGGGATTTCGTGATTTGGGTTTGGAGATATCGGGGTTAATGGGTCAACTAATCAGGTTGGATTCTGGGTAAATCCGGTTTAATTTCGATGTTAAGCGGTTAATTTGGTTTTCGGCACAGTAAACCAATGATAAACCACGAAATTTGAATTTATGGAGACTGAGGTCTCGAACTTTCAGTTTAGAGGGAAAGTGGAGTTTAAGTTTTGTTTTGTGTGGACTGGAGACGAGATCCGAAATCTATGTTGTTATGGTACTATATGAAACTTACTCGGGGGACACAAGTCGTTCTCCCAAAGAATTGTTATTTAAATGTGTTTAAAATTAAATTTCTAAGACTTAGAAAGATCATGTACATGAGATTATTAGATTCAAAGTTGGGCTTAACCATTTGACCATGTAATCATGGAAATGGAGTAAGATAGACATGATGACTTAGTCGAGAATTCTCTTATGGCACGCTGCACGTGTTTCGATGGGTAAAACAAGCTCGCTAAAACTGTTCTAGCAACATATAGATGTGCCTTTATACTAAATAATATTTATGAAATTCGGTATATTTGCATTTTATATGGAATGATGTTATGTCCGTATCAACATTTAATCGAAAATAATATAATAGAATTAGGTCAACAATCGATAATTAACGTCAAAACTTTTTAAAAAATCTCTTCATGAAATATGAATAAGAAAGGAACTCTTGTAGAGATAAATGATTATAAGATGGTCATTGATAAAGTTTATTCTTCTCGCCAATTTTTTAAATGATCTTTATTACCACGTGATATATATCAAACCATTTATTTGTCAAGAAAACATTATCGTCGACAATATATATCTCTATATCACTTTGTAAAATAACTTTAGTGTTTATATAGATTTACCTTTTAAAATTTGAATTATAATATTTATTCTCAAATATTTATCTTTAAAATTTTAGTGATTATATTTTATACTCAAAATTTAATATTAATAGAAGAAATTTAAATTAAAATTTCGCTCAACGCGCGGATACAAAATATAGTAATATTAATACCAAACGTTCGACAAACATGTGTTACAGTCAAGATCCAATACATATTAATTAGTATATTTACTTTTATATTCACTAAGGTCAACTCCATGCATACGGCGAGGAGTTTAATCAAAGTAATCTTTTATATTTGAGAAATAATTTTTATCAAAGTAACCTTTAATCAGATATCTCAAATAATTAATTAAGCACCAAATTTTCTATAAACGTTTTTTTTTTTCATCTAGATTTATTATTAATTGCAAATTATGAGAACTGTTACATAGACGATTCTACAACTGACAATTCCTTCCGACCCTTACTAGATCTACGACAGACTACACTTCCTTCTCCGTAATCTTGATGAATACCTTCAATGATCCACGACCTGGCGACACTTCCTTCTCTCCGTAGAATCCTGGCGAACGGCTATAATTGTACATCGTTGGAGATCTCTTGCACACTTGCCTCCATTAATCTGCAAATTTGTTAATAAATCGCAATACCTGGGACTCGAACCCTAGACCTCTTGGTGTAGAAGCATTAATATTAAGATGAAGACGAAATAAAATTGTATTCTCATTAATCTCATAATTAACAATGTACAAGAGTATTTATACTCAGTATATACTCAGTATAAGCTGTAACTAACTAACTCTATACAAGTATGTATACCGTATACCGTATATATGTACAATATTCAATACACCCCCCTCAAGCCGATTGTGCGGAAGCAGATGATGGTATGAAGAGGCTTGAAGTAGACATTTGGTTGAGTATAGAGTAGAAAGGACCGGGATGTAATGCTTTTGTTAAAATGTCAGCATGTTGATTTGTACTGTTGACATGAAACAGTCGCAAGAATCCATTCTTCAATTGATCACGTGTAGTGTGGCAATCAATCTCAATGTGCTTTGTTCTTTCGTGAAAAACCGGATCATTGAAGATTGATTGTCACAAAAGAGTTTGGCAGGAGATGTGACCTTTATCTTGAGATCAGTAAGAAGCTGATGTAACCAAAGCAATTCACAAGTCGCCAAAGCCATGCTTCGATACTCTGCTTCAGTACTACTCCGACTAACCGTCTGTTGTTTCTTGCACTTCCAGGAGATCAAAGAAGTTCCCAAATATACACAAAAACCAGTGATAGATCGGCGAGTGTCAAGACAAGTTCCCCAGTCAGCATCAGCAAAGGCATTAAGACACATTTCAGTGTTAGCAGCATAGAAAAGACCTTGACCAGGATTTGATTTTAAGTAGCGGAGAACACGATAAGCAGCCTGTAGATGAACACTTGTTGAACAAGATAAGAACTGGCTCAATGTGTTGACTGCATAGGTGATATCAGGTCTAGTAATAGTGAGGTAGAGAAGACGACCAATCAGTTCTCTATATGTAGATGGATTATCCAGAAGAACACCAGCAGTTTTAGTAATCTTCTGAGTAGGATCCATAGGAAATGAACATGGCTGAGAAGCTAGCATTCCTGTGTCAGCAAGTATATCCAAGCAATATTTGCGTTGACACAAAGAAATACATGTGGAGTTCCTTGCAATCTGAATTCCTAGAAAGAATCTTGGAGGACCCATATCCTTGATTTTAAAAGCTTGATGAAGAGCATCTTTGAGTCTCTGCAACTCTATATCATTGTTAGAAGCTATCATTATGTCATCGACATAAACCAACAATGCTATAAAGGAAGAACCACTCTGTCTAACAAAAAGTGTGTTATCAGCAGGTGACTGAGAGAAGCCTGCTTGAAGAACCACTCTTGAAAAACAGTTGTACCACTGTCTCGAGGCCTGTTTCAATCCATATAATGATTTGTGAAGCCGACAAACAGGATTAGGAGGCAAAGGAGCATTATCTGGTGGTGTATATCCCTGTGGTAATTCCATGAATATCTCTTCATCTAACTCACCATGAAGAAACGCATTTGTAACATCCATTTGCGTTAATGTCCATCCATGAGCAGAAGCTAATCCTAAGATCATCTTCACACTAGTGAGTTTAGCAACAGGAGAAAAAGTTTCTATATAGTCTATTCCTTCCTGTTGAGTATAACCCTTAGCAACCAACCGTGCTTTATAACGTTCAATAGAACCATCAGGATTATACTTTATTGTAAAAACCCATTTACAACCAATCGCAGTCTTACTCGGAGGAAGAGTCTCAATGCTCCAAGTTCTGTTTTGCTCAATAGAAGTAATCTCCACATCCATGGCTTTGTTCCAGAATGGATTTGTTCCATATTAGGAATGTGGCCTAACTTAACCCAAAAGCTAGCTCAAGAGTTAAGGATTGCCACATCCTTTATATACTACCCAAAGATCTTAATCCCAAGCAATGTGGGACTTTCTAATAGGCCTCCTCGAGATGTGGGTGGGAAACGGTCCAACGGGAAACAGCCCAAGCCCAACATCTCGGAAATACAACAAGACATGCCACTTATATGGGCCACATAGGTGGGAAACCATTTGTGTGGGAATTTGCTTGTTGGGCCAACCTTGGGCTTTGATACCATATTAAGATGAAGACGAAATAAAATTGTATTCTCATTAATCTCATAATTAACAATGTACAAGAGTATTTATACTCAGTATATACTCAGTATAAGTTGTAACTAACTAACTCTATACAAGTATGTATACCGTATACCGTATATATGTACAATATTCAATAATTAATCAACCCTTGGTCAACCAATGGGCCAAAGGGGCTTCCACCCTTCTATAAACGTTTTGTAGTCACATATTTTAAAAAATATTTTTTTAACTGTTCATAAAGAGTATTGCAATAGACTTAACAACGTGTCTTACACAATTTGGCATGGAAGACTACGTACGTCCCCACGATTTCATGTATGGAGAATTTGTATTACCGGTTTAAATTACTGAATAATTTTTATTTAGCAAATTCTTTTGACAAAAATACCCTATATTCTTTCAACAAAAAAAAAACCCTATATTTAAAATAACAAAAATCGTTATCAAACTATCGTAATAGTAATTATGACTTATGAAAGATTCACCTAAGAACATTTAAGGAGGTAGAGAAAGCCATAGAGAGAGGAAAACATTGTAAAAGTAATTAAGACATAAAAATACTACTCCCTCCGTTTCGTTTTAGTTGTCGTTTAAGGTTTTCTCACACAAATTAAGAAAACATTAAATTTTCTGTTTTACCCTTTATTAATATATTTTATAAAAAAATTCATTGGCCGAAACATTAAAACAGTAGGGATAAAACTGGAATTTTCACAAAACATTTGCATCGAAAATCTAAAACGATAACTATTATGAAACAAAATTTTAACTCTAAAACGACAAGTAAAACGAAACGGAGGGAGTATTTACCTACCATTGTAATCATAGTAATTAAGGCATAGAAAAAATAAATTATCGATTAAAGCAACATATACATAATGTACAAAACTAAAGAAAAGCAAGGCGATGACTAAAAGTGTTTGCTAGAAATATTCTTACAGAATAAAGTATTTCTTTATCTACTTAATATACCTTGTGTTTCACATATATGTGTTTTTAAAACAAGTTTACTTGTATATTTACTAGGGTCAACTCCATGCATACATCACAGACATTCATTTTTGACTAAATAAACTTTTATTGAAGTAATCACTAATTGGAAATCTCAAACAGTTACCCATAGTTTGCTACAAGATATTTTTACTCGCATGTTTAATATTTTTAACCAACCACCCATTAATATTAAAATAATTTTTTTGATTTGTTATCTAGTCTGGAAAAATTCGTTTACAAATGAAGCATCCATAAATCTTAATAGAGAAATTCATACTAAACAGCCAGCATTTAAATTGAGAAAACGAGAAAAAAAAAGAAGAAGATAAAAATAAAAAAAATAAGTTCGAAACGATCCAAACTTATTTAGCAGATTGGAAAGAAAGAACTACTGCAAAATTAACTACCTTTGAGTAGTTTGTTTCAAAAGTCTGATAATTTATCATGCGATCCAGATTAACCAATACTGATCATATAATAGTGATAGATTTCATGAACAAAAAGATTTGTCAAATGCTTTTCTATTTCTCAATCTTATAAGTTTGTTACAAATGTGTATTTATATTCTATCTACACTAAACACATGTAATCAATCTTATTTAACTGTGTGTTGGTCGGAACATTTTGAATAAATCAGACGGGAGACGGACAATCGTTCCCCTCTTAAAAAAAAAAACTCTTTCTGTCTCTCGCCGCTTCTCTCTTTTAGATCTAGGGTTCAGTTTGGCTTGGTCTTCACTGCTGGTCGTGGATTTGCAAATCGGAAGCAGAGGTGAGTGCATCTTCTTCTCCGTCAACGGTGTGGGGTGGTTTCTTTCCCGGTTCGATGCTGTTGCGGCTCCTTTTTGGTGGCTGAGAGGATTCGTGGTAGTGGCCTTGATTTGAGGACGCCAGTGGCCCGCCTGATTCTTCTCACGGCTCATCCGACACAACGGCGCTGCGGCAGCGGCGGAAGTCGACAGGAAAGAGGTGGGTTTTCGTTGTTTGTTTGGTTGTTAACTGTAGATCCTTAGCGATCTTAGATGGCTTTCGCGGGTTGTGGCTGTCGGGTGGATGTTTGAGCCTCCGTCCTCCGGCTGCCACCGTGATGTTGCTTCAACCGGACCGGATTGAGGGGGATTGTGCTCGGAGAACTTGGATTTCGCCAGATCTGGAGGTTTGAGGGATAGATCTGAGTGTGACGGATTGCTAGGTTGAGGATCTGTCATCGGCGCAGCCGGAGAGTCGGAGAACGGAGCTTCTGGGAGATTTGTAGCGGAGATGGTGACTCGTCGGAGAGAGATTGGCGGCGGAAACCGAACACTTCCACCAATGATCCCGATCCTACCACGTCGTCGCGAAGCCGTGAATCTTGTGTTCGCCAGTATTCTGCTCGAGGTCTCTACCTCCGGTGATTAACCAGGGTCCGATCTCATGTTCCGATGACGGCTAGAGTTTCCGATTTCTCCATTTTGTGAATGTTTTTGATTTGTAAAGCCCATGGCTTATCTGGGCTTGGGCCCATTTTTATTAAAAAAAAAAAAAAAAAAAAACTGTGTGTGGGTCGTTTACTAGTATTTAATATCTTCCAACCTAAACGACCAACCACTCAAGCATATGTTCATGTGCAACCATCATTTACATTGTCCAAACTTATGCTAAACAACTAAAAGCAGGATCAGATATCATCTAAAAAATTGTAACTTGTATTTTTTTTTTGTTGAAAGGAATTACGAAATTATATATCTAAATGGTTGTTAGAAATAAATTATGGGTTGATGAACATATTTTTTCACAGATTTTATATTTTATAACAACTAGTATGTGTAATACTTTTTTTTAGCAAAGTATATATAATACTTATGATAAAAAAATATAATAAATAAATAAATATTGTTTCATACTAAAAAAATTTCTAGATCCGCCGCTGATTGCACCATTCTAACTTTAGTGCGCCTAAATTCGATTCCAATTAGGAACAAAATCGATTTGCTTGTACCACTTAGACTTATGTTCATATGCTTAATTCGTGGTGAGTTTACAAGAAACTCCTGCCAAAGGTCTTGTTCACCTTGGGAGTAGTCGACTATCAGAGCAGTGCGTACAATGTTATCAATAAAGCATTTTCAAGGTCCCTAGCTCCTACTTTATGTTAAATTTAAGAGCCCTAAATTCCAAAAAAAAATGTCAGTGAGAAGCAAAAACAAAATGGGCTTTCGTTGACCACTACTATTAAAAAGAGAGAATAATGGGCCTGTTTTGGGCCTTTACCTAAGACTAAACGAGTTCTCGAAAGTACGCCGGAGACAATTTCGGATTCCTCCGTCTTCCTCCAGAACCTTTGAATTCTCACGACTAAGCAGAGAGAACACTACTTCCTCTAGAATTCAGATCAATTTCACGAACGATACACCACGATGGAGCAATCGGCTGCTCCACAACCTCTGCCGATGCCGTTACCTTATCTTTCAACCTCCGTTCAAGCTTCGAGAGATGACCTTCAATGTATCGGAACGATGGAGATCGTCCGGCCAAAACCAGTCGGTTTCCTCTGCGGCTCCATACCTGTTCTCGCCGATAACTCGTTTCCGGCTTCTTTTACTTCGGCGCTTCTACCTTCTCAGGAAACGTTCGTTACTTCTCCCACTTCTTCTTCTTCTTCATCATATAATTGTTCTACTTGCAATTTCCTTGAAGCTTTTTTTAATTTTAGTTGCAGCGTCACTGCTCCGAGGTACCAAATGCTTCCGATGGAGACAGATCTTAATCGGCCTCCTTTGTTGACTGATTTTCCGGAGAATGTTTTACCTCTCGCCGCCGTCAAGTCTAGGATCACCGGAGGTATGTTTTTTAGCTGATTAGCTTTCATAAGTCTTGAGTATTCAGTTTCTTCTGCAGCTAAGTTTGTGTAAGTGTTGGTGTTTTCATTTGACAGATATATCTAAGGAAGCTAATGTAATTGCTTCAAACCTTAGTAAGAAATGTGAAGCACTTGCTGTATTAGGTTTAGTGGAATACGGAGATGAGATAGATGTGATTGCTCCTGTTGATATTCTTAAGCAAATATTTAAGATACCTTACTCGAAAGCTCGCGTCTCCATAGCAGTTCAGCGGGTTGGACAGACTCTCGTCTTGAACCCTGGGTGCGTTCTTTGACTTATTTCGTTATTTCAATCGATGAGTAGGTCTTTATATGTTGATAATTTATCTTGTGTGATGTAGACCTGATGTTGAAGAGGGAGAGAAACTGATTAGGAGGCACAGCAATCAACCCAAATGTACTAAAAACGTTGATGAATCTTTGTTTCTTAACTTTGCTATGCATTCAGTAAGGATGGAGGCGTGTGATATTCCCCCGACGCATCGCCCACATACAGAGAAACATTCGAGTTCTTCTGCTCTCCCTGCTGGAGAGAACTCTCATGGGCTTCAACAGAATTTTGATAGTGCTCCAGATGACAGACTTGACAATCCTGCAGGGAGTAGTAAACAATCTAAACAGGATGGTTTCATTTGTGAAAAGAAGAAGAGCATAAAAAACAAGGCACGTGAGCCGGTAAGAAAGAATTCTCAAATCAGTGAAAAGATCAAGAAGTCTTCTGGAGACTCTGAAAAACACAGGAGAGGTGGGAACAATGAATTTTTAAGAGTTCTATTTTGGCAATTCCACAACTTCCGCATGCTTTTGGGTAGTGATCTGCTTCTGTTCAGCAATGAAAAATATTTGGCTGTAAGCTTGCACTTGTGGGATGTTAGCGAAAAGGTTATTGTTAAACTCTGTTTGAATCTTCTTTTTCATATTTTCGGCAGAATCTTTGTTAATTGTTCTCTTTTCACACAGGTTACACCTCTAACCTGGCTTGAAGCCTGGCTTGACAATGTAATGGCAAGTGTGCCCGAGTTAGCAATTTGCTATCATGAGAACGGTATTGTCCAAGGGTATGAGCTTTTGAAAACAGACGATATATTTCTACTAAAAGGTATCTCTGAGGATGGTACACCTGCCTTTCATCCTCATGTTGTTCAGCAAAACGGCCTTGCTATTTTAAGGTTTCTTCAATCAAATTGCAAAGAGGATCCTGGAGCTTATTGGGTAATGTTATAATGCTCTGCGAACTATTATATTGTTTGTCCGAATTATTTATGTTCATGTCATTGCTTACACTGGTTGATTTGGCTCTGTCCTTTTCAGCTCTACAAAAGCGCTGGTGAAGATGAACTTCAGCTCTTTGATCTTTCCATAATCTCAAAGAACCATTCTTCAAGCGTTCATAATGACAGCGCAAGCTCATTACCATCTTTGATTCACAGTGGAAGAAGTGACTCTATGTTTTCTTTAGGAAATCTTCTTTACCGTGTTGGTCATAGGCTTTCTTTGTCAGTGGTAAGGAGGCAGAGCATTAATATACATGAAACATCTATAAGAACTTAATTGCCGCTTTTCTGACACTTTGTATCTTTTGCAGGTGCCGAATGATAGGAACAAGTGCGCTAGGTTCCTCAGACAATGTTTAAATTGCTTGGATGCGCCTGATCATCGGGTATTGGTCTTTAAAAGATTTTCTTGATATCATTGAGCTGTTTTCTTTTAAAACCTTTGATGGGTACTCATTAGTGATAGTGTGATACCATTCTGGTAGGTTGTACGGGCATATGCACACGAGCAGTTTGCAAGGCTCATTTTGAATAATGACGAGGAATTTGATTTGAGTTTTGAGTCTAATGGTGTGCAACGTGAAGTCAAAATAACAGACCTAGAGGAGGAATCACTTGATCCTGTTACTATTGTTGACCATGAAAATGAGGCCGTGATTTTCTCAGAGGACAAGTTCACTGAAGATCACTCAGTTTCTAATATTGTGCCTGTGCCTTTACTGTCTGTTAGACCAAAGTTGGAAGAAAATTTGTCATCTTGCAAGGAACTCTTTCATTCAGATAGTCCAGATTCCCACGATACTGAAAGCTCTGTAGTGAACTCCAGTTCAGATACTAGTTTCGATCTTGGTACGGTATGCCAAACTACAACTAGTCCGATCTCATCGAAACTATCAGCAGTAAACCATGTTTCTCAAGCTATAAAGTCTCTGAGGTGGACAAGGCAACTACAATCTTCAGAACAGGATGATTCATTTCATGATATCGTACCTGATTTTTCCAAATGTGCATGTGGTGATCCTGATTGTATTGAGGTCTGTGATATCCGTAAGTGGCTTCCAACATCGAAACTAGACAGGAAATTGTGGAATCTTGTTCTGCTTCTCGGTGAATCATATCTGTCTCTAGGGGAAGCTTACAAAGAGGATGGACAGTTGCACCAAGCTTTACATACTGTGGAATTAGCTTGCTCGTTTTATGGATCAATGCCACAGAAGTTTGAGGAGACATTGTTTGTTTCCTCGATGAACAAGTCTCTTTCACTGCGGTCAAAATCGCATGCAAACTCAGGGCCATGTGACATCAGTGTTGGGGAACTATCATCAACACGCCTCTTCTGGGCTAAAGTATGGATGTTGGTTGGCGACATATATGTCCAGTTCCACATTCTTAAAGGTCAGGAGCTCTCCAGAAAAACAAAGGGGACATCAACCAATCATTTAAAAATGCCATCTGAAGTTGTAAAGGAAGTACAGCGCCTCAAGAAGAAGTTAACTGAGTATAGTCAAAATTGTGCCTCGTGTTCATTAGTAAATTGCAGCTGTAAAAGTGACAGAGCAAGCAGTGGAAGCAGCGCAAGTAGCAGCAATGGAAGTAGTGCTCGTACTGTGCCTCATAGCAGGAAGCACAATAGAAAATTACAGTCCAAGAATGTCGCCAGCAGGGTCTCACGAAATGTTGAAGATGAACGTGTTAATTTCAAAGTTGAGAACAAGAGCCGCAAAGAAGAAGAGACATCGGGGGAAACAAAAGAAGCTGTCCCTCTAGAGCAGAATGAATCCAACTCTAAGGAAACCCCAGGAGCAAAAAAGGGTGGAATATTCAAATATCTCAAGGGGTCTAAAACTGATGATGCAGAAAGCAATCTGTTGGCTGCCTTAAATTGTTATGAGGAAACTCGAAGAGCATTACATGAGCTTCCAAGCGGCTGTAATGAGTTGCAGTCTGTTCTTAGAAAGAAAGGGTGGGTATGTAATGAACTTGGTCGGAACCGTCTCTGTAGCAAAGAGCTCAACAAAGCTGAAGACGCCTTTGCTGATGCTATAGTGGCATTCAAGGAAGTTTGTGATCATACTAATGTTATACTAATCAACTGCAACTTGGGTCACGGGCGACGAGCTCTGGCTGAGGAAATGGTTCTAAAGATCGAAGCTCTCAAACTGCATCCTGCTTTTGAAAATGCTTACCAACAAGCTTTGGGGACTGCGAAACTTGAATACAGCAAGTCACTTAGGTATTACATGGCAGCAAAGACAGAACTCAGTGTGGCTACTGAAGAAGCTAGATTGGTTCCAGACAATCTGAAAGTTGAAGTTTACACACAGCTTGGCAATACATATCTCAGATTTGGAATGCTTTTAGCAAATGAAGATACAACCGCTGCAGCTCATGGACAGAAGAGCATCTTGGAAAAGACTCATGATTCGTCTTCTGATGGAAAATCCAGCGACTTGAGAAAACATGAAGTATTATCAGCTAGTGACGCTATACGAGAGGCATTGGCTCTATATGAATCTCTCGGGGAAATACGCAAACAAGAAGCCGCATACGCTTACCTTGAGTTAGCACGGTATCACAAAGATTGCTGCTTGGGATTTCTGAAGACTGAGCGTCAAGGAAGTCCTCTTAAACCCGAGACTAATGTCATTCAGAGAGCCAAACAATATGCTTTGTTGGCCGATAGGAATTGGCAGAAATCAATGGATTTTTATGGTCCTGAGAATCTTCCTTCCATGTTCCTGACAATCCTGATTGAGAGATCAGCTCTTTCCTTAAGCGTTTCAAATTTCTGGCAATTAAACGCTGTAAGTGCTTGATCCCCTCTAGGCTCTAGCTTGATTTGTTCTTTGTTTTTTCAAGGTCTGCTCCTAAACTTCTCTTGTTTTTATTTCAGATGCTTGAGTCAGCTTTGTCTCGCCTACTAGAAGGCCGTCACATCTCCAAAACATATGCGGAATCTTTAAGAACCGAGGACCCGGAGCTATACACCAAATTCATGGCCCAATTGCAGATGGTTCTAAAGCGAATGCTGGCCTTATCCTTACCAGCAGAAGGAGCAAACAAGTCTCAAACCTATGGAAGATCCGGAGACTCTGGAAAACTAAGGGAGCTATATAAAACATCACTCAAGTCAACAAATCTGAGCGACTTGAATGCAATGCATGCCTTGTGGACATCATCACCTTAGCTAAGTAATGTTCTCTTCTCTACTTCTGATTACAACATTGCTAACTTTAATATAAAGGATGTCTAACATTTTTCTATATTTTTCTGCATTTCTCAGATACAAACAAACAATACATTGGCGGTGATGCGATTTCGAAACCAACATCTCGGTCGTATTAAAATGGTAGCAGAGTTCAAGTGATGATCTTGTTAGTTAAAAAAAAAAAAAACGTGATAGTGTGAAACATAAAAGAGTGATATTTTAAGGTGGTAATCTTCATGTTCTTCGTAGGCAACACTTTTGTTCATATTTACTATTTAGTGATGTACCGTTCTTGGTGAAGTACTATAAACTTCAGTTTTTGGTATTTAATGAAAAATTATTTGTATATACACTATGACATAAATTTTCAAACGAATGTACTTTGTCCAACAATCATATGTCATAGCCTCATAGGTAATATTTAACGTGTAAAATATCTAATAAGAGTCTAATTTATTTATAACATCAAACATTATAAATAAAAACTATATAAAATTATATATTAAAAAAATAAAAATATTAAATTCTAAATAAGAATTAGACCAAAGATTTATTTAATTTATCAAATAACATATGAACATTTATACTATGTATACGGAAAAAACTTGAATAAATAGAAATACAATTTACTTCTGAATTAAAAAAAAAAAAAAAACTAAAACGAAGTCTATGATTTTAGAAGATTGAGGCGATCGTGTAGGCGTCGCTTGAGAGCTTAGCGTCTAGACGGAGCCTAGGAAACCACCTAGAGGACTTTTTAAAACACTGGTCACACGCTACATGATTTATCAAAATTATAATGGCGCCAATTTTAAAAAATCCATTTTTTTCCTTTTCTAACAAAATTTAAATGTTAATTTCTATGAGTTTATCTTGTTTTATTTTATTATTTTATTAATAACTATGATAAAAAAAATTAAAATATATTTTATAAAACAAACTAACTCTTTTTTTTTTTACTTTTTGTTTCCTCCCGAATTTTGTCAAATTAATCGATTATTTTTTACAGTGCCAATCTTTACTGCACCACTGTATATTTTTGCATATTTCTCTTTTTGATTTTGTTATATTTTTTATTTGTGTTATTTCCTATTTATATTACTCATTTTTTGTTTTTCATAGTTATTGCCTTGCTTTTTTGAAAGATATTTTTATTTAGTTAGGAATTGAAATTGATTGTAGATTAAAATCTCTCAATTTCATCAATTGTTTTTGCTTTCTTTTAAAACGCTAGTACTACTAAAACACATTGAAAATCTTATAATAATATGTCTTTTTTTTTGAAGATTAGGAATTGTGCAACTCATTTTTCTTTCATGTATTGTAAATAGTCGTTCATATTTCATTCTCTTTAAATAAATCTCAAATGAGGTAGAATCTACTTTATAATATTAACTCGCATGGTATCAAAAATAAAAGATTTTTGATCCATAGATTTATTTTATACCACTTTATAGCTTAAAGAGTTACGTTGGATCGAATATTTGATGCAACGAGATATTGAGAATATTTTCAAATATCATTATTATTATTTAATTATTTAGATTTATATTTTAATATTTATCTTATAAGCTTTCCAGGAAATTGTATTAACTTTATGGTTTTATGCTTTATTATAAATTTTATTTTTAGGTCTTCTATTGCATTGAGTTTTTATTGACCTAATTAATCGAAAGATTTAAAGAGGTTTTGATAAACTACTCTGAAGAGTATCCACAAACCCAAGAGCTTTTGTGAAAGTCATGAGAGGAAGACTCTCAAACCCTAGTTTTCAGGGATTGTCAGAATTGATGGATCTAGTTCAATTCTATCCCTACAATTCTGCTTCATTAGATGTGGATGGCTATTATGGATAACAAACAAATGTGCGAAGCACAAAAATTTACAAGATTTACGTATTCAAGGTTTTGAAAATAAAAACATTTTGATAAAAGTCATGGACGATTCATCTGAAACAACTCATCATTATTACGATTTTGTTCAATAAATCAATATTTTTATCGTTTTCAAGTTTTGTCCCGAGATGGCTTAAAAAAATTATTATTATTGAACTCGAGGAAGAAGATGATAAGGGTTTAATCTGACTTTTTGTGTTTTCTTTGTGATCTCAATATGTTTTTTTGTGATATACTTTTCGAGTACTATAGTTTGTACTGCAAGTTTGGTCATCATTGAATAAAAACGAAATTGAAAATAGTTTTCTACTCTTCATTTAACATCATCAACTAAATTTGACCATGAGAAAGAAAAAATATTAGGATTGTGAAGTTTAGTTCCTTGAGATTGCAAAAGATAGGAGTTTGATTAAGAAGGTGTAATTTTAGCATTCAAAAAATGAGAAAATGCATGTTATTTGACTCAAAGCGTAGACAAAGTTACATAATTATCGCTCTAAGTATTGAGATTAGTGGGAGATTTTGTTTTCAGAATAAAATAAGTACTTCAGAGAAAAGTATTAACTGAAATTAAAAAAAATATAACATAAAAGAGTACCTCTAATAGAGTTTAAACAATCCTAAGAGAAAATAATAATAAAAAAAATTCCAAGAGAGTTATGCTAGTTATATTATAAAGAATCGAGGGGAAAAAATTGTGTAAACAAAATACTTATATTTTATGAAAAAATGACCAAACATAGCATTGAGAGAATTTGTAAACTATACAATTGATAATCTTTTCTCTATGGTGAAGTAGAATTCTGTTTATACCTACATGTGATCATTTTATGTATTATCATGCTCATGTCCTAAAGTTTTATTATTGGATTCATTTCACGAAGAGCCGAGTGATTTACGCACGACACGCATAGTAATATTTCTATTTAACTTAAATTGAAAACCTGATTTATAGAGATACTACAATATATGAAGTTAAGAAATGTTCTCCTCTTGTCTTGTTTTAGGCTGAGATGTTGGAAATCTTTACAAACTGCTTTTGATTGTTGATGAACAATGGAAACTTTAAAGTTGTCCTAAAGAAAGATAAGAAGGAAAAAGAGACAATTGTTAAACCGGATTTGCAAGAGCATGAAAAATCTCTTGTGAAAGCTAAAAGATCTATTTTAGAGCTATTTAAAGATAGACTTAATAAAGAGATTAAATAAGGAGGAGACTTAAATCTTGATTGATGTAAAACCATTTTTATGCAACTATCTAGAGATTTTTTTCCTTTTGTTCTTCTTTCTTTTTGGCACTATATTGATCAAATAAAATAAACCCAATAATAAACTATATTCAGATGAGAATCCAAACAACCAATTTTTGTATATTCACTAAACCTCTTTATTCATTGTCCAGAATCTACATTTGTGCTTCTAAACTTAACCTCATTATTTTTACCAATTTCCAAATTTTGTGAGAAAAAGGAAGAGAGGAATGGCTAATATGGCATACATAAAAAAAAACATTAATATTTATTAGAAAATTTGTATATATTGAATGAAGCACAACCTATTTATTAAGATTATGATTTATTATGAATTTTATAATAGATGTAACGTCCCGAAAATTCAATTGAAATTTTTAAAACATTGCTTTAAATAAACAAATAAACTACATACTAAAAAAAAACATCTTGAAATAAAAAACCATTTGTTTATAAAACAAAAACATTGATAGCTAGTTCTAAACCTGAATCTCATGAAGCATAAAGAACCTTGATTATACTATTTCATAAATAGTATAACATGCCGAAATCAGACAACGTGAGAGATTGACTATCACAACCTAATTCCTCAATAAAATATGTTCATATACTGGTATTTAGTCTGATTTATCATATGATCAGATAAATATCAAAACAAACTTCCATCGGAGAATTTGTCAACAACAACCAGAAATAATATAATATAGGTTTTACCATGAAAATCTTAGAAAAATTAATTAGAATTTTCAATAGGTGACAAGTTATCCACATCATTTTAGCTACACCTCATTATCTTCTATTTAAGTTGTTCATTCATATAAACAAATATTATCACATATAAACCAATGTTCACTCATATAATTATCAATGCTTTCACATATAAGCCTACTTGTTCAGCTAAATAAGTCTAATTGTTTGGCTAGATACACCTAGTTAATCAGATTGATATGTAAGTCACATTTCTTGATATATATACATATAAACCTATTTGTATAAAAGATGTCACCACTCACATCTTGTATGAGCAATAAAGTATAAAACCTATGAAGTCGCTTTAAGACGATATGCGCAAAAGATGTTCGTCCATTTATTTATATTCAATAATTTATCTTTTAATTTTGGCATCATTGATTTGTTTGCGTCCTGTAGTTGAAAAAAAATCAATATATATTTATTTCACATGATTAAGCAAATGACTCTTTCGATTGAGAAAATAAAATCAATAAATATTTAATTTACATTATTATATTACGATCTCCACAACTACGTTATGTGACTTTACTTGTTTGTTCTAATATCGTTCTCGAATGGTTAGCGTAAGCCCGATCATCATTAGCAATTACCGTCATAATGTCAACATGACCAAAATAACTCTTGGCCATCAAGGAATAAATTATAAGGGAGACGACGATAATGGCTTTAACTCTATTAGAAATTAAACATTTCTCAATATCCCACCAAATCATAATGGGAACATATACATTAACCTCATGTTTCCAACAACGGCTCATATTACTCATCAAAAAGAAACAAATAGGGTTGAAACAGAGACTGATTCATGATTTGTGAGAGAGTTAAGTGAGAGAGAAGAGAAGAGAAAATACAAAACTTAATCATGATTTGAGATAGTTAAATGAAAGGCAATAGAAGAGAAAGCGAGTGAAAAGGTTGTATAGAAAATTTTATCACATCATCTATCCCCGTGAACTATCAACACGATCACACATTCTCAGTACCATCTATCCTTATCACTACAAAAAAGTCCACATTGATAGCACTAGACGATAGCGCATTTTCATGAACTGCTATAATAGATGAGTTCGTGATTTTTGTTACTTTTTAATAGCACCTGATAAATGCTAAGACCGAAAATCCTTAAGCGGGAAACAAAAATGACCTATTCCGCCAACACTTAGCAAAAATTATTCACTTAAGCGCCTATTGTCTTTTATTTTCCCTCTGTTGTCGCGAAACTTAACCAGTTAAGTCTACTGAGTTTACCTCTCAGATCTAAGAGTTCTACCGAATCCCAGTGAGTTCTGTCAAAAACAAAATCGATTCCAAACCTAGCCAAAACCACTGACCTTGTCGCCGGCCATAAAATCGTGCTCTTCCGCAGACACATTCTTCAGCGCCGCCGCCAGTGAGCTCAAATCGATTAATCCTTTATTCACTCTCACATATGGATTCTTCTCATCGTCTTCTCCGTCGTGCATCTCTCCTCCTTCGTTGACACTTGCATCTCCAGCTCTTCATTTCACCTTCACATCTTCTACTTCGTCTTTTCCTTTTCTTGCTTCCTTTGTTTCTTTCTATCTCTCTCTCTCTCTCTCTCTGTCTCTCTCTCTCTCTCTCTCTCTCTCTCTCTCTCTCTCTCTCTCTCTCTCTCTCTCTCTCTCTCTCTCGCTTCCTCCGTCACTTTTACTTATCATTACCCTAATTTTGCAAGGGGTATCAATTGAAATTGAAAAGTTGGTCAAAAACTCTAATTATCCCCTTCGTTCTCAGTTCTTTCAATCTTCAATTTCATAAAACCCTAATTTTTAACCTGTTTGTTTTTGGGATATTGGATTTGTCTAGGTTTTGGAATTGGTTGGAAACGCAGCGAGGGATAACAAGAAGACTAGGTTGGTGCCACGTCACATTAATCTTGCGGTGTGGAACGATGATGAGCCGAGCAAGTTGCAAAGGTTTGATTTTAGCCTAATTTTGTTAAGAGGAAATTCAAACCTTTTTGGAGATTTGTGTTCTACCTCATGGAGAAGGTATTGTAATAAACCTTAGGGGTTCTGTTTTTAGAGTTCTTTGTGCACACAATGTGTTCGACGATTTGACTGTGAGACGGAAACCAAGAATATTAAAGTAACTGACAATGTCAACGAGAATGTTAAAGTAACTAACTTGGATTTGGTTCAATATTCGCTAAGGAAGAATGTTGGTGGCTGAGAGATGGAGATTCAACAGAGGAAAAGCCAGGTTCATGCATTTAGTCATTTTGATTGTTTCGTGATTTGTCTTTCTTAGTGTGACAATCTCTTTAAGACTCTATGTAAAAAAAAAAAAAAAAAAAAAAAAAAAAAAAGAAAAAAGAAAATGTCTTTTTCAATTGTGAAAAAGGTTATGACGTATAGGCTATGAAACTCTTTCAATGTTCTTCTTTTAATTCAGGCTATCCATGGTAAAAAAAGTCCTACAAGATGGAACTTGGAGTAAAGATATGTATACTCTTGAACTCTAATGACAAAGAAGTCGGAAACATAAGCTTTAAGTTGATGATGATACACATGATTATAGGGAATATAGATAAAGTTTTATCATTATGCTTAAATATGTAAGTACTTGATTTGGGTTTTATGATTATCACCAAAGTTTTATCATTATGCTAAATTTTGTAAAATTTTAATTATCTATAAATTGACTTTCATCGGTGATAAACAAGAGTGCTAATTGTTTTATAGTGTTCAATGTGATATTTTGCAAAGGATCAAAAGGTGACCAGAGACCAGTAAATTAGATGACCTTGACCTAACACGAGACGAGCTACACAAGAAAGAGATTCTCAAGAAACTCATGTCTGAGGTAAACTTTGCATCCTCCTATAGCATCTCTATCTTCAATTCTTATCACATTGTTGTCTTATCTAAGAATGTGAGGCTATAAAGTAGGAAACATGGAACACTAAGATACATCATACATGTGATGTGACTAAGATTATTCAGCATTTTTGATGTATTGCTTGATTAGCTGTTGATTGTCTTCACTTATGTAATGAGCTTTGGTGTTTTGTTCAGTTGGAGACCTTAATCATCTCATTTCTGCAACCCTGATAGATGCAGTTCTTGGAGACCTTAATCAACTTGAGCATAGGGAGAGGAACAGGAGGAAGCTAGTTAGGCTTCAAGAAGTTCGTCTCTTTCCTTCACCTCTTAAAGTTGCTTGCTTTTACTATTTTAAGCTAGCTGGCCTCAAGAAGTTTGTCTCTATCTTTGTTAGTTTTATTTTGTTTTAATACTTGGCAGCACTTACGATATTAGTATAGGATTTGTATTGGTATGATGTTATAGTATAGGATTTGTATTGGTATGATGTTATGTAAGACTTGTTTTGGTTAGTGTAATATTTATATTATGTATGTTGATGATATATGAAATATAAAATTTATATATATCCAATTTAATAAAATCTATAAAACAGGGTAAAATATAAAAATTATATAAATCAAAATAGCTAAATAGCAAAATAAAAGTGGTACGATATAATATAGAAAAATAGCGAAGTAAAAGTGTTATAAAAAATATAAAGTAGCACTAAACATGTGCTTTAAGAAAGTATATTAAAGCATGTGATTAATGCTATAATAGAATGACATATCATAACATACGGAAATAACGCTATCGTATGTAGATATTTCTTTCTTGCTATTGATGACATATAATAGCTCTTCTTTCTTGCTAACAATGTAGATATTTCTTGTAGTGTAGAACTATCAACAATGTCTGATATTTTCCACATCATCTAACATTGTGACTTTCAATCATTTGATTTCACATCATGCTCTTTTTTAGATATTTTACTACCGTACATTTTCATCGATAAATGAAGAAAGAACTTTATTTACTAATCTTTATAGAATAGATTTAACACAGGATCACAACAAAAGTACTAAATAATATAAAGACATCAAAAGTAAGGGAAATGTACTCACCATTACCAATTAAGTTCATTTTTTTTTTATCAAATAAACTCAAAACACTCACAATCATTACTTAAAAAACAACATCCTCTCAATTAAATGATCTAATAAGAACAAAAAGTACTCAAAATCAAACTTCAAAATTAAAATAAAAACTAACTATATATTTATTAGATTGTCGTAACTTAAGCAAATAACGAATTTGAAAAATATCAAATAAAAAAGAAAAACTTAGCCTCCAACATGTGCATATATATGGCTATGATATATAAGATTAATTGAATTATTCTTAAGCATACAAATCCGTATTGATAATTGAAACAATTATATCATAATATTATAAACTAAAACGAACACACTATTACAAAAAAGAATTTTTTATCAATAAATCAAATTTTAGATAACAACATAATTTCAAACAAATTTTATTAATTTTATTTTGTTACAATGAGACTGATGAGATTCTTTTATTGTTGCTGAAAAAGTTATTTAGTTTTTTCAATAAAAAAATGATTTGTAAATGTATCCAAACGTTTCAAATCACAAAGATTAGTAACTTACATACAGAGGTGCGACAATTAGAGTGTTAAATATATTTGAATTATAAAATATGAAAGAAAAACATAAGAAAAATCAAAAAAATTGTACATGATATTATTTGAAAAACAAAATTCCATATTAATATCGCAGTCTCAATATTGCATTCTATTATATGATTACATCATTCAAAAAAATTGTTTTATTTTTTGGCGTAAAAAATCTATATATAATCAAAAGTATCATTTTCAACCAACAAATAGAACATGTTCAAAAAATGGTGAATGATATTCGTTTTAATCCATTATCGAAAACTGTAAGATTAAAAATACAAATTTATTTGTTCTAGTTTGCAGAATATACATATAATTCAAAATATTGTAGCAATTTTTAATGTCTTGATGTGAGCAAAAAATAAAAATTGGAGTATTTAAATATTCTTAGTATCATTCTTCTAAACAACTTATCACTTGATTGTGATTTGTTATGTGTGCACGAAGTTAAAAAGAATTTTGTTTCATCAACTGAGTCATTATTACTATAATTTCTCAACAAATTTTTTATCATAGTATCTTTATACATAACATCTAGGGAATCTATACGCGGTGACCACAAAGGACTCGTAATTAACTGACAGGATTATCCACTATTTGGCCGGCGTCTGTAGCAAAATAATGACCAATGAACCCCTACCCTCCTATCAATTAATAAGAGAGATATATGAGAGAATAATAGATGTGTGTCAGAACCGAGATATCATATCTCTCCCAAAGATTTGATTTTCGAGAATTCTTTGGGAATAGTTGTTCTATTAATGAGAATGGTGCAAAATGGAAGGGTCGTATTTTTTGCTTTCTATATCAACTGCTTTTTATTTTTTTCTCAGTGTTCGCAATTTTTTTTCCCGTCTCTCTCCGAGTTTCCTTTTTTTTTTCTCCGATATTGATATCGATTCTTCGATTGAGTTGCGGCTTGTTACGATTAGTTCGTCCAAGTAAGTATCTCAATTAAACCTTGTTTTTGGTCAATGTTTTCGGATCTATGTCGCTTTTTTTGTTCTTAATTTTTTTTTTCTTTTTTTTTCTGGGTTTTGTAAATGGTAGATCTTGACCTTCCTCATCGTCTAATCGCTACTGGTGAAGAACCCCTTGGAGAGAGGACCAATGTGTACAACAAGATGAAAACTCTTAGAGGCATCATCGACTCGTTTGAGGAATCCAAAATCGAGTTTATCAAAGATACACCTCTCGGGGGTTTATAGGATTTACTAAACAAACCTGCTTGGTCCGCCAGTTTCGGTCTTTTTCTGATTGGTCGTCAGTTGGACATCGCAAAAGCAAACGAGATCTAGGTGGTTTATGCTGGAACGCCTGTTCGATTCTCTTCTGCGTGAGAATTTCAGAAATTTATGTCTTATCGCTCTAACGTTTTTATTATCCTTCAATGCAATTTTATTTGATCTCTCTCGTCCTAAACAAACACTAAGTAATAAATGTGTTACCTCTATAACTTGTTGTTTACAGACTAATTCATTTGTTTTTGTTATCCTATTTTTTTTACTTGTTCCCTTTTTGGAATGGTTCATGTTTACCTATATTCATGTTCAACATAAATAAGTAATAAATATGTTTCTTAACTTTAATCAAAACTTTTTCAGAACCTAACATTTGTTCTGACTTCATCCCTTATTCAATTTAATATAAGTAATTAATGGGTTACTTCGTTAACACGGTCCTTTTTGTACAAGGTTCTCTCTCCAAATAAACTAACTCATATATGTAATTAATTAGTTATGTCGGTAACTCGTTCATTAACTCTATTAATTTATCGTCGTTATCGTATATTTTTGAATTTGATGTATATATATATATATCGCCCCAAACAAACCCATCGAGTTATTAAATGGATTACCTCCATAACGTATTTATTACCGTAATATACAGTCGTCTTCCTTACCGTCTTCCTTTCACTTGATCCCCTTATCTAATTAATGTTTACCTCTCCACATAATCAAACATTTATCGTTAATATATGTTTTACCTCTATTACTTGTTAATAAATTTGTGGTATGTTTTATCTCCATAACTTGGGACATTTTTCAAATTAATGTTTTTTTAGTCAGCAACAAACAAATTTTAAAAATTTATGTGTTATCGCTCTAACGTCTTTTTTAACTTTCAATGCAATTTTAATTGATCTATCTCATCCTAAACAAACACTTAAGTAATAAATGTGTTACCTCTATAAACTGTTGTTTCATGTTTTCCTATATTCATGTTCAACACAAAAGTAATAAATATGTTATCTCTCTAACATGTTTCTTAACTTTAATCAAAACTTTTCCAGAGCCTATCATTTGTTCTGCTTCATCCCTTATTCAATATAATATAAGTAATAAATGGGTTACTTTGATAACACTTTCCTTTTTGTACAAGGTTATCTCTCGAAATAAACTAACATATATGTAATTAATTGGGTATTTCGGTAGCTTGTTCATTAACCCCATCGAGTTATTAAATTGATTACCTCCATAACATATTTATTACTACGATATACAGTCGTATCCCTTACCGTCTTCCTTTCAATTGATCCCCTTATCAAATTAAGGTTTACCTCTCCACATAATCAAACATTTAGTTAATATATATTTTACCTCTATCAATTGTTAATAAATCTGGTATCTCTCTAATAATTGTATGTTTATATAACGGCTAAACAAACACATATAGTTAATAAATGTGTTATCCCCTTTTTAATTAATGTTAACCTACCTCCATAAACAAACATATATCGTTAATATATGTGTAATCATTTTCTTTTCGTAAAATCTTTTGTTTCTCCATAACGCCGGCGCAATCTTTCGTTATTTTTGCCCCAGAAATATCGCGAGCATTTAATGCTCAGATTTTCCCAAAACTCGTATTCTCTCAGATATAGGGGTGATTTGGTCTTTTTCAAAATTGCAGAAGAGAGAGAGAATTAAATACGTAATTATGCTTCGCAGATCATACAATATCAATTATTCTATGGTTTTATATTTCGTTCACCCTAACATGTATGATAAAGTGACATTGATTCATCTAATCATCACATCTCTTTATCTAAAGATTGTGATTTTACCTTCTCAATAAGCATGAAATAAACTAATCTTCTTTACTTACATGAAATATTTAGTGAAAAATTATTTTGTTCAACACGTATCTAAAATTTTAACTTCTCATGCGTCCCGTATTCTAACTTAAAAATTTGAATAGTTAGGAATATATGTGATTTATGGTGATGTGTGTTGATCAACTATTAGATTGTTTGTGTTTCTAACATTTTTTAGTGTTTAATTTCTTAGTTATATATTGCTGCATATTATTTTTATTTATTTTTGAATAAAATGTGGATAATATTGTTAATGCTGAAATGTTCATTTCTTTCATACTTATTTGAAATTTTAGCTTCTTCTACTCATTCCAACTTAAAAATCTTTCAATCGTAAATTCATCATACTCATCATATTTAAGCAAATAGAAACATAAACTATATATATATATATACTCGTTCTTGTTCTCTTTAATGAACCATTTTGGCTTGTTCACTTAATAAACCAAACTTTCTCAAATCTCAAACTCAAACCTGAAACTTTCACAGCATGAGTTATGAACCTGTTTCTTCACCCATCTGCAACTCTTCTTCAATTATGAAACTTTGACCCCTTCACCGATAACCAACAACATCTTAGACAACTTATGAAATTGCAATAATTTATTTGTTACTTTTCTATCCTCACTAAGTTTCTCTGTTTTTCCTTTTGCAGCGTTGCAACAAGTGTGCTCTAGGACATAGAGAACAAGTGTGATCCTTGTTTTTTCTCATGCAATATTATGCGTTTCCTACAAAAATATAATTTTTTTGGACCTGTGATGATCATCGCCATCGGAAACTTCAAAAACTTTAAAGAAGGAGACGACGAGATTCTATATTTAACCGGCGTGGAGATGAATTACGTGAAGCCCCTCAAGATTCAGAAAAAAAACGATAAGCGAGAAGAGTGACAAGAGGATCTTAGTTAGGATGACAGAGTGGATCTTTAGGAATCCTGTCCTAAGTAATATCCTCCTCGTAACTGGCGATGGAGGATTTGCGGATGCATTGAAATGAATTGGGAACGTTTGGTTACAATATGCTTTTAGCCCACCCGGGTTGGAGAAGTTCTTCACATAAGTTGGAGTTTGTGTCAACAACGATATGGGCTTGGTCAACCCTAGCAGCGGGAGGATTGCCAACCATATACCATCAGACTCTTCACCACCAAATGCGCGCACGAGATAGATATGCTAATGGACCCGTCAGCCGAGTCTTGGAAACCATTAACCAATTGGAAGCAAAAGGTATTATGGCGTCTGTCGCTAATATCTCGACTTTGATCCAACAGAACCATCCCGGAGCTCGTATTAATTTGAGAGAGTCGCTAAACATTGCGGTCAAAATTAGTAGAGTCACAAAGAATAACAGTGAGGAGGAGGGTACACCGCTTTTCTATGTTACTCGAAGGGGGGCACAAATCGATAGTTTCATAGATACTTCTGCTCTTGCTGAATCAAAAGCTTATCAAAAAGCAGCTACTACCTCTTCTATCCACAATATGAGGTATTTGAACCAACTCAAAATACTTGTAGATAATTTATCGAGTCTAAATACTTAGATAATTTATTAGGACAACCCACGGTTTATGCCCGGAAGGGTTTTAGTTCATTGTGGTACGATAGTGATCAAACGAATGTCAGTTGAAACATTTTATTTTATAATCTATTAGTTTTTTTTCCGAAATTGTGACTATATGCTTGATTTAGATTACAATCATATATATGTTTCTTTAAATATGTTCTCAAGAGAAAATATTATATATATATATATATATATATATATATATATATATATTATAAGATGTAAAAGAACTATTTTTATAAAATATATTTTTCTACAAAACACTAAAATATATAATTAAATAAATTAGAACTAAAATATATGAGATTTAAATGGTCTAAACCAATCACTATGTACTTAGTACCACAAGTTAAGTACAACATTCTGTGGTAGAAGATTTAAACATCAGAAGAAGAGCATTCGTTTCTTATAATTCAAATAAACACAAGTATTGTCGTTGTTCTTAGAGAAACTCCTAAAAATGGCCCTAAAACAAGTTTTATTGACAATAATAGCACACACTCCATAAACTTCCAAAAATAGCACTAGTTAACTTACTATTAGTGTTTTTGTTCTAAAAATTTTATCACTAGCTTTTTTTTTTCAATAATACCACAACTTTTATATAAAAGCTATTCAACAAAATAAATTAGAAATAAATTTAATATATTATATTTGGGTTCTCTATTTCTAATTTAGGGTATATATTTCCACCATTTAAAAGATATTTTGATTCATTTTAATATTAGTTTATGGTATGATATTTGGGTTCCCTATTTCCAATTTAGGGTATATATTTTCACCATTTAAAAGAGATTTTTATTTTAATATTAGTTTGTGGTATTATATTTGGGTTCTCTATTTCCAAATTAGGGTATATATTTCCACTATTTAAAAACAATTTTGATTCAATTTAATATTAGATTAGTGTTTGCTCTCTTTTTTATTTTCTATCTTATATTTTCATTAAGTTTAATTGAAGTTTATGGTGCTATTTGTGGAACTTTTCAAATGAGGTGCTATTTTTGGAAAAAACAACTTTTTTGGGGCTATTTGTGTCAATCTCCCTTGTTCTTATTCATATTGATGACATTATCAATTTATCATTTCGGATGATAACAAGAAAGGTATTCAAAATACAAAATCTTTACTTATAACTACCTTTATATTAATTTTAAAGTGAGCTGAAATATTTTTTCGCATAAAATTAAATATTTTCTGAAGAAGAACTAGTTTTTTCACAATAAATACACATTTTTCTTCTTAATGAAATATAAAAGTTTGGAGTCAACCCAGCAAAAGATCATATTAAAAAAAAAAAGTTGTTGTAACGAAATTACTATGACGACGGCTTTACTACTCTAGTTTAACAGGAGAAATAATATTTGGGGAAATTTGGGAAGAGAAATCATATTTGGAGATGTTGATCCAAATCATTTTTCGATGAGCATTTATACTTCATCCTCGTTGAAGGTGATAGATGGATCGGATGCCGGCCATCCAAGTTGTGGGATATCTGGATAATAATCAATTAAAATAATGTGTTTAAGTGTACATAAGATTTACTTCTTTATTTTTTATTTTTTTCCAAGATTACTCACCAATAAAGTTTTAATCCATATGGGTTGTCCGTATATATACTATCTTCCGGTTAGTAAAAAGTGTAATGTTTTTTAATTCTTATTATGTATTAAATATTGTTTACTAATACAATATAGTAATGTACCTCATTATCCAAGAGATTAGTTCTCAAATTCTCGGTCGATCTGTAAGTTTTTTTACAACTTTTTTTTGTTATTTTTTAATAACATTTTATCTTTCTTTTTTTTAATCATAGACACTCCTTATGAAAAGAACGGTATTTATAGTCGAAGAAATCGCGGATGCACCGTATTTGACCGATGTGCTTTTCTATTTCATTCGGGAGGATACTCTCTTCCTCTCTTCATATGAAAAAATATTGAAAAAGCTAAGAAATGAGTTATTCATAAATAATTATACTTCCATTAATAGTTTTTATAAACTATAAACAAGACATAATACTTTTGTTGATAAAATTGGAAAGATATCAAAATTAAAAATCTATAAAAAAAACTTCAAACTGAATATATTCATTTATATATTTAAATAATGTTTTTGAAACAACCTTATTTAATTAACATTTTCATAAGTTTATTTATTTATTTGAAAAAAATCAGCACAAATTCAGCAGTTACCATTTAACTTCTCAATTATTCAGCCAGAAATCACAAATAAATTCAGCCGGTTTCAGCAATTTAGCAAGATTCAGGCGGATTCAGCAGTTACCATTTACACCCTAAATAATAAAGACATCAAAAGTAAGAGAATTGTACTCAACATTACCAAGTAAACTTTTTTTTTCGCCAAATACCAAATAAACTCAAAACACTCACAATTAATACTAAAAAAAACAAAAAGTACTCAAAGTCACACTTCGGAAGAAAGAAACACTCACTATAGATTTATTATATTTTCATAACTTACACCAAATAAATGTATTCAAAATACAAATCTTTACGTAAAAGTACCTTTAATGTTAATTATTTAGGTGAGCTAGAATTTTTTTTTTGCATACAAATATATAATTCTGATAAGAAACTATTTGTATCACAATAAATACACACTTTATCTTCTTAATGAAAGATAAAAGTGTGTAGTCAAACCAGCAAAGCTCATATCAAAGACAACAACAAAAATTGTTGCAACGATAAATCTAAAGGAGACTTTTTAGTTAAACTTATTTATCTCACAATTACTCATCATGACTTACATTTTTTTATGATGAACCATGTAAGTCAATTTATGCAAACTCTAACCATTTATTACTAGAATATGGTGGAACGGATCATTAAATATTTGAAGAAAAATGTAGGCAAAATAATATGCAGAAAAATGACCAAAGGAGGTATTTAGCTATTGTAGTGTTCATTAGACAAAAGACAAAACATACATAAAATCAACTGTAAGGTTAACTCTCAGTCACTCATCTCTGTAATTAGAATCCCGATAAACGCAACAAACATTAGTTTTGTAGCCTAACTCGTCAATCCGTTAATTTGTTTTGTTAAAACAAATAAAATGTGCTTAAATTGGCTCTTTTTTTCAACAACTTTAATTGGCTTAAACCGTAAAAGTTTGTGATTCAAATAAAATGTTAACAAAAGTTGGTGATTTAAAGCGTACATGGGAAAATTAGTGTTTAGTTAAACCAAATTTGAAAGTCAGTTATTATAATATATATATATATATATATATATATATATATATATATATATATATATATATATATATATAACTATATGAAGATTATATTTTTGTAATTGTTCTCTGGTTTAAATTATACATATTTTTAGTAATCTATATCCTCTAAACAACTACTCTTCTTCTCTTCTTATATATTTACTTGCAATTCTCCATCTCATTCATTTTATTTCTTTAACTACCATTATTCTATTTATTTTTTTCTCATCTATTTTAATTCATCATATGCAACATATTTTAAAAAAATAATTTCCAGTTAGATCATATGTCTATAGACTATAGTTGACCATTGCCGCAATATAATATAAAAAACCTCAAATAATAGATATTTTTACTACAATTTTAATCTTTTATTTCTAGCAAATTTAGTGGAAAGAGTATGAAAAAATGATATGTGTAATCTAATAACTAAATATACCAAAAATTTCTTCGCGATCGTATGGGTTATGTTCAAATTAACTAATATAATAATTTTTTGGTATTCAATAACTTATTTTAGTTTGAATTAATTTAAATTTGAATGGTTGCTCAGTAAAAAATAGACCAAAATAAAATAAAAAGGTAACTATAGTATGTGATAAATAAAATGCTAAATTCCATACTAAAATATAAAAAATATATGAAATCGATGATATGGAATACAAGGGAAATTTGATTTTGAATGATGAAAAATAGACGAAACCAAAACATAAAATTCTTTCAAAAATGAAACCTACGATCGAAATCGACCTTCCTAGATATAATTTTACTTTTAGGTCATGAATAGCATTATGGCGATAACGTTAATCTCTCAGGTTTCAATATATGTTCTTAAATTTCCCTAATGATATTGTTTCCCTTATATTAAATCAAACAGAGTATACTTTAGGCATGGCTTACTATTTTCTTATGTATGTAACAGTTTATTGGACCATAATAAAATTAGGAAATAGTTACTCAGATGTTATAGAAAAATATGAATATTACTAGAATATCATACATTTTTAAAAAAATTACTCATATATTTTGAGCACTTGTGTAATTACAATTAACACCCTTGATTAGTTTTTTAATTAATATTATTTAATTCGTTTTTTAATTAAGAAATGAATAAAAAAATGATTATCCACATCATTAATCTACGTCATTTCCCTAATCCACGTCATTAACTGAAAATGAAAATAATTAAAACTCTTCAGTTATCCCTCTGTTATACTGTTCATTCGTGTACGGAAAAAAAACTCTCTCTCTCTCTCTCTCTCTCTCTCTCTCTCTCTCTCTCTCTCTCTCTCTCTCTCTCTCTCTCTCTCTCTCTCTCTCACTCTCTCTCTCTCTCTCTCTCTCTCTCTCTCTCTCTAATCCCGATTTTCGGAAATTTCTACAGATCTAGGCT
>NW_003302555.1:17508513-17536609 GCF_000004255.2 Arabidopsis lyrata subsp. lyrata
TAGTACTTCCATTTCGATGGTTTCAGATAAAACTATCGTGGAGGTAATAAAAGGGGTGATCATAGCTGTGTGTCTGTTTATATCTCTCTATCGTTCATGACTGACTGTGTCTCTCTCTCTTCTGTATGTATATGTGTCTCTGTCTCTATATCTCTGTGTCTATCTCTATATATGTTGTGTCTCTGTATCTCTCTCTGTGTCTGTCTCTATCTCTGTGTCTCTCTCTCTCTCTCTCTCTCTCTCTCTCTCTCTGTATCTCTCTCTCTCTCTCTCTCTCTCTCTCTCTCTCTCTCTCTCTCTCTCTCTCTCTCTCTCTCTCTCTCTCTCTCTCTCTCTCTCTCTCTCTCTCTCTCTCTCTCTCTCTCTCTCTCTCTCTCTCTCTCTCTCTCTCTCTCTCTCTCTCTCTCTCTTCCGTCGGCGATTTCCGATTTCTAAACCCTAATTTCGTCGTAGTTCCCTCTTTCTATCGTCTCTTCCGACCAAAACCCTCAAGGTTGTGTCGCATTTCAGCTCAACTAAAGTCGGGACCTATCGAGTCGCATTTTAACTCAACTTGTTCCAGTAAGTGTCGAAACTAACTTTATTTTGAATTTTCCGACAATAATCCGGCATCTAAGTTCAATAGCAAGTGATTCCCGTGATTGAAACCGTTTTCTAAAAACTATCGCGATGTAAGATGAAAAGAATCAGACCATGCGCTCAATGCTTGAAGTTTCATATTGTATCGTTGTTTAATTTTAATTTCCTCCTATGTATCCCTCAAACATATTCTTACGTTTCTTAATTTGATTGTTGTTATTTGACCAATAAATTTCATATTGTCTTCCCCAAAAAATGTTGCTTTCCGATATGTATTATAAATCAGCCGTAAAGTGATGTAACTCAGCTGTAACATATAATTTACACAATCTTTCGTCTTCCCTGAATGATAATTCAGCCGTGACATGTAAATTTACCGAACCTTTCGTCTTCCCTGAAGCATATAACTCAGCCGTAACATATAATTTACACCCATCTTTCGTCTTCTCTAGAGCATATAACTCAGCCGTGACATGTAAATTTACCGAACCTTTCGTCTTCCCTTAAGCATATACCTCAGCCGTAATGTAATTTTACCGAACCTTTCGTCTTCTCTGGAACATATAACACAGCCGTAACATGTAAATTGACCGAACCTTTCGTCTTCCCTGGAACATATAACTCAGCCGTGACATATAAATTGACCGAACCTTTCGTCTTTCCTTAAGCATATAACTCAGTCGTGACATGTATTTGCTGCAAAAAAATAAGAGACGCAATATTTCGTCTAACTTTATCATCGAGCACCAACTTTACAAGTTTGTCGTGCGTTGTTTTCGCATCTATCTGCACAACTCTACATCCTCTTTCATAGGTGTTAAATACTTATTTGTGTTTCTATACCCAATTATCGGAACCGGATCAACCATATCGGGATAAGGATGAAAGAAATTGAAGAAGAATGAGGAAGACGATGAGGAATTGGAAGTTCTAGTGATGTGAAAAACTCAGGTGAAGAAGACGAGTTGAAAAAATTTGACGTTTCGTATTTCCTTTGATGATGATGACATGGAATGATGACATTGAATGTTGCATCCGACGTCATTTTTTAATTGATGAAGTGGCAAGTAAGCCACCAAACGAACATGTAAATTTGCCTAAATAATTCAATCATCAAACAAAGCTATAAGTCAGTCGCAACATGAATACTATTACAGTAATTAAAAAACGAAAAAACGCCAAGTTAATTCAGCCTTCTAATGTCGTAACTCAACCGACAATCTTTAACTCAGCCGTAACGTTTAATAACTCGGCCGTAATTGCATGCTATTATAGTAATTAATCTTTCGCTACTAAGTCAGCCGTAACTAGGCCGAGTTATCCGTTAATCCAGCTCTTTACGGCTGATTTATGACACTCGAACATAACTCAGCCGTAACGACATCCCATAATTAAGCCGTCTTTGATAACTCAGCCAGCCGGAAAAAGATAACTCAGCCGTGTCGAGGAAATAACTCAGCCATCGGGTAAAAACTCAGTCATAACGTTGTATGGGTTATTCTCAAAATTCTCATAACTCAGAAAAATTTCATTAACTCAGCCGTAACGTAGGCTGGGTTATCTCATAACTCAGAAAAATTTTATAAATCAGTCGTAACTATAGGCTGAGTTATACTCATAAGTCAGCCGTTTTCTCATAACTCAGACATTTTGTCTTAAATCAGTCGCAACATACCGTAACTCAGCCGTAACTACCGCTGTATCGTTTTACGGCTGAGTTCATTAATACACGTCAGCGATTTCTGACGTGGCGACGCGGGTTTGCTGACGTGGCAGTGGCATTCCTTGTAATTACGTTTTTTCCTGTAACTTTAGTAGGGGCACGATGGGTATACAAAATAGGGCCGAAATATTACAGTAATAAAAAAAATTCTGTAACGTTCTGGTAAATACACCTAATTTGTATGACATCTGAATAAATCTCTCTAAAATTAGATTGAAATAATACAACTAGATACAAAATCACAAGTCTCCCTAATGAATGCAAAATTAGAATGAGACATGTAGATAAAATGGGTCCAAGTCATGTAATAGACATCAAAAACTATATGTTCTTGACTAAAATACTCGATAATATATATAAAAAAATCCTATAAAAATATCGAAAATATGACTTAACAAAATGCCACAATATAATAATAAACAAAGCCCCTAATAGCAAAAATTACTACAATTTTAATCTTTTATTTCTAGCATGCATGTTTAGTCGAAAGAGTATGAAAAATATGAAACGTGTAAGCTAGCAATCAAATATAACAAAATTTCAATGTGTTATGTTCTAACTAAGTACTCCATATATTAACTTTTTGGTGTTCAATAACTAATTTTAGTTTGAATTAATTTAAATTTGAATGGTTTCTCAGTATAAAATAGCCCAAAAAAAAACTAACCATAGTATATAATAAATAAAATGCTAAGTTCCATATTAAAATATAAAAAATGTGAAATCGATGATATAGACTAATAATATACGTCACCATTAGTATAGTATCAAAATTGAAATCTACAATCGAAAACGACCTTCCTAGCTAGCATTTTATTCTTTTGAAGAGGTCAAGATTCGATACCTTCCTAGCTAGCATTTTATTCTTTTGAAGAGGTCAAGATTCGATACCTTCTTAAGTTCAGCGTTATGGCGATAACGTTAATCTCTCGGTTTCAAAAACGTGTTCCTAAATTTGTCTAATGATATTGTTTCTCTTATATTAAATCAACGAGAGTGGTACTTTATGCATGGTTTACTTTACTAAGTTTCCTTTGGTAATAATTAATTGGACCATGATAAAATAAGATAGAAATTAATACAACTGGATACACAAAATCATAATAAGTGTCCCATAATGAATGCAAAATTAGAATGAGACGTGTAGATAAAATGGGTCCAAGTCATGTAAACGTGTTCTCCATTATCCACTAGTCTTCTCTTTGTACGACCCCAAACCCCACTAGCCTTCACCAATCAAACCTACACCAATCAATTATAAAATTTGTCAGACGAGCTTTATGCCAATCTAATGGCTATTTGATTTTTTTTTTTTGTTTGGGTTGAAGGTTAGTTTATTGATTCTTAAACATTGGGCCGCCTCACGTTGGATTTGATACAACAAACTAGTCCTGGGCATAATAACCGGAACCGAATACCCGAACCGAACCGAATCGAAATTTTGCAATTCGGTTCGGGTATTTGGATTCAGTTATAACCGATCGGTTCTCCATATAGAAATAATTCGGGTCTGTCTTCGGTTCGGGTAAAAACCGAGAACCGAATGGTTACTTTCTTGACCCGAAATTAATACCCGATTATAACTAATCTACTCTAATTACACCCCAGATATTAACCTATACCATCGGTTCTTCCCCTTTCCCGACAAATACCTAAGTCCTCTTCTCTTAAAAAAACCTAAGTCGCTAATCGATATTCAATCTGGAATCTTCATCGAGAAATCGATCCGCCGTAAGTCTTCTCTCCTCCGATTCGTCTGTTCTTCTCTATTTGATTGTTGTTTGATTAGGGTTTTGTCGATTAGATAATCTCTAACTCTCTACTCTCTACTCTCTACTTCTCGATTGTGTTTTTTGATGATTTTAGTGTTTTAGGGTTTTGTTGATTCTGTATTTCGTTTTCAATTTACTCTCTACTGCTCGATTTGATTTTTATTTTCGTTTTGACTCTTCTTATTAGATGGGTTCATCATCACTTCCAGAAGAAGATGTTGATTTGGATACGAATGCTGAAACTCAAGATACAGAAGATGATTCGAGGATTCCTGAGAATCGAAAGAAAAGAAAAGAATCAAAAGAAGCTTCAGGAAAAAGTTCTAAGGGTAAGGGCAAAGCAAAGAGCAAAGAAGAAAGAGAAAGGTCGTATGTGTGGGAGCATTTTACCAGATTGAAGGATAATATTAACAAATGCTCATGTCACTATTGTGGGAAGACACTCGCCTGTCCTACAACATCAGGGACTTCAAATCTGCAGAAGCATCTGACTTTTGCGTGCAAGCAATTCAAAGTTTGGCAAGACAGTGAAATGCAGAAGATTCTGAATCCAGATGGTAGTCATCTAATGGCTGGTAAGGTTTCAATTGAAGTGGTTAGAGAAGCAACAAATGAAATGCTTGTATTAGGACAGATGCCACTTTCATTCATTGAAAGTATAGCTTGGAGACATTTCACTACCAAATGCAACTTGTACAAACCAGTTTCTAGAAGAACTGTAACAAGAGACATCTATGAGATGTTTGTGAAGCGGAAAGAAGAAATGAGGAAATGGATGCGTGCAACTAAGCAGCGGGTCTCTCTCACTACTGATATATGGACAGCTCACGTAACTGGTGCAAGTTATATGGTAATAACTTGCCATTTTGTTGATGCAAATTGGCATTTAAGAAAGCTGATCATAGGGTTTAAGTATGTGGCAGATCATAAAGGGGCAACAATTGCAGCTGTTTTGAGTTCTTGCTTGGATGAATGGGATATAGAGAAGATCTTCACTATCACTGTTGATAATGCAACAGCCAATACTTCTGCACTTCAGAAATTTGAAAGAGCCTTCAGGGCAAAGAATGGGAATAATGCATTCATATTAGATGCTGAGATGATGCATATGAGGTGTTCAGCTCACATCATCAATTTGATAGTCAAAGATGGATTGCATGAGATCAATTCCCATGTGGAAGCAGTTCGGAATGCAGTGACTTTTGTGAGATCTTCTACAAAGAGATTGATCTCATTTGATCAAAGGGTTGATGCATCTAATCTGAGTAAAGGAAGCTTGCCTCTAGATGTCGAAACCAGGTGGAATTCAACCTATTTGATGCTCATAAAAGCGCAAAGATTCAGAGAAGCTTTTGATCGGATGGAAGCTGAAGATAAGATCTACAACAACTACTTCTTAGAGATGGAAAAAGGCAAGAAAAGGGTTGGTCCTCCTACTTATTTGGATTAGGTGGAGATAGAGAGAATGGTAAAGTTTCTGAACTTCTTTTATACTGCTACTTTAATTGTCTCTGCTTCTACATCGGTTAACTCATACAAGTGTTATGGAGAGATAGTTACAATAGAGAAGAATATGATACTATTGAGTCAGAGCAATGATCCGGAAATGAGGACTAGGGCTAAGGACATGAAAGAGAAGTTTGATAAGTATTGGGAGGGTTTTAAAAACATCAATAAGCTTTTGATTGTGGCTACTGTCTTTGATCCGACAAAGAAAATGCAATTTGCTCAGCTTTGCTTTGATAAGGTCTATGGGAAAGATAGTGTAGATTCTAAAGAGATGTATGATTCTACATATTCAGTGTTGACTAGTCTTTTTAAGGAGTATAGTAGCATGTTTCCCAAAGTCTCTACTGATGCATCATCGTCTAATACTGTTGGGAGCAATTCTGCTAGTGCTAGCCATGAACAAGCTACTAGATATGCTAAAGAGGAGTTAGAAAATACAGATGCTTCTCTTGGTGGTGGATTTGAAAGAATGCAGTGTGTTTATGATGAGATGGTTGATGAGTTAGGAGTTCATGATGCACAGGACGAATTAGACATGTATTTGAAAGAAAAGGCTGAGCATCCAAAGAGTAATATGTTTGGTGATGAGTATGATGTCATGGATTGGTGGAGGCGCAATTCTGGTAAGTTCCCTATATTATCAGAAATAGCAAGAGATGTTTTTGCTATGCAAGTGTCATCAGTCGCATCAGAATCTGCCTTTAGTACAAGTGGACGCATGCTGGAACCAAGTAGGAGTTGTCTTAGTCATTACACCATTGAGTTTTTGATGTGCACAGACCAATGGATGAAGTCAGAGATGAAGTTAAAGGAGCAAGCTGCTATGACTCTGTCTTATATATATGCTGACTTTGTGACACAAGATGAGCTGGAGAAAGGTTGGTTTTACTTTATTTCTCAATTATACTTGTAGCATTGTATGCTTTTACCTACTGAAATTGTGTTCTCTAAATGATTTTCAGAGTTTGGAGCATTAGGAGTAAACGAGTAGCTCTATAAGACTCATACTCGGCTTTTGGGTAATAATGTAAACTGTTTTTTCTCTGTCTGAACTGTTTTTGGTATTGATGAATCTTCTTTTCAATGTAACAGGAACATGATGTCTTTCTGATGCTTGTAGACTGTAGTTGTATGTTTCTGGTAACTTTAACAACAATTGAAATGTTTGTGTTTTGTTCTCTTTTGAATTTAGACAATTAATCAGCTTATGTTTGCTTTTTGTTTGGTTTCAATTTAGACAATGCATCAGTTTATCTATATGACTGTCTTTGGTTTCATAATTTAGACAAATTGAGTTATTTTTGCATAAGTATAATCAGGTTTTGTATGTTTGGTTATTTTTGGTTACTTTTGGTTATTTTTGGTTACTAATTACCCGAATTATACCCGAACCCAAAAATAATCGAAACTTTTCGGGTATTCAACGGTTCTTAAATTTAATAGAGGACCCGACCCGAACCCAATTAGAACCGAACCGAACCCGAACCGATAATTTATAATAACCGAATGGGTCTCGACCCCCTACCCGAATAGACTCGATACCCAAAAAAAAGAACCGAACCCGAACGGGTACCCGAATGCCCAGGCCTACAACAAACCTTGGGAAAGAAAAATTAAAGTTTTGACGAAAAAAAAAAAAAAAAAAGTTAAAGTTTAAAAATCACTAAACATATGATGGTTTCATTTTAGCATTAACCAAATTATGAAGTTTCATTTTGTAAAATAACGTGGTGACAAAATTATCAAATAAGTAGATGTTAATTTTTCGGATTGTTTTAAACGAATACTACGAATTTTTAACGTGTTTTAATACTAGCATTCTATTTTATCTGATCTTACATTAATTCAAATGGTATATCACTACATATTTTAAACAAGCTTAAAAACAATCCACTTATTTATAATTTCATCACGACACTATATTTGCAAATAAAACTCAAAAATAAAGAGAGAGAAAAAAAAAACGTCTACGGAAAATATGAAATACAACTTTTATAAACAATTAGATTAATGTTTCTAGAGTTTTTTTTTTTTTTTTTGGTAGGCAATGTTTCGAAAGTTATAACAATGTCACTAATGTAATATAAAAAAATTAACAAAACAAAAATTAAAATTAGAAATTGAAAATGAGATTTGTATCTAAAGTTATTGCAATGTCACTAATGTAATATAAAATAAATAAATAAACAAAAAACTGTTTAAGAATATTTTTTTTAATGAGATTGTTTATACTTTATATGTATTTAAAGTTATAAAAAAATTAACAAAACAAAACATTAAAAAAAAAAAAAGTGATTAAAATGATATAAAGAGAGAGTCAAAAAATGGAGAAGAGGGAAGAAAGAAACAAGGAGAGCAAAGAAAAAGTCCGTTTATCATCTCATCTTCTTCATCTTGAAATCGAGATCGAGAAAAAAAAAAACCAAAAATGGAGTCGAAACCAAACCCTAGACGTCCTTCAAACACAGTGCTTCCATATCAAACACCACGATTAAGAGATCATTACCTTCTCGGCAAAAAGCTAGGCCAAGGCCAATTCGGAACAACCTATCTCTGCACAGAGAAATCAACCTCCGCTAATTACGCCTGCAAATCAATCCCCAAACGCAAGCTCGTTTGTCGCGAGGATTACGAAGATGTATGGCGTGAGATTCAGATCATGCATCATCTCTCTGAGCATCCTAATGTTGTTCGGATCAAAGGGACTTATGAAGATTCGGTTTTTGTTCATATTGTTATGGAGGTTTGTGAAGGTGGTGAGCTTTTTGATCGGATTGTTTCTAAAGGTCATTTTAGTGAACGTGAGGCTGTGAAGCTTATTAAGACGATTCTTGGTGTTGTTGAGGCTTGTCATTCTCTTGGTGTTATGCATAGAGATCTCAAACCTGAGAATTTCTTGTTTGATAGTCCTAAGGAAGATGCGAAACTCAAAGCTACCGATTTTGGTTTGTCTGTCTTCTATAAGCCAGGTTCGATTTTCTCTTTTGGTTGATTGATTAATCTTGGAATCTTTCATGTTTGTTTGATGATGATTTGTTTCGTTGTATTGAAAGTTTGCTTCTTGAGCATTGTTTCTTTGTTTAAGGGAACTTTGCTTTGTATCTTCATCGAGTCTTTGAAACTTGATGTGTTGATTGGAATGATTCTGCATTTGTGTCTGGCTTGTATCTGTGATTCGTTGGAAACCAAATGGGGTATGGCTAATGCGGGTGGTTTCATCGTCTAATTGGTTTTTGTTTACTCTTCAGGACAATATCTGTAAGATGTAGTTAGGGAGCTTGCTTTGTTTATTTGTTCTTCATTGAGGAGTCTCTCATTGGAATTAATTTGCATTTGATCAAATCTTTCGTTTGTTTGGTTTCTTGATAGAAACAGGTTGGTTATGTTCTATATGAATTGAAAATCGAAATAAGGCTTCTGGTGTGTGTTGGGTTGATGCAAATTTTGCTGCTTGAGCATTGTTTCTTTGTTAGAGGGAACATTGTTTTGTAGATGTTCTTCATTGAGGAGTCTCTGAAACTTAATGTGTTGGTCGAAATTATTCTGCATTTGTGTGTCTGGATTGGATCTCTGATTCCTTTAGAACCAGATGGGTATGGCCAATGCCGGTTTATCGCCTAATTGGTTTTTTTGTTTGCTTCTTCAGGACAATATTTATACGATGTAGTTGGAAGTCCATACTATGTTGCACCAGAGGTCCTAAAGAAATGTTATGGACCTGAAATAGATGTGTGGAGTGCCGGTGTTATCCTCTACATCTTACTCAGCGGTGTTCCTCCCTTCTGGGCAGGTGTTAGTCTACTAGAAAATACAGTCTTTTCTATTTACAAGTTTCGAGTTTTTGTTTGAATGATGCATTCTTTTCTCTTGGGGATTGCAGAAACAGAGTCTGGAATCTTTAGACAGATATTGCAAGGGAAGTTAGATTTCAAATCTGACCCGTGGCCTAGTATCTCAGAAGCTGCTAAAGATTTGATCTACAAAATGCTCGAAAGGAGCCCCAAGAAACGCATTTCTGCACATGAAGCCTTGTGTAAGTTAAATTTTTTGTTGTTCATGTGGAATCAACTGCTCGTAATTATTTTGTGGTAAATATTGAGTAGTGAGTCTTCTTTTGATGTTATAGGTCACCCATGGATTGTCGATGAACAAGCAGCACCAGACAAGCCTCTTGATCCAGCAGTCTTATCTCGACTAAAGCAGTTTTCGCAAATGAATAAGATTAAGAAAATGGCCTTAAGGGTATGAATTCGAGTACTATACATTCACTTTTTCTTTATGCCCCATCCATTTTCTGATGTCTCTGGACAAAAATGATTTTTTCCCACAGGTAATTGCTGAGAGACTCTCAGAGGAAGAAATTGGAGGTCTAAAGGAATTGTTCAAGATGATAGACACAGACAACAGTGGCACGATAACTTTTGAAGAGCTCAAAGCGGGTTTGAAGAGAGTCGGATCTGAGCTGATGGAATCAGAAATCAAGTCTCTTATGGATGCGGTATGAACAAAACTCTCTTTCTCTTTTCAAAAAATTTCGTTTTCTTTTAACATCCACTATGTGTTGTGGCCACAGGCTGATATCGACAACAGTGGTACAATAGACTACGGAGAATTCCTAGCAGCAACATTACACATGAACAAGATGGAGAGAGAGGAGAATCTGGTGGCTGCATTTTCATACTTTGACAAAGACGGAAGCGGTTATATCACCATCGATGAGCTCCAGTCAGCTTGCACAGAGTTTGGTCTATGTGATACACCTCTGGACGACATGATCAAGGAGATTGATCTTGACAATGTAACCACTTCTTCTTTTCTTTGTTTTCCTCCTCCTTCAATGGAACTGTTTCATAACCGAGAGCTTTTGAATTGCGTAGGACGGGAAGATCGATTTCTCGGAATTTACGGCAATGATGAGGAAAGGAGATGGAGTTGGAAGAAGCAGAACCATGATGAAAAACTTGAACTTCAACATTGCTGATGCTTTTGGAGTTGATGGTCAAAAATCTGATGACTGACCCATCATTTATCCACAATTTCTGCAGTTTTATTTCTTTTATATTTTGGATTCTAAGGATACAGAAATATATTCTGGTTTGTTTTTGCTTCCCTTTTTATTTTTTTTGTAGATGAGCAACTTTCTAAATTTTTATCCCAATATGGATAATTTTGCTTCATATAAAAAATTTTGAATTCCAAAGAAATGTCATTTAGGGATGCGAAAAGAAACCGAACCAACTTCGGATTTCATCAATGCGAAACTGAATTTTGTTAAAATACAAACTGTAGAAAAATTTCTTATACCGACCCAAACCAAATCTCAATTGAAACCAAATTTTGTGAAATCGTACTTAACCAAAATTCAGAATTAATCATTAATTAAAAAAAAAAAGTCCATTTAAATACACTAAAAATCTATAATAGTAGTTAACATTATTACTTTTTTGTCACAAAACGAACAAAACCGAAATTGATGTATATTACTAAATCGGAAAACCCAAAATCTGATTCGAACCGAACTAAACCAGAAAACCGAAATTGCAAGCCTAGAAATTAAACCAATTTGAAGACAGGGGTATATTGGTATTTGCGTAGGAAGTGGATAGGATAACACTGCGATTTATTCTCCGTCGAGCTCCAAAGTTCTGAGCTCTCTCAGGCGAAAACAATGGCGTCTTCTTCAGCGACGCTCTCTCTCTGCTCTACTTTCTCTGCTCATTGCAATGTCACTTCACGCCGTTCGAGTACTATCCTGTGTTCTCTCTCTAAACCTTCACTTAATTTGGCTAAACCTGTGTCTGGATTTCTTTCTCCTTCCACTGCGTCGACGTCTCGAACCGCATTCACCGTCGCTCCTAAATTCGCTGAATCAGTCGTCGAAGCTGAACCAGAAACTACCGATATCGAAGCTGTGGTGGTTTCCGATGTTTCGGAAGTTACTGAGGAGAAAGCTAAACGAGAAGAGATTTTCGCTGTTGTTATGGTGAGTTTGTTGAATCAAATGAAAGAACAAATTCTCAATTTCGGTTTTAGCTTTCGGAATTTGGAACTAGGTTTGGTTGATTTGATGAGTTTGCTTTTAGAGTTTTGATAATGAGAGACTGTGTTTTGTATCATACGTATACTCTTAAGAATTAGGTTTAGGTTTAGCTGCAGAATAAAACGAAGAGTAATTTTCAATTTTGATTTAATCTTTGGCATTTGCAACTAGTTTTGGTTGATTTGGATGAGTTTGCTTTTGAATTCATTTTGGTTGATTCAGAGTCTGATCATGAGAGACTGTGTTTTGTGGTATATTCTCTTATTAGTTAGTGTTTAGGCGTTACGAATGTTGAAGAGTTTGGCTTTCTTATGAATGTTGCTTCTTTCATTTGCTATATCTGATTTAGTTTAGTGTTGTTCTCTTTGGTTGAATAGGTTGGTGGACGCCAATACATAGTGTTTCCAGGGAGATATCTCTATACTCAGAGGCTGAAAGATGCAAATGTCGATGATCAGGTATATGCACATTTGCTTTCAATGATTTGAATTCTTCTTTGTAAAATTTCGGTGAAACGAAATGATATATCTATAAAGGGATGGTGTAACTATGGAAGATTGAGTTAATCTTTGTGGCTTGTGTAGAAGTTCTATTTTTTTTTTTGTCTATGTTAACATTGTATTAAGCTGTTCTCTGTTGCTTTTTTGGTGATTCCTGAAGTTTTCATATTTGCTTCTTCTCTTGTGCAGATTGTTCTCAACAAAGTGTTGCTTGTTGGAACAAAGACACACACTTACATTGGCAAACCGGTTGTGACCAACGCAACTGTACATGCTGTAGTAGAAAATCAGGTAAATTAATACAAATGCTTTCTTATTTTCTTATTGGTGTTTTGTGTTGGATAACTGCAATGTTTTTATTTGCTACAGGGTCTGAATGACAAAGTGGTAGTCTTCAAGTACAAGCCTAAGAAGAAATACCGTAGAAATATTGGTCACCGACAGGTATATATCCACTGTTGATAAATCCAGCTTCTGTTCCTTGAATTCGAACTATGTAATGTTATAATCCACACCACAGACTGCCATCGTAATTTGTTATGGCTGATGAATCTGTAGAACTGTAAATAACGACACTTATATGATTTCTGTCTTGGTACTGCAGCCAAATACGAGGATTAGGATTACAGGAATCACAGGGTATGAAGAGTATCCAGCGGCGCCCAATGTTGCGGTTTAAATGTGTTGAGAAGTATAGGATCTTTGACACAAAATGTTTCTTGAATGTTAAAATTTTCTGATCTTCTCTATGTAATTTTTCTAAGGACCAGATCATTTCATTTCTTCTGAGATCCCTTTTATTAATATGTACCTGCTTTTGCCATTCTTTGATCACAAATTCTAAGTTAGTGTAAGAAAACTTCATCATTGCTCGCTCATCCATTCATCTAGGCTTACTGATGAAATTTATAGAATAGATTTTTTTTGTAGTCGCACAATTGTGTCGTTGCGATTCGAAAAGTGGGCTGGAATTCCGGTTTCAGGTTTTGATAGGGTGCTCTACTTGTTTCGTAAGATGCATTCTGGTGATTTTAGGATGATGAATTGAGATATTTGAGATGTTTTGTGGTGACTTTCGGATGAAGAATTGAGAAATGAGGTTTTTTAGATTATGCAAAAGATAGTCACCGATGGGTGGGGGATGTGCCTTTAGTCAAGTGGTTAAGTCCATTTGACTCCGCCTTCTCTACCGGAGTTCGACTCCACTAAGTCGCGTTACCCCGCGTAGTAGGGATTGGCTATGGATCGGGCCTTGTCGATCCAAAGATATCAAAAAAAAAAAAAAAAAAAAAGTCACTGATGGGTGTACCAAGATTGAGAAGGTTATATATGTTGGGTTGTATTTGTTTTCTCACCTTTGTGGTTGATTAGGTCCGAGTTTTGATTTCCTAATTTGCAATGTTTTTTTTTTTTTTTTTAAGTTTAGTGCGACAAAACCCCTTTACCAAAAATAAAGAAAAACACAAGATCTAGGTTCATTCCTCAGGAATGGCTCTTTTGAGCTTTAATTTAAGCTGTTGACAAAAAAAAAAAAAAAAAATCTAGGTTAAGACATTTTATAAATAACTAAATACTAACTTATTAATTATTAAAAAATATATGTTCTAAAGTATATTTCATTTAGTTTATAAGATTTCAATTTGTTCATAGATTTCTTTTCTAACTTAAATTTCAGAAATTGCATAATATTTCCTATCTCTTTCTTATCTTTTTAAATATAATATTAGTCTTCAAAGTAATGTTATTAAAGTAGACTTTTAAAATCTGAGAAACTATTGAACATGCATGATTCTTATTTAAAAAAAAAAATTAGCCCCTTTCATTTTTATAAACTTTTTTTTACCAGCCAGTTGGCCAATGAAAATCTGAGAAATTTTGCAAGCTTTATAATATTTTGTAATTATTTTTTACATAAATTTATTTAAATTTCATTAAAAATATCTAATGCTATACTATTAATGGTTATATTTGAGTTATTTCTGTTTATGTATGCAAGATTTGTTTTTAAGCATGTAGATAAGATATAAAAGCAGAGATATCAACAATAAAAGATATTATTAACAGTGATAATAATAATAATGAAGACATTTATTAGTTATATTTTCTGAAACTATATAAGGTCCGAGATCCTTTCATTTGATTCCAATACAATTTCATACTAACATCTTCCAAGTAAACAATTATGATTTATCTATTTTTTACAAATTTTCCATTACATTTTACAACACCATCATATATACTAACAACAATCTTCTTGTTGTTTCATTTCTTGCATAGGGAAATAGTTTGGTGAGTTACTGTAAAAAATGTCGGTGAAGGCTAAAGCGATGCAGCGAATTGCGAAAGAATTCAGGGACATGACCTCCCCAGCTTCTTTGTACAGTATTGGTTAGGACTTCTTTTTATTTTTATTTTCTGCATTATCAATACAAATAATATCCACATTCTAAATCTAACGATTTTGCTTGTGTCACTTTTGTCAATAAACGTTAGAAACTTGACTATCTAGTGTATGTATGTAGTATGTACCATACTAATATTTTCAGTTGTAACCACAAGTCCACAACCATACAAATAAGTAGATTATTATAATTATGTTTTTGGTGTTAAGTATAACAATACTACTTGTTGATGATATGTATCACTATAGGTAGAGACGACTCAAACAATGTATTCAAATGGCAAGCGATGATTCAAGGACCCCAAGGTACTCCTTATGCCGGTGGCATGTTTAGCATCGACATTGAGTTTCCTGAAGATTATCCTTTTAAACCACCCAAGGTTGGTTATCTATTATAAATTTGAAATTTAAAAGGTTAATTTTGTTGTTTACAAAAGAAATATGTTTTACGATTTATTTTGTAACAGTTTACATTCAAAACTCCGATTTACCATCCAAATATCAATTCCAGAGGATCGATTTGTCTTGACATTCTTAAAGACAAGTGGACTCCTTCTCTCACTGTTGAAAAGGTTCAAAAACTTGATTCATAAATCAAATATTTTGTTTATTTTGTTCTTTCTCATTCTATTCATTGTTTTCGAATTGTTTTAACAGGTGCTCTTGTCCATAACTGCACTGTTGGCGGATCCAAACCCAGATGATCCTCTTGTACCTGAAATTGGAGAACTTTACAAGAATAACAGATTCCAATTTGACCAGAGAGCTCGGGAATTCACCGAGCGACATGCTTTTCTTTGAAGTTTGTCATATCTTTTTAATAATCATCAACTGCTTCCGGATATAAGTTATTATTATAGCTAGACTTCCTATATTATATTATAAATAAAAGTTACATTCTTGGTTCTCCTCGAAATGAATTATAAATATTCGAATAAAAACGTGAATTGAATATGCCATGCATAGCCCTGAGACCAATTTTCCGGGATCCGTTCTGAAAAATGGGATATCCGGGTGATCCGGGTAATGAAAAAGCGGATCCGGATAATAGAAAATTGAAAGCCGGATATCCGGATCTGGAATATTTTATATTATAATAATATTTTTAAATATTTTATTACTATTATTTAAATTTTATTAATAAATTATATTTTTTTATATAAGAATAATATTTTTTAATAATATTTTTAATTATTTATATTAAATTATTTGTTTTTAAATATTTTTTTCAAATTTTATATTAATAAAAAAATTATATAAAAAAACCCGGATCCGGATATCCGGCGGAGATCCGACTCTTTTTATGGATATCCGAAATCCGGATATCCGGGTAGAACGGATCCGGATCGGGATAATGAAAAGGCGGATCCGGGCATATCAGGCTGGATCCGGATTTGGATACCCTAAAAAAAGCCGGATATCCGGATCCGGTCCAAGCCTAGCCATGCATAGCAAAACATTGAATGAGTGCTTTTTTCTCTTTGAGTAACAAACCAATACATTGAAGTATTTGTCTCCTTCCGTCTTAAATTAAGTAATGTTTTATAGTTTTGTGTTTGTTGGAAAAATGGTCTATTTCCCCACGAGAAGTATGACATCATAACAGATAGAGCCCAAACTTTAACCCCGGTCTATATGTCTCTAAAATGATACTTCTCAATCTATATATTCCCGAATCCATAGTTTAAATTTTATATCTCCCTAAAATAATAGTTCTCATCTAATTATCCATAGCCATTGGTTTTGTTCGGTTTAATGTATGCTAAACCAATTTACAAAAATAATAAACCGGATTAAACCTAATCCAAACCCGATTACAATTGATTTCCTAATAACCCGACTATAAACCGATTCTCTAATAAACCCGATTTCAAACCCTTTTCGGTGAATGATCATCATCTTCGTCATCCTACATCAGAGATGAAACAGATAATCTCGTTTTACCAATCTTCCTCCAATGATTAAAATCTCTTTCTGATTTTAGACCCATCATTTTCTACTCTCAAAATCGAGACCAATGACTATCCAATTCCACAGCCGAGCAATTCCACGGCGGAGCCACCACCACCGACGTTCGTCGTCGTCATCCCAACACATGACTTGATGAAACAAAATAATCGGAGCTGAAGCAGATCCCTAATCTGAGACGAACTTCTTCGTCTTCCTCTTCGCTTCAACAACAGTGTCTAATTTTACTTATACTTGTGCTTTAAACTTTTCTGAGTCCTCTTTTAATTTTGTCATTGATTCTTCATCTTCTTCCTCTGAGTTTGTTTTTTTTTCTCCGATCCCTTTGAGTGAAATCAAGGATAATTAGATTGAGATTTTTGCCTTTGATTAATATGAGATCGTTTGTTATTACTTAAATTGTTCTTGAACTTGTTTGATTGTTTGTCTTGATTTCTCATTTTGCCTAATGAATCTAAAATAAATATGTTCCATTGTTGTTACTTCTCCAATGTTCCCGTCATTGTTGTACCCATTGGGAAAGAGATCAACTTGCAAAACTGAGAAAGAGGTCAAATTGAGAAATTTTAACAAATGGGTAACAAATTTGGTGATCATGGATGCGTACCTAGTGGCTAGATTAGAGTAAACCGATGGCCCCGATTCCGAAGAGCACATTGACGTTAAAGAAGAAGAGAATGTTTGCTAGCTTCGGTGATTCAAACACCATGAATGAATAGAAGAGAACTCTTAATCGGAGGCTGGAGAGTAATTACGGAGAAAGGTGAGGTAGAAAAATTGTTATGATCTCATCCCCATCCAAATCGTGAAGCCATTAAAATGGTTTGGTGAAGAAGAAGAAGAAGAAATTGGGTGACAAATGGTCGGGTTTTAGATTGGGTCGGGTTTTGAAATGGGTCGTGTTTTAATTTTGGTTATATTGAATTTGTGTGGTTTTCTATCGGGTTTAATTCGTAAACCGATTAAATCCAGTTTTGTGGGGTTTTAGTTCTAGAACTATTGATTTGGAGACATTAAGCTATAGAACTTTCAATTTGGGGGGAAATAAGAATAAAACTTTTATTTTATGGACATATAGACCGGGTTTAAAGTTTGGGCTCTATCTGTTATGATGTCATAGTTCTCGTGGGGAAATAGACCGTTTTCCCGTGTTTGTTTCACAAAAACTGTTTTAAAAACAAATAATTTATTATCTACTATGTGTAAATACATCTAGAACGAAACATAATTTGAAGTAAGGAAGAAGTATCAAACCATTACTGTAAGTTTTTTTGTTGTTGGATTTCTGAATAAGCTTAACTTTTGGATAGCTAAAATTTTCATGGATCCGTCTTTCTAACATAAAGCATCACTACTTAGAACGATAATTCTATTTTGGTCAAACGGACAAAAAATTCGAATTGTCAACTGTCTTTCCAATAGATATCAAAGTTAGGAAGCAAAGTTTTTCAAAAAAAATCAATTTTAGAACACTAGAATTCAATATGAAATATTTTAAAATTTAAATCGAATAGCACCAAAACTTTAAAAGTTTTAAAGCATGATTTACAAATATCATAACACTAGATTTTAATGCATAATTTATAGTATATAATTGAATAATATCGGAGTGTGCATAAATTTAAATTTCATGATTGAATAATACCCCCTAATTTAAACACCATTATCATTTTACCCATAAAAAAATTAAAAACTTTGAAAATTTTAGCTATGAAAATCCTAAAATGCTAGACTATATGAAAACGTATACTATGGAAAAAAAAGAATTTTGAATACGACAACGTTAGATTTTTTTTTTCTTCCGTGAAACAATAGCCAAGCAAATTGTGGGAAAAAAAAGGAACAATAGTTAATAACCATGAACCAATCCATGTTTTATCATATCCCAGTCGTCACAGACTCACAAGTCTTCTTGACCAATATTATCCATTCACTAGTATCTTCCAAAACACAACGACCAACAATATTCATTCACTTACAAAGAATGTTCAACGAAGAACTGCGGGGTTAGTCCATCATTATCAAGGAGACGACGCCAAGTCAATCACTGAGTGCAAATGAGGATTATTAAATAGCCAGAACTTGGATAGCTTTCTCTAACGACCAACAATATTCATTCACTTACAAAGAATGTTCAACGAAGAACTGCGGGGTTAGTCCATCATTATCAAGGAGACGACGCCAAGTCAATCACTGAGTGCAAATGAGGATTATTAAATAGCCAGAACTTGGATAGCTTTATCTAACACCAAGAAAGAGAGAGAGATAAGAGGGAGTGAGAGAGTGAGTGAGGATGGGTTTTGCAGAGAAGAATTCTTATGATCTTCGTTTTCTTTTGTTCATATCCATAATTTTGAGCTGTTCTATTTCAGCTTCTGCAACTATCGCAGAAGCAAATGCTCTTCTGAAATGGAAATCCACTTTCACGAACCAGAGTCACTCATCAAAGCTGTCTTCATGGGTCAATGATGCAAACACCAATCCTAGCTTTTCCTGCACAAGTTGGTATGGTGTTTTTTGCAACTCACGAGGGAGTATCGAAAAGTTAAACCTCACTGACAACGCTATAGAAGGTACTTTCCAAGATTTCCCCTTCTCTTCTCTCCCAAACCTTGCTTCAATTGATCTTAGCATGAACCGTTTCTCTGGAACCATCCCTCCTCAATTCGGAAACCTCTCTAAACTCATCTACTTTGACCTCTCCACAAACCACTTAACTAGAGAAATCCCACCTGAGCTTGGCAATTTGCAAAACCTCAAAGCCCTCTCTCTTTCTAATAACAAACTTGCCGGTTCAATTCCTTCTTCCATAGGGAAACTCAAGAACTTGACGGTTCTTTATCTTTATCAGAACTATCTAACTGGTGTCATTCCCCCGAAACTAGGCAACATGGAATCCATGACAGATTTAGAGTTAAGTGAGAACAAACTAACCGGTTCAATTCCTTCTTCCTTAGGAAATCTCAAGAACTTGACGGTTCTTTATCTTTATAAGAACTATCTAACTGGTGTCATTCCCCCGGAACTAGGCAACATGGAATCCATGACAGATTTAGAGTTAAGTGAGAACAAACTAACCGGTTCAATTCCTTCTTCCTTAGGAAATCTCAAGAACTTGACGGTTCTTGATCTTCATCACAATTATCTTACTGGTGTCATTCCCCCGGATCTAGGCAACATGGAGTCCATGACATATTTAGAGTTAAGTCATAACAAACTTACCGGTTCAATTCCTTCTTCCTTAGGAAATCTCAAGAACTTGACGGTTCTTTATCTTTATCAGAACTATCTAACTGGTGTCATTCCCCCGGAACTAGGCAACATGGAATCCATGATCGATTTAGAGTTAAGTACCAATAAACTTACCGGTTCAATCCCTTCTTCCTTAGGAAATCTCAAGAACTTGACGGTTCTTTATCTTCATCACAATTATCTTACTGGTGTCATTCCCCCGGAACTAGGCAACATGGAATCCATGATTGATTTAGAGTTAAGTGACAACAAACTTACCGGTTCAATTCCTTCTTCCTTAGGAAATCTCAAGAACTTGACGGTTCTTTATCTTTATAAGAACTATCTAACTGGTGTCATTCCCCCGGAACTAGGCAACATGGAATCCATGACATATTTAGACTTAAGTGAGAACAAACTAACCGGTTCAATTCCTTCTTCCTTAGGAAATCTCAAGAACTTGACGGTTCTTTATCTTCATCACAATTATCTTACTGGTGTCATTCCCCCGGAACTAGGCAACCTGGAATCCATGATTGATTTAGAGTTAAGTGACAACAAACTTACCGGTTCAATTCCTTCTTCCTTAGGAAATCTCAAGAACTTGACGGTTCTTTATCTTCATCACAATTATCTTACTGGTGTCATTCCCCCGGAACTAGGCAACATGGAATCCATGATTGATTTAGCGTTAAGTCAGAACAATCTTACTGGTTCAATTCCTTCTTCTTTTGGTAACTTTACCAAGCTGGAAAGTTTGTACCTCCGTGATAACCACCTCTCTGGTACGATCCCGCGAGGAGTGGCAAACTCTTCAGAGCTAACTGAATTGCTACTCGACATAAACAATTTCACCGGTTTCTTGCCTGAAAACATTTGCAAAGGTGGCAAGCTTCAGAATTTTTCATTAGATTATAATCACCTCGAAGGTCATATCCCGAAAAGCTTGAGAGATTGCAAGAGCCTGATCAGAGCAAAATTTGTAGGGAACAAATTCATTGGAAATATTTCTGAAGCATTTGGGGTTTACCCAGATCTTGATTTCATTGATCTCAGCCATAATAAATTCAACGGTGAAATTTCAAGCAACTGGCAGAAGAGTCCAAAGCTAGGTGCCTTGATCATGTCAAACAACAACATCACAGGTGCTATTCCACCAGAGATTTGGAACATGAAACAACTGGGCGAGCTAGATCTGTCTACCAACAACCTCACTGGTGAGCTTCCAGAAGCAATTGGAAATCTCACGGGTTTGTCGAAGCTACTACTGAATGGGAATAAGTTATCTGGAAGAGTTCCTACGGGTTTAAGTTTCTTAACCAATCTTGAGTCTCTTGACTTATCCTCAAACAGATTCAGCTCCCAGATCCCACAAACCTTCGACTCCTTTTTAAAGCTTCATGAAATGAACCTGAGCAAAAACAATTTCGATGGACGCATTCCCGGACTAACAAAGCTGACTCAGTTAACGCATCTTGATCTCAGCCACAACCAGCTCGACGGAGAAATCCCATCACAGCTCAGCTCCTTGCAGAGCCTCGACAAGCTCAACCTCTCACACAACAATCTCTCAGGTTTCATTCCAACAACTTTCGAGAGCATGAAAGCGCTGACGTTCATCGATATATCAAATAATAAACTCGAGGGTCCGCTTCCAGACAATCCAGCGTTTCAAAACGCAACATCAGATGCATTGGAGGGAAACAGAGGCTTATGCAGTAATATTCCTAAACAAAGGTTGAAATCATGCCCTATCACTTCTGGTGGGTTCCAAAAGCCGAAGAAGAACGGCAACCTTCTTGTGTGGATACTAGTGCCAATCCTAGGAGCACTCGTCATTCTCTCTATATGTGCAGGCGCATTTACCTACTACATTCGGAAACGAAAACCACACAATGGAAGAAACACAGATTCTGAAACTGGAGAGAATATGTCCATATTCAGCGTTGATGGCAAATTCAAATACCAAGATATCATCGAATCAACAAACGAATTCGATCAAAGATACCTCATCGGAAGCGGAGGATACAGCAAAGTCTACAAAGCAAACCTCCCAGATGCGATCGTAGCCGTGAAAAGGCTACATGATACAATAGACGAAGAGATATCAAAGCCAGTGGTGAAGCAAGAGTTCCTAAACGAAGTAAGAGCGTTAACAGAGATCCGTCACCGCAACGTGGTGAAGCTCTTCGGCTTCTGCTCCCACCGCCGCCACACGTTTCTGATCTACGAGTACATGGAAAAAGGAAGTTTAAACAAACTCTTAGCCAACGAAGAAGAAGCTAAGCGACTCACTTGGACCAAGAGGATCAACATCGTGAAAGGTGTGGCTCACGCGTTATCGTATATGCACCATGACCGATCAACTCCGATCGTCCACCGTGATATTAGCAGCGGCAACATCCTTCTCGATAATGATTACACAGCTAAGATCTCTGATTTTGGCACAGCGAAGCTTCTCAAGACGGATTCATCAAACTGGTCCGCCGTTGCTGGAACCTACGGCTATGTCGCTCCAGGTAAATCTAAATCAATGAAATTAAAAAATCCCTAAATTAATTCGAAATTGAAATTGACTGTTTCTGAAATTTTCGCAACAGAGTTTGCTTACACGATGAAGGTGACGGAGAAATGCGATGTGTATAGCTTCGGGGTTTTGATACTCGAGGTTATAATGGGGAAGCATCCGGGAGATTTGGTTGCGAGTTTGTCTTCGTCTCCGGGAGAAACTCTGTCCCTGAGAAGCATTTCCGATGAACGTATATTAGAACCACGGGGGCAGAATAGAGAGAAGCTCATAAAGATGGTGGAAGTGGCTTTATCGTGTTTACAAGCAGATCCGCAATCTCGGCCAACGATGTTATCAATCTCTACAGCTTTTTCTTAGAACTCATCTTCATCAATTTCTTCGACGAGGTAAAGAAAATAACAAACTTTTTTATATATTATAAATGTGTTTATCAATGCAACCGTAGTTAAAAATTAAAATCGTTTTTTTGGAAAGAAGGGAAGAAGAAAGAGAAGTCGTAAGGTGAAAGAAGAATAAAGAAGAAAAGAACTTTGCTCTACTTTCTCTGCTCTACTTTCTCTGCTCATTGCAATGTCACTTCACGCCGTTCGAGTACTATCCTGTGTTCTCTCTCTAAACCTTCACTTAATTTGGCTAAACCTGTGTCTGGATTTCTTTCTCCTTCCACTGCGTCGACGTCTCGAACCGCATTCACCGTCGCTCCTAAATTCGCTGAATCAGTCGTCGAAGCTGAACCAGAAACTACCGATATCGAAGCTGTGGTGGTTTCCGATGTTTCGGAAGTTACTGAGGAGAAAGCTAAACGAGAAGAGATTTTCGCTGTTGTTATGGTGAGTTTGTTGAATCAAATGAAAGAACAAATTCTCAATTTCGGTTTTAGCTTTCGGAATTTGGAACTAGGTTTGGTTGATTTGATGAGTTTGCTTTTAGAGTTTTGATAATGAGAGACTGTGTTTTGTATCATACGTATACTCTTAAGAATTAGGTTTAGGTTTAGCTGCAGAATAAAACGAAGAGTAATTTTCAATTTTGATTTAATCTTTGGCATTTGCAACTAGTTTTGGTTGATTTGGATGAGTTTGCTTTTGAATTCATTTTGGTTGATTCAGAGTCTGATCATGAGAGACTGTGTTTTGTGGTATATTCTCTTATTAGTTAGTGTTTAGGCGTTACGAATGTTGAAGAGTTTGGCTTTCTTATGAATGTTGCTTCTTTCATTTGCTATATCTGATTTAGTTTAGTGTTGTTCTCTTTGGTTGAATAGGTTGGTGGACGCCAATACATAGTGTTTCCAGGGAGATATCTCTATACTCAGAGGCTGAAAGATGCAAATGTCGATGATCAGGTATATGCACATTTGCTTTCAATGATTTGAATTCTTCTTTGTAAAATTTCGGTGAAACGAAATGATATATCTATAAAGGGATGGTGTAACTATGGAAGATTGAGTTAATCTTTGTGGCTTGTGTAGAAGTTCTATTTTTTTTTTTGTCTATGTTAACATTGTATTAAGCTGTTCTCTGTTGCTTTTTTGGTGATTCCTGAAGTTTTCATATTTGCTTCTTCTCTTGTGCAGATTGTTCTCAACAAAGTGTTGCTTGTTGGAACAAAGACACACACTTACATTGGCAAACCGGTTGTGACCAACGCAACTGTACATGCTGTAGTAGAAAATCAGGTAAATTAATACAAATGCTTTCTTATTTTCTTATTGGTGTTTTGTGTTGGATAACTGCAATGTTTTTATTTGCTACAGGGTCTGAATGACAAAGTGGTAGTCTTCAAGTACAAGCCTAAGAAGAAATACCGTAGAAATATTGGTCACCGACAGGTATATATCCACTGTTGATAAATCCAGCTTCTGTTCCTTGAATTCGAACTATGTAATGTTATAATCCACACCACAGACTGCCATCGTAATTTGTTATGGCTGATGAATCTGTAGAACTGTAAATAACGACACTTATATGATTTCTGTCTTGGTACTGCAGCCAAATACGAGGATTAGGATTACAGGAATCACAGGGTATGAAGAGTATCCAGCGGCGCCCAATGTTGCGGTTTAAATGTGTTGAGAAGTATAGGATCTTTGACACAAAATGTTTCTTGAATGTTAAAATTTTCTGATCTTCTCTATGTAATTTTTCTAAGGACCAGATCATTTCATTTCTTCTGAGATCCCTTTTATTAATATGTACCTGCTTTTGCCATTCTTTGATCACAAATTCTAAGTTAGTGTAAGAAAACTTCATCATTGCTCGCTCATCCATTCATCTAGGCTTACTGATGAAATTTATAGAATAGATTTTTTTTGTAGTCGCACAATTGTGTCGTTGCGATTCGAAAAGTGGGCTGGAATTCCGGTTTCAGGTTTTGATAGGGTGCTCTACTTGTTTCGTAAGATGCATTCTGGTGATTTTAGGATGATGAATTGAGATATTTGAGATGTTTTTGTGGTGACTTTCGGATGAAGAATTGAGAAATGAGGTTTTTTAGATTATGCAAAAGATAGTCACCGATGGGTGGGGGATGTGCCTTTAGTCAAGTGGTTAAGTCCATTTGACTCCGCCTTCTCTACCGGAGTTCGACTCCACTAAGTTGCGTTACCCCGCGTAGTAGGGATTGGCTATGGATCGGGCCTTGTCGATCCAAAGATATCAAAAAAAAAAAAAAAAAAAAAAAGTCACTGATGGGTGTACCAAGATTGAGAAGGTTATATATGTTGGGTTGTATTTGTTTTCTCACCTTTGTGGTTGATTAGGTCCGAGTTTTGATTTCCTAATTTGCAATGTTTTTTTTTTTTTTTTAAGTTTAGTGCGACAAAACCCCTTTACCAAAAATAAAGAAAAACACAAGATTTAGGTTCATTCCTCAGGAATGCCTCTTTTGAGCTTTAATTTAAGTTGTTGACAAAAAAAAAAAAAAAAAATCTAGGTTAAGACATTTTATAAATAACTAAATACTAACTTATTAATTATTAAAAAATATATGTTCTAAAGTATATTTCATTTAGTTTATAAGATTTCAATTTGTTCATAGATTTCTTTTCTAACTTAAATTTCAGAAATTGCATAATATTTCCTATCTCTTTCTTATCTTTTTAAATATAATATTAGTCTTCAAAGTAATGTTATTAAAGTAGACTTTTAAAATCTGAGAAACTATTGAACATGCATGATTCTTATTTAAAAAAAAAAATTAGCCCCTTTCATTTTTATAAACTTTTTTTTACCAGCCAGTTGGCCAATGAAAATCTGAGAAATTTTGCAAGCTTTATAATATTTTGTAATTATTTTTTACATAAATTTATTTAAATTTCATTAAAAATATCTAATGCTATACTATTAATGGTTATATTTGAGTTATTTCTGTTTATGTATGCAAGATTTGTTTTTAAGCATGTAGATAAGATATAAAAGCAGAGATATCAACAATAAAAGATATTATTAACAGTGATAATAATAATAATGAAGACATTTATTAGTTATATTTTCTGAAACTATATAAGGTCCGAGATCCTTTCATTTGATTCCAATACAATTTCATACTAACATCTTCCAAGTAAACAATTATGATTTATCTATTTTTTACAAATTTTCCATTACATTTTACAACACCATCATATATACTAACAACAATCTTCTTGTTGTTTCATTTCTTGCATAGGGAAATAGTTTGGTGAGTTACTGTAAAAAATGTCGGTGAAGGCTAAAGCGATGCAGCGAATTGCGAAAGAATTCAGGGACATGACCTCCCCAGCTTCTTTGTACAGTATTGGTTAGGACTTCTTTTTATTTTTATTTTCTGCATTATCAATACAAATAATATCCACATTCTAAATCTAACGATTTTGCTTGTGTCACTTTTGTCAATAAACGTTAGAAACTTGACTATCTAGTGTATGTATGTAGTATGTACCATACTAATATTTTCAGTTGTAACCACAAGTCCACAACCATATAAATAAGTAGATTATTATAATTATGTTTTTGGTGTTAAGTATAACAATACTACTTGTTGATGATATGTATCACTATAGGTAGAGACGACTTAAACAATGTATTCAAATGGCAAGCGATGATTCAAGGACCCCAAGGTACTCCTTATGCCGGTGGCATGTTTAGCATCGACATTGAGTTTCCTGAAGATTATCCTTTTAAACCACCCAAGGTTGGTTATCTATTATAAATTTGAAATTTGAAAGGTTAATTTTGTTGTTTACAAAAAAAATATGTTTTATGATTTATTTTGTAACAGTTTACATTCAAAACTCCGATTTACCATCCAAATATCAATTCCAGAGGATCGATTTGTCTTGACATTCTTAAAGACAAGTGGACTCCTTCTCTCACTGTTGAAAAGGTTCAAAAACTTGATTCACAAACAAATATTTTGTTTATTTTGTTCTTTCTCATTCTATTCATTGTTTTCGAATTGTTTTAACAGGTGCTCTTGTCCATAACTGCACTGTTGGCGGATCCAAACCCAGATGATCCTCTTGTACCTGAAATTGGAGAACTTTACAAGAATAACAGATTCCAATTTGACCAGAGAGCTCGGGAATTCACCGAGCGACATGCGTTTCTTTGAAGTTTGTCATATCTTTTTAATAATCATCAACTGCTTCCGGATATAAGTTATTATTATAGCTAGACTTCCTATATTATATTATAAATAAAAGTTACATTCTTGGTTCTCCTCGAAATGAATTATAAATATTCGAATAAAAACGTGAATTGAATATGCCATGCATAGCCCTTAGACCAATTTTCCGGGATCCGTTCTGAAAAATGGGATATCCGGGTGATCCGGGTAATGAAAAAGCGGATCCGGATAATAGAAAATTAAAAGCCGGATATCCGGATCTGGAATATTTTATATTATAATAATATTTTTAAATATTTTATTACTATTATTTAAATTTTATTAATAAATTATATTTCTTTATAGGTTATAGGGAAATTATTAATAATGCCCCCTTTCATATGCCCTTTTTTAATAATACCCCTTTCAGCTGGTGATTTTTAAAAATGCCCCTCAAAAATGTCTAAACTGACCAAAATACCCTTCCCCTTTTCAACCCTAGAATCAGATTTTTTTTTGTCTTCCTCTCTCTTTCTCTTCCATCGAGCGGCTATCTCTCTCTCTCTCTCTCTCTCTCTCTCTCTCTCTCTCTCTCTCTCTCTCTCTCTCTCTCTCTCTCTCTCTCTCTCTCTCTCTCTCTCTCTCTCTCTCTCTCTCTCTCTCTCTCTCTCTCTCTCTCTCTCTCTCTCTCTCTCTCTCTCTCTCTCTCTCTCTCTCTCTCTCTCTCTCTCTCTCTCTCTCTCTCTCTCTCTCTCTCTCTCTCTCTCTCTCTCTCTCTCTCTCTCTCTCTCTCTCTCTCTCTCTCTCTCTCTCTCTCTCTATTCCTAGATCTAGATCTAGATTAGTTCCAATCGATCAACATAATCGCGCAACGATCTATTCCTAAATCTGTTTCTCTATTCTTAGATCTGTTCTCTCCCTTGTGATGTGTTTGATTTTCAACCTGTAACGATTTTCTATCGTTCTAAGCGAGATCTGCTGGATTCGATTTTTTAAGCGAGATCTGTATCTCTCTCTCTGTGTCCGGCTCTGTCAATTTCAGGTAACTGATCTCTGTTTTTTAGAAGCTTTATTCAAGCAAAATCTGTATATCATCTCTGATTATTTTCACTTCTGGATTTTACAACGTATTTTACATGCTTTTCAAAGTTTTGTTTTTTACTGATAATGATTTTATTGCTTTAACTTTGTGTTTATCATCTCTGATTTATTCCAGTGTCTGGATTTTACAACGTATTTTAAAGGTTTTACATGCTTTT
>NW_003302555.1:17536760-17576615 GCF_000004255.2 Arabidopsis lyrata subsp. lyrata
ACTTCAAATGTTTGGTTCCATGATAAAAGGTTCACACGAAAACACTCTCAGCTAGTATAGATCCTTGCAGGTTGAAGCAAAGCACCTCAAGACAAGCATCATGTGCATATATTTTCAAATAACCTGCAGATTGAACCAAATCACCTCACCTAGAGGTTCTACAGTTTTGGGCATTGCTAAGAAGCTTGACAAGATGAATCAAACATGTCCAAACCCTCCTAACTCGTCTTCTGATACGATTGCATTCGTTGGAAAAGTAGAAATTTGATGATGATTTTGTTCCATGTTGTACGTACCACAAAGTACTTACTCAACTTGTATGCATATTTTATAAGTTTGTAACATAAGAAAATCCCATGTAACACTATTGATAGTTATATTTGGTGCTTTAATTGTTAAAGTGATTGCTATTATTATACAACAAGTGACTCAATACATGTGTTTGATGAAATAGTGATGTTAGTTTTATAAGGTATTTTAAAGGTTTTACAAGGTATTTTAAAGGTTTTACAATGTATTTTAAAGGTTTTACAACATGTTTTAAAAGAGTTTACAAGATATTTTAAAGATCTTACATGGTTTTTAATGGTTTTACAAAGTATTTATAAGGTATAAGATGATTTATAAAACTGAAAATATTTTATAAAGGGTTTTATAAGGTTTTTAAAATTTAAAGATTTTACAAGGTATTTTAAAGGTTTTACAACATGTTTTAAAAGAGTTTACAAGATATTTTAAAGATTTTACATGGTTTTTTAATGGTTTTACAAAGTATTTATAAGGTATAAGATGATTTATAAAACTGAAAATATTTTATAAAGGGTTTTATAAGGTTTTTAAAATTTAAAGATTTTACAAGGTATTTTAAAGGTTTTACAAGGTTAAAGGTTTTACAAGGTATTTTAAAGGTTTTAAAATGTTTTACAAAGTATTTTAAAAGTTATTTTAAAAATTTTAAAATGTTTTACAAGATATTTTAAAAGTTTTACAACGTGTATTTAAAAGAGTTTACAATATATTTTAGATCACATCCACAACACAAATCACAATCATTTCTCTGAAAATCTTATGAACACAAATCAGAAGCACCAAAACCACATAAAACTCAAACTAAACAATATAATATCAAATCTTAAGGTCTTTCCAGTCTTATAAATTAACACATGTACTCATTAGGCCATTATGCAAGAATCAGATTGTTTAATAATGGACAAAAGAAAGTGTTATTAATGTACTTTACTCGTGTGCTAGAAAGAAAAAGTGGTAAAGCAAAAGTAAGTTGACGAGCCTTTCTTCTCCAGGAAACAAAAGACGTAATCCACTGCACATAAACAACAATCTAGTCCCATGATTCATCACTCCACAATCAAAAACAACAATTGATTTTGAAATCGAAATTGAAACTGTGAAATCAAAATTACGCCGAAAAAGAAGAGATTAAAGAGGATTTTTGTGTGATTACAAAGAGTTGAGAATCCAGATCGGAGAGATTCATCATATTGATAGAAAAAGAAGGTCGATTTAACTCTCAATTTGACTCTCAACGGATGAATGATGAAGATTTGATCAGCAATTGAAATTTCGATTAAGAACCTGTGGGTATGGATATGGGTGACGGCGTGCCCAGATTTTTTTTTTAATTAGGTTATAACCTGATTCAAAGCCTCATTAAGGGTAAAATGGTCAATTTCAGTGAAGCTATTAGGGAGGGGGCATTTTTGAAAAAGGGTATTGAAAAAGGGACATTTTTGTGAGTCTCCCTTTATATAAGAATAATATTTTTTAATAATATTTTTAATTATTTATATTAAATTATTTGTTTTTAATATTTTTTTCAAATTTTATATTAATAAAAAAATTATATAAAAAAACCCGGATCCGGATATCCGGCGAAGATCCGACTCTTTTTATAGATATCCGAAATCCGGATATCCGGGTAGAACGGATCCGGATCGGGATAATGAAAAGGCGGATCCGGGCATATCAGGCTGGATCCGGATTTGGATACCCTAAAAAAAGCCGGATATCCGGATCCGGTCCAAACCTAGCCATGCATAGCAAAACATTGAATGAGTGCTTTTTCTCTTTGAGTAACAAACCAATACATTGAAGTATTTGTCTCCTTCCGTCTTAAATTAAGTAATGTTTTATAGTTTTGTGTTTGTTTCACAAAAACTGTTTTAAAAACAAATAATTTATTATCTACTATGTGTAAATACATCTAGAACGAAACATAATTTGAAGTAAGGAAGAAGTATCAAACCATTACTGTAAGTTTTTTTGTTGTTGGATTTCTGAATAAGCTTAACTTTTGGATAGCTAAAATTTTCATGGATCCGTCTTTCTAACATAAAGCATCACTACTTAGAACGATAATTCTATTTTGGTCAAACGGACAAAAAATTCGAATTGTCAACTGTCTTTCCAATAGATATCAAAGTTAGGAAGCAAAGTTTTTCAAAAAAAATCAATTTTAGAACACTAGAATTCAATATGAAATATTTTAAAATTTAAATCGAATAGCACCAAAACTTTAAAAGTTTTAAAGCATGATTTACAAATATCATAACACTAGATTTTAATGCATAATTTATAGTATATAATTGAATAATATCGGAGTGTGCATAAATTTAAATTTCATGATTGAATAATACCCCCTAATTTAAACACCATTATCATTTTACCCATAAAAAAATTAAAAACTTTGAAAATTTTAGCTATGAAAATCCTAAAATGCTAGACTATATGAAAACGTATACTATGGAAAAAAAAGAATTTTGAATACGACAACGTTAGATTTTTTTTTTCTTCCGTGAAACAATAGCCAAGCAAATTGTGGGAAAAAAAAGGAACAATAGTGAAGAACTGCGGGGTTAGTCCATCATTATCAAGGAGACGACGCCAAGTCAATCACTGAGTGCAAATGAGGATTATTAAATAGCCAGAACTTGGATAGCTTTCTCTAACGACCAACAATATTCATTCACTTACAAAGAATGTTCAACGAAGAACTGCGGGGTTAGTCCATCATTATCAAGGAGACGACGCCAAGTCAATCACTGAGTGCAAATGAGGATTATTAAATAGCCAGAACTTGGATAGCTTTCTCTAACGACCAACAATATTCATTCACTTACAAAGAATGTTCAACGAAGAACTGCGGGGTTAGTCCATCATTATCAAGGAGACGACGCCAAGTCAATCACTGAGTGCAAATGAGGATTATTAAATAGCCAGAACTTGGATAGCTTTATCTAACACCAAGAAAGAGAGAGAGATAAGAGGGAGTGAGAGAGTGAGTGAGGATGGGTTTTGCAGAGAAGAATTCTTATGATCTTCGTTTTCTTTTGTTCATATCCATAATTTTGAGCTGTTCTATTTCAGCTTCTGCAACTATCGCAGAAGCAAATGCTCTTCTGAAATGGAAATCCACTTTCACGAACCAGAGTCACTCATCAAAGCTGTCTTCATGGGTCAATGATGCAAACACCAATCCTAGCTTTTCCTGCACAAGTTGGTATGGTGTTTTTTGCAACTCACGAGGGAGTATCGAAAAGTTAAACCTCACTGACAACGCTATAGAAGGTACTTTCCAAGATTTCCCCTTCTCTTCTCTCCCAAACCTTGCTTCAATTGATCTTAGCATGAACCGTTTCTCTGGAACCATCCCTCCTCAATTCGGAAACCTCTCTAAACTCATCTACTTTGACCTCTCCACAAACCACTTAACTAGAGAAATCCCACCTGAGCTTGGCAATTTGCAAAACCTCAAAGCCCTCTCTCTTTCTAATAACAAACTTGCCGGTTCAATTCCTTCTTCCATAGGGAAACTCAAGAACTTGACGGTTCTTTATCTTTATCAGAACTATCTAACTGGTGTCATTCCCCCGAAACTAGGCAACATGGAATCCATGACAGATTTAGAGTTAAGTGAGAACAAACTAACCGGTTCAATTCCTTCTTCCTTAGGAAATCTCAAGAACTTGACGGTTCTTTATCTTTATAAGAACTATCTAACTGGTGTCATTCCCCCGGAACTAGGCAACATGGAATCCATGATCCATTTAGAGTTAAGTGACAACAAACTTACCGGTTCAATTCCTTCTTCCTTAGGAAATCTCAAGAACTTGACGGTTCTTTATCTTTATAAGAACTATCTAACTGGTGTCATTCCCCCGGAACTAGGCAACATGGAATCCATGACATATTTAGACTTAAGTGAGAACAAACTAACCGGTTCAATTCCTTCTTCCTTAGGAAATCTCAAGAACTTGACGGTTCTTTATCTTCATCACAATTATCTTACTGGTGTCATTCCCCCGGAACTAGGCAACCTGGAATCCATGATTGATTTAGAGTTAAGTGACAACAAACTTACCGGTTCAATTCCTTCTTCCTTAGGAAATCTCAAGAACTTGACGGTTCTTTATCTTCATCACAATTATCTTACTGGTGTCATTCCCCCGGAACTAGGCAACATGGAATCCATGATTGATTTAGCGTTAAGTCAGAACAATCTTACTGGTTCAATTCCTTCTTCTTTTGGTAACTTTACCAAGCTGGAAAGTTTGTACCTCCGTGATAACCACCTCTCTGGTACGATCCCGCGAGGAGTGGCAAACTCTTCAGAGCTAACTGAATTGCTACTCGACATAAACAATTTCACCGGTTTCTTGCCTGAAAACATTTGCAAAGGTGGCAAGCTTCAGAATTTTTCATTAGATTATAATCACCTCGAAGGTCATATCCCGAAAAGCTTGAGAGATTGCAAGAGCCTGATCAGAGCAAAATTTGTAGGGAACAAATTCATTGGAAATATTTCTGAAGCATTTGGGGTTTACCCAGATCTTGATTTCATTGATCTCAGCCATAATAAATTCAACGGTGAAATTTCAAGCAACTGGCAGAAGAGTCCAAAGCTAGGTGCCTTGATCATGTCAAACAACAACATCACAGGTGCTATTCCACCAGAGATTTGGAACATGAAACAACTGGGCGAGCTAGATCTGTCTACCAACAACCTCACTGGTGAGCTTCCAGAAGCAATTGGAAATCTCACGGGTTTGTCGAAGCTACTACTGAATGGGAATAAGTTATCTGGAAGAGTTCCTACGGGTTTAAGTTTCTTAACCAATCTTGAGTCTCTTGACTTATCCTCAAACAGATTCAGCTCCCAGATCCCACAAACCTTCGACTCCTTTTTAAAGCTTCATGAAATGAACCTGAGCAAAAACAATTTCGATGGACGCATTCCCGGACTAACAAAGCTGACTCAGTTAACGCATCTTGATCTCAGCCACAACCAGCTCGACGGAGAAATCCCATCACAGCTCAGCTCCTTGCAGAGCCTCGACAAGCTCAACCTCTCACACAACAATCTCTCAGGTTTCATTCCAACAACTTTCGAGAGCATGAAAGCGCTGACGTTCATCGATATATCAAATAATAAACTCGAGGGTCCGCTTCCAGACAATCCAGCGTTTCAAAACGCAACATCAGATGCATTGGAGGGAAACAGAGGCTTATGCAGTAATATTCCTAAACAAAGGTTGAAATCATGCCCTATCACTTCTGGTGGGTTCCAAAAGCCGAAGAAGAACGGCAACCTTCTTGTGTGGATACTAGTGCCAATCCTAGGAGCACTCGTCATTCTCTCTATATGTGCAGGCGCATTTACCTACTACATTCGGAAACGAAAACCACACAATGGAAGAAACACAGATTCTGAAACTGGAGAGAATATGTCCATATTCAGCGTTGATGGCAAATTCAAATACCAAGATATCATCGAATCAACAAACGAATTCGATCAAAGATACCTCATCGGAAGCGGAGGATACAGCAAAGTCTACAAAGCAAACCTCCCAGATGCGATCGTAGCCGTGAAAAGGCTACATGATACAATAGACGAAGAGATATCAAAGCCAGTGGTGAAGCAAGAGTTCCTAAACGAAGTAAGAGCGTTAACAGAGATCCGTCACCGCAACGTGGTGAAGCTCTTCGGCTTCTGCTCCCACCGCCGCCACACGTTTCTGATCTACGAGTACATGGAAAAAGGAAGTTTAAACAAACTCTTAGCCAACGAAGAAGAAGCTAAGCGACTCACTTGGACCAAGAGGATCAACATCGTGAAAGGTGTGGCTCACGCGTTATCGTATATGCACCATGACCGATCAACTCCGATCGTCCACCGTGATATTAGCAGCGGCAACATCCTTCTCGATAATGATTACACAGCTAAGATCTCTGATTTTGGCACAGCGAAGCTTCTCAAGACGGATTCATCAAACTGGTCCGCCGTTGCTGGAACCTACGGCTACGTCGCTCCAGGTAAATCTAAATCAATGAAATTAAAAAATCCCTAAATTAATTCGAAATTGAAATTGACTGTTTCTGAACTTTTCGCAACAGAGTTTGCTTACACGATGAAGGTGACGGAGAAATGCGATGTGTATAGCTTCGGGGTTTTGATACTCGAGGTTATAATGGGGAAGCATCCGGGAGATTTGGTTGCGAGTTTGTCTTCGTCTCCGGGAGAAACTCTGTCCCTGAGAAGCATTTCCGATGAACGTATATTAGAACCACGGGGGCAGAATAGAGAGAAGCTCATAAAGATGGTGGAAGTGGCTTTATCGTGTTTACAAGCAGATCCGCAATCTCGGCCAACGATGTTATCAATCTCTACAGCTTTTTCTTAGAACTCATCTTCATCAATTTCTTCGACGAGGTAAAGAAAATAACAAACTTTTTTATATATTATAAATGTGTTTATCAATGCAACCGTAGTTAAAAATTAAAATCGTTTTTTTGGAAAGAAGGGAAGAAGAAAGAGAAGTCGTAAGGTGAAAGAAGAAGAAAGAAGAAAAAGACTTTGGGCCATGTTGCATTAAGGCCCAATGTTAATGGGTTATTTTGTGTTGGTAAACTTTGATAATTATGAATTAGTTACGTTAAGATCAAATGTAGTATATATATGTTGTGTGGTTGTAATATCTAATACTACTATTTTTGCAACACTTTATTGACGGGTGGGTAAAAATGCTTCCGAATATATCAGATACCCGACCCGTTTTAAAAATTCCTTCACAAAAAAACACTTGGATCGGATTAAATAAAACCCATTTATTGCACCGGATATTCCATATTTAATAATTTAGATATTTAGAAGATTTGATTAAAATTTAAAATTTTGATTCTCCTATCATGTTTGTTTGATTTGTTTTTAACTGTTTTGAATCATAATATAATACATAAAGTAATAAAAAAAATCAAAAAAAAAATCTGCATATACTGTGATTCGAAATTTTAAAAACGGACATATATTATCCAATTGACGAAAATGTATGTTCAACGTTCTACATCGATTAAAATATTTAAACAATGATTCATAATCATATCATAAATAAGATCAACATTAATAAAATAAATGAGTTTTTTTGGCGGGACGGGTTTTTGAATCAACAATAATAAAAAGATTAAATATCACTAATCTGTCGCCTCAATACAGATTAAATCCTTAATTTTTTTTTAATACCATTAATATTAGACATATCAAATCAGTCTCATTTAGAAAATATTGTATAAAATTAAAAATTGTCCCGTGGTATAACGTTACTTAATAACAATTGTATACTATAAAATATAAATGTCTTTGAAAATGATACAATTTACAAACTTTTATCTATAATAATTAATCGTTAAATTTTTAAAATTTACTAATATTAGAAAACAAATTACGGGACGGGTTAAGAAATTACAGGACGGGCTATATGGTGGACGAGTTTGAATCAATATTTATAAAATTTTAAAATATCATTAACATGTCGCTTTAATACAGATTCAATCCTTAGTTTATTAAAATATAAATGTCTTAGAGAATGATACAATTTATAAACTTTATATATAATAGAAAATCATTAGATTTTAAAATCACTACTTTTAGAAAACAAATAACGGGATGGGTTAAGAAATTATGGGACGGGTTATATATATTTTGGAACGGATTTATATGGCGAACGGGTTTGAATCAATATTTATAAAATTTTAAAATATCATTAACATGCCGCTTTAATGCGAGTTAAATCCTCAGTTTATTATTGTTCGGTGAACTAGTGATATACTGTTACTTGATAATAATTATAAACTATAAAACATAAATATTTTATAAGGAGATACAATTTATAAAATTTTATATATATTAACTTTAAAAAATAAATCATCCTGCGGTACACCGCGGGTTAAAATCTAGTTATCATTAAGGAAGTAAGAGGATAAACTAGGCCTCGGAAAAATACCCGGAACCGAATACCCGAACCAAAAAATCCGAACAATACCCGAACCGAACCCGAACCCGATTTTTAAAAATATCCGAATGGGTCCTAACCTCCTACCCGAAAAAAACCCGAACCGAACCCGAACCGAATCCAATACCCAAATGTACCCGAATATACCCAAATACAAATATACACCTAAAAATATTAGTTATTTTTATATTTATAATACCCGAAATACCTAAAATTACAATCATAAATCCGAATATATTAGGTATTTTAGATATTTTTGGTTATATTTGGGTAAAGAGTAACCAATGTATTTTCGAGAAATCGGGTATTTCGGTTAGATTTGGGTATATATGAGTTAAAAACCCGAACTCGACCCGAACCCGAAAATATTCCGGGTATTTTTGGTTATTTTCGGGTATTTTGCTTTTTTATTAAAATACCCGAACCGACCCGAACCGAACCCGAACCGAATTTTTAGAATACCCGAATGGATCTTGACCCCCTATCCGAATAGACCCGATACCCGAAAAAAAAGAACCGAACCCGAACGGGTACCCGAATGCCCAGATAAACGTTAAGTGGCTAAACCTAGCAAAGTCTAACAACCATGACCATCAAACCATTCATTGGTAAGTGTTCTCATACTAGTAACGTAGACAAGTTACCTAGCTTTTTGAAAACACAAGTAAAATGTGTGTTTAGCTATCAAATTGTTCAAACTTTTATATGATGTCCAAACACTTTTAAAATTGGTTCAAGAGACTATAAAATGAAATAAATTAAATGCTACATGATTCGTCTAGATAAAAACCACATGATTTTATCCGAATCTGAGTGACAATTTTAGCCCAAACAGATTCATTTTGTGACCAAACAAACATTTGATTTACGCTACTATAACTTTAGTTATGACTAATGTGGATTTTTACTAAATGACAAAAATAACTCACTTGATTTACCTATATCTTTTTTTCACAAGAAAGAATCTCTGAACTTTTCAAAATTTGTTATTTATTTAGTAAAAGGTATTGTTTGTAATAAAACTAATATTCTAATATTTATAATATTGTCTTTGAACTTTTTCTTTTGGGCAAACTTTCTCTGAAATTTTCAAAATTTGTTATTTATTTAGTAAAAGATATAGTAATATGAGAAAATTAACACATATGCCACATTTGGCCCAAATCTTTTCCATTCTACCACATTGCATGCCCATTTATCACTTATACCACATGTGTCTTGTGTAATGATCATTTTGCCCTTCCTTCTGTGTGCTCAAACTTCGGGGACAAAATTCATTGTTTGAACACACAAAAAGAAGCTTACATACAGTTGTCCCTGAAGTTTGAGCCTTCCACAATTTATTTCTGACTGTTTTGTAGGAGGATCAATGTGTAACATTGATGGTACACACCATTTGATATCTTTTCCTACTTGCTTATTTTCTTTCCTAGAACCGGAAATACTTTCTCATCAAAATAATAATTGGCAAAATGTGCCGTAAAGACATCACCATTATGTGGTTCTAGGTATCATATAATTGATAGAGAATCATAGCCAATATATATACCCAACCTTCTTTGTACGTTGTGGTGGTGCTATATGCACATACACTGCACAACCAAAAATTTCTTAAATGTGATATATTTGGTTCTCGACCAAATGCTAAATGTAATGAGGAGTATTTATGATATGCAATTGGTTTATCCGAATGAGTGATTCTGCATGGAAAATGGCATGTCCCCATACATAGGTTGGAAGTTTTGATCTCATGATTAATGGTCTTCCAATCAATTGCAGACATTTAATTAATGATTCCGCCAAATCATTTTGTGTATGAACATGAACTACAGGATGTTCAACTTCAATTCCCGTTACCATAAAATAATTGATAACATGGGATTTTCGCTCATATTTACTATTGTTTTCTTATGTTTTAGGGAGCATTTAGAGTGATTTCAGAGCTAAGAAGGAGTTATTCAAGTATTTATGGAGCCAAGAAGGTTTTAAGAGTTTTTGAGCTTTAAAGACCAATAGGCGATCAAAACCCGTTTCCAGATCAAGACAGTTTCTGTGCGTCAGAAGTATGGCGTCCGTTCGAGGTCTTCCCGATTACCAAATCAAGAGATCTCGGTGGCTATGGAAAGCTAAAGGATTCAGAATTCTCCTCGAAGTGGAATCAGAGCTTTTCAACGAGCCAATCCGAAGTTATGACCAGAAGAGTGAAGACATGTCCAGACCGGCCAGAAGCTATGCAACCGATCCGGAGCTTCTGGGCCACACCGACCACTTGGGCCGAGCTCGGGCTGCCTCTCACTCTCCACACCAGCCCTTAAGACTTCTCCCTTGCATGAAACTCGAGTTTGCATTTAAACCTAATCACGGGAAAAGACGCTTTTACCCCTAGACCTAATCCTTGGTCTCCAAACCCTATAAATACATGATGGAAGCCCTAACCCTAGGTGTGCCTTCGAAGTGTCTTCCAAGAGCTGCTGTGAAGCCCTAGAGTTCGTCCTTGCCCTCGCTGTGAGCTGCAGCCGTCGTTCCTTGAAGTTCTGAAGAACCACCAAATCTCTCTCTCTTTTCTCTTGTTTACTCTAAGACCTATTAAGGTGAAGTCTTACCTCTTGTATTCTACATTCAAAGAAGTAATCTCTAAACCCTATTCAGTTCTTATTCTTCTTTTTCTTATGAGTTTATCAAACCTAACTTTGATGATCTCTTTAACCATGCTAGAGTAGTTTTCTAGTTGGGTTTAAAGGGTTAATCAAAGGGGGGGGGGGAGGGGAATATGGCCGATCGTTTAGGTGGCAATATCTAGGGTTTTGTTTGATCGTTTACACTGTATTCTTTCTAAGTAAGTTTTTTCTTAATGCATGTAGTTAGATTCATGTCCTAACTTGTGATCCCAAGTGTTTAAATTGCTCACAAGGTTGTTTAATACGCTAGACCCAGCTTACGAATGTGTATCGTGTCATAACAAGCACACACCACTTAGTTATAGGGCTTTATGGACTAGAATCGAATTTGATCTTATTGCTTTGATATATGCGTCGTTGCCTGCGTTAGTTGAGTAACGGAGTATAAGGATTTTAGCCGACTTATCCTATAACCTAGTATAAGCCGAATCTTAGTGTTTCGTATGTCCGAGACTTGGAAGTAAACAAACCTAATTCTAGTATTACTTAGATAGCGATCATTGAACCCCCTGCGATACCCTTGACGCCCAACGTTTGTCTCTCATAGTTTTCTTACGTTATTTACTTGCTTTTTACTTTGCTTTCTTATTGCTTTCTCATTTACTTTTACTTGCATTTGTGACACCACAACCAACTCCCTTTTATTGTTTTGTCCTAGCTTTACTTTTTCTTAATAAGCTTGTCTGAACTACTTCTCTCTCTGTGGATTCGATACCCTAAGTACTACGATTGATTGCTGTGCACTTGCAGCTTATTAATTGTGTTATATGGGATTTTTAAAACCTGATACGTATCCCGCACACATCAAGTTTTTGGCGCCGTTGCCGGGGAGAGATTGTTAGTTCCACAAGTTTGAGGACTAGAGTAAACTCTAGGACTTTTGCTTTTTAATTTTTAGTTTTGATTTTCACTGTTTCAGGAAACCTTACACTTTCGGAGTAAACCTTACACTTTCGGAGTTCTGAGAGCTTTTCCCGAAGAATATCAAAACCTTACACTTTCGCAGTTCGTAGCATTACAAGAGCTTTCGGACGATCACATGTACGGACCAACCCTTGGTACGTATGGGCTGACCCGCGGTGCATACCGCACTCACCATTGGAGACTTTGAGCCGATCGGACCGTCCCGCAGAAACCACCGCTGGACCGGCCACAAAGCCCGTGACCGGGGTGACCCCTTCTGTCCGGACCGGTCACGAGGCACACCAACCGGTCTGGCCCCTGCCCGACCACTTCACGTCTTCCACCACACCATTCGATCCTCTGGAGATCAAATCATTGGGAGACACCATTCACCACGTCATGGAGCTGCAAACCATGATGGAGAGTACTGCTATCCGCAAGAAGTAATGAGTGTAGACGTTCACCCGAACAACTACCCTTTTCGCAACCATGAGTCATTCGTTCCAAGGAGAGAAGCCACGGAGGAAAAACTTATGGAGATCATGCAGCAGTTACTTGAATGCCAAGAGAAGGGCATGAAGGAGATTGATTCGAGATTCACAGAGATGAAAGCCGAATTCGATTCAAAGATTGGTGCACTTACCGTAGACATCAAACGTGTAGAAGAACAAGTTGGTGATGTCAAGAATGAACTCATAAACCACTTTGAGGACATTCAAGACCACAATACCAAGATCATCAACATGGGATACTCGATTGATTCCGTTGAGAGTCATCTAATGTGGAGGATTGAGGAGATACAAGAAGGATTTACTAATCCTAATAAGTTTCCCGAGTGGAGAAGTGACCAATCCTACCATGACAAAGAGAAAGAAGCCGCAGCCCCCGATGAGAATCATATCACCGATTCTAAGTCTAAGGATAAAGACTACCCCACCGATGAAGAAGAAGCTTATTTCAATGAGCAAATCAACGAAAGCCGTCTTGAAGACTATCCAAGAAGGAATGATGAGTTTACCGAATCATCTAACGAAGGAGATGATAGAGATGAGGAGGAAGAACTCAAAGATGTCTATTCTTGTATGACAACTCGGATTCCTAATGAAGAAGTTCCCGAAACCCCTAATTTCGGACAACTTCGGAACCATGGAGAGGCTACCTTCCAAGGTAACCTTAGACCACCGCCATTGAAATTTTCTCATTGTGCTAGTGAAGATTGGGAATCCATCCCAAGAAGCCGTGAAGGACGTTTTCATTCACCTTGTCCAAGGAGGACCGAGAACGATCAAGAAAGGTTCACACCGAACCGTTTCTCTTTTCGCCAACCAAACCCGCCTATTCAAGGCCATTCTCGTGTACCATGGAGGCAGAAAAGTCATGAGGAGAAACTTGAGAGCTTGATGAGCCAATACTTGGATCAACAAGCTTTGGACACGAGGACACTACACGCACGAATCGATAAGATCAATAGTGTTCTTTTAGGTAAGATCGGTGAGCTATCTCTTCACCCTAGAAGAAAGAGAGGTCAAAGTGGCCAAGATGATATAAGGAGAATTCAATCAAAGGTGAATGGCATAAACAGAAGCATATGGAGACTTCAAACCCGCATCATGAACTTGGAAAGTAACGATGAGAAAGAAGATGTGGCTCTAGAAGATGTAATTAGACGACAAGGAGAAGTCGAAGATAACAACATAAAGTGTATTGAAGGGCAATCACACATCCGATGTGATTTGTTACCATATAATAATCATGGAATGTTTGGGATGTGAATTCACTAGCGTTGTCTAGTCTAACTCTTTTAATGGAATAATTAGAGAACTGAGCTTTTAATTTGATTTTCTGAGTTATAAATCTCGCAAATATCAAATTTCGAGATGACAATAAACAAACATGTAACCATTTGCTAGATGCGTCAATCAATACCATAAAATAGTGGAATGGTCGACAAGGTGGATGTATCGGTCCACATTTATCAACTTGAAACTCGTTCAAAGAACTTTGGTGATTCTTTATCAATTTTGGTTGACGATGGTCTTATGATCAATTTTCCAAGAGAACATGATACACATGTCAATTTATTTCCTTGATTTATCTCATGATTTTTCAATGAGTGTCCATGTGAGCTCTCTATGATTTTCGCATCATTGTGTTGCCTGGATGACCAAGGCGATCATGCCATAATACGATTCTATGGCATCTATATAGGTATGATGCAAACCAAAAGAAAGTTCTGGAAATCTTTCCAAGACATGCCTTTTTCCAAATTTATTAGAAGTTATACATATACCTCTTCCCATTCTCAGTGGCAGACTGAGTTTCATATCCTTGAAGGTATATGTCTTGGAAACTCAACAAATTCTTCTTAGAATTCGGAGAATATAAGGCATTATCTATGGAAAACTTTGTTCCATTAGGCAATTTAAAATTTGCTTTGCCACTTCCTTCGATCAAGTCCGTAGGATCCGCTATTGTATTGATAATAGTTTTTGTCGGTTTTCGATGAATTAGTAGATCGATAACCTGTTAGGATTAATCAATAGAGTTCTTCACCTTAGGTTGTTCTTAATGCTAGTTCTAGAGTAGCTAACTAGAACTTGATCTTAGGATAATAGGTTAGATACGAGAATGCGCCTGTTACCGGAACTATCCTAGGTGGACAGAAATTACTAGATTCAGACGAGAGTTTGTCTAGGAATCTATGTGAACATATCAAACCGGATTTTAATGCTAGCCTAATTTTAGGAGTTTACAGACGAGAGTTAGAACTTCCTGCTATTAGGTTTAGTTAGTCAATTCAGGCGAGAGTTGGTTGGCTATAGCTTAGTGATTTAAGTTCTAGAACGGTTCGATAATAATCCTAATTTATTGCTAAGATCTCTTATTTGTTTATTTTCTGAGAAATTCCCTAAACCTAACGCTTTAATCTATATAAACTTTCATCAATTTAATTGCTCTTTTTATTTTTATTTTATCATATTTTATTTAGCTGAATTTCGAAACTGATAGCTTATTGTGTGAACAAAAGACCTTTGTGGAATCCGACCCTTAAGTACTAAAGTGATCTCTTATTAAAGAGAAAGAGAGTGGTCTTAAGGTTAATGTTGATCCGTATCATCTACATCCATGTCCTCTCCGCCCTCTGCTGAAGGTTTAGATTCAATCGGTGGTTGCCCTGAGCTCTTCTCCTCCTTTGACAGTGATGTTCGTCTCCATCAGATTGTTTCTCCCTCCGGAACCTCCTCCATTACCGCATCTGCCACAGCCACCAGATCCATCTAAATCCTCGATGACAAAGATTTGGGAATCATTGCTTGTTAGCCCTTTATTGAGTCTCACCTGCACCTTTTGGCCTCCTTCTCATGATCTGCTCCCTCCTTCCTCCACCTCGTCCCTTCTAGAGATTGTCGATCTGTGTTTTCCGGTGGCCCCTCCATTGACCTTATCTTGTTGGGCCTGGCCCATTATTTATTCTTCTTGGTGCAGTCATAAGATTATCATCTTCGTGGGCCTGTTTAGCCTTTGACCCAATGAAAGAATGATTTTGGAGTGCCCTAGTTGGCTAGCGAGAACCATACTACTGTTTGTGTCTGTCGTCCTCCGCCTCTCCACCAAGCCGCCTTCGTCCCTCGCGTCATAGGATACTTCTTCGGCGACTTCAGCGGATACTTCTCCGGCCTCTTCACTGGATACTTCTCCAACTTCTTCTGGTTCAGATTTTGCCTTTTTCCGACAAAGTTTGTTTATCGGATACTTCACCGACGTCTTCATATCTGCGTTTGCGGCAGATCCAGGTTGTGTCAAGCCTAGAACCGCATTTGTTGGTTCGAATTTCGTCTTAAAGTCACATTGTTTGATGACTATATCTTTACCAGTTGATGATTATGTGTTGAATGTATTTTCTCTCATAAGCATGCTCGTGATAGTTTGGTTTGACATTTCTCCTGGTACCCTATCAATCAGATACTTCACCGATGTCTCCATATCTTCGTTTGCGGCGTATCCAGGTTGTGTCAAGCCTAGAACCGCATTTGTAGGTTCGAATTCGTCTTACCGTCACATTGTTTGGTGACTATATCTTTACCAGTTGATGATTATGTGTTGAATGTGTTTTCTCTCATGGGCATGCTCGTGATAGTTTGGTTTGACATTTCTCCTGGTACCCTATCAATCTCCATCGAGCTTGTGTCTCTATGTTTAATTTATGTCTGCGTTTGTACTTTATCTTCCAAGTTTGCTATTCGGGTCTGTCCGAATATGCCTAATCCTCTTGTATCCTTCTAGTTTGATATAAGATTTTGGTGCACAAAACAAAAAAAGAAACAACATTATTTTAAAACAACTGAAATACATAATACTTATATAATAACATTATCGGAGACTAGTAGTCACTACAAGCATTTTAATTATCCGATGAGCGGTCAAATTAATCTTTTCCGCTATTAGAAGTGCCACAAACAAATTCAAGAATTTGGTGTACTCGCACGACATATATAGTACTCGCTGGGTAATTTGGTTTTCATGAAATGCGGCATATGTTTTCTCAAACATTTGAGAATCGGTGATAATATCACCATAATATTTTAGTTTAACCACAATTTCCATCATAGCGGAATTATAATCCATCACTTTGGGTATTTTTTCTCTTTTATGCTTTTCATTGAGCCAAGAGATAGTAAATGTATTTTGACGTAAGCAATCCAAAATATATAATCAGCCACAGTAATATTTAGAGTTTTCCTTTTCTTGACCCGTCGAAGTATTTTTCTCTTTTACTTTTTTTCTTTTTTTCTCATTTTTTTTCTTTTCACTAGGCGACATACTGTCCGGTATAATACAGTTTTTTTTTCGGCGATGATAGAGTAATTGTGCCAATAACATGTTATAAATAATTACTTTATTTTATAGTGAATATAAATAATAAATAAGAGAGAAATTTTATACTCACTGAATGATCGGATACTGAAAAATAAAGAGACGAGAGAGATATGTTTATTACTTCTCTTGTAATTGAAGTAATTTGGGCTCCACACAAATTATATTTTACTCGTAAAATTTTTTACGTGTAAGCTTCTATTGTTGACGCTTGATATTGTTGACGTTTGTTTTTATGACTTTTGTAACAATATGAAATTTTTAAAAATTTAATCGAATAACACCAAAACTTTTAAAAAATGTAAAGCATGATTTACAAATTACAATTATCATAATAAAGAACATGAGATTTTAATGCATAATTTATAATAAATAACTGAATAATAACCGATTGTGCATAAATTTAAGTTTTATTACATGATTGAATAATACCCCTAAACACCATTATCATTCTACCTATAAAATTAAAAAACCTACACAATTTGAGCTATTAAAATCCTTAAAAAAAAAAATTGAAGATTGTTACAAAAGAGGAAGACTATAAGAAAACGTATGCTAAGAAAAAAAAAACTTTTGAATACGACTACATTAGATTGTTTTTCTTCCGTGAAACAAAAGTCAAGCGAATTGTGGGAAAAAAAAAAAAAGAAGTAATAGTTAATGATGAATAAATTACCACTACCCGGTCGTCACTGACTCGCAAGTCTTCTTGGCCAATATTATCTTCCAAAACACAATGACCAATATTCATTCACTCAACAGAATGTTCAACGAAGAACCCGTAAGCACTTTTTTATACCTGATTTCGTAATTTCACAAAGTAAAATAGTAATTCGAACCCACTTTTCTATACCTTCATTATCAAGGAGACGACTCCAAGTCAATCACTGAGTGCACATGAGAGATTATTAAATAGCCAGAACTTGGATAGCTTTCTCTAACACCAAGAGAGAAAGAGAAGAGAGAGAGAGTGAGAGTAAGTGAGGATGGGTTTTGCAGAGAATAATCCTAATGATCTTCTTTTTCTTTTGTTCATATCAATAATTTTGAGCTGTTCTATTTCAGCTTCTGCAACTATCGCGGAAGCAAATGCTCTTCTGAAATGGAAATCCACTTTCACGAACCAGAAACGCTCATCAAAGCTGTCTTCATGGGTCAATGATGCAAACACCAATACTAGCTTCTCATGCACAAGTTGGTATGGTGTTTCCTGCAACTCACGAGGGAGTATCAAAAAGTTAAACCTCACTGGCAACGCTATAGAAGGTACTTTCCAAGATTTCCCCTTCTCTTCTCTCCCAAACCTTGCTTACATTGATTTTAGCATGAACCGTTTCTCTGGAACCATCCCTCCTCAATTCGGAAACCTCTTTAAACTCATCTACTTTGACCTCTCCACAAACCACTTAACTAGAGAAATCCCACCTGAGCTTGGCAATTTGCAAAACCTCAAAGGCCTCTCTCTTTCTAATAACAAACTTGCCGGTTCAATTCCTTCTTCCATAGGGAAACTCAAGAACTTGACGGTTCTTTATCTTTATAAGAACTATCTAACTGGTGTCATTCCCCCGGATCTAGGCAACATGGAATACATGATTGATTTAGAGTTAAGTCATAACAAACTTACCGGTTCAATTCCTTCTTCCTTAGGAAATCTCAAGAACTTGACGGTTCTTTATCTTCATCACAATTATCTTACTGGTGTCATTCCCCCGGAACTAGGCAACATGGAATCCATGATCAGTTTAGCTTTAAGTGAGAACAAACTTACCGGTTCAATTCCTTCTTCCTTAGGAAATCTCAAGAACTTGACTGTTCTTTATCTTCATCAGAATTATATAACTGGTGTCATTCCCCCAGAACTAGGCAACATGGAATCCATGATTGATTTAGAGTTAAGTCAGAACAATCTTACAGGTTCAATTCCTTCTTCCTTTGGTAACTTTACCAAGCTGAAAAGTTTGTATCTCAGTTATAACCACCTCTCTGGTGCGATCCCGCCGGGAGTAGCAAACTCTTCAGAGCTAACTGAATTGCAACTCGCCATAAACAACTTCAGCGGTTTCTTGCCTAAGAACATTTGCAAAGGTGGCAAGCTTCAGTTTATCGCTTTATATGATAATCACCTCAAAGGTCCTATCCCGAAAAGCTTGAGAGATTGCAAGAGCCTGATCAGAGCAAAATTTGTAGGGAACAAATTCGTTGGAAATATTTCTGAAGCATTTGGGGTTTACCCAGATCTTAATTTCATTGATCTCAGCCACAATAAATTCAACGGTGAAATTTCAAGCAACTGGCAGAAGAGCCCAAAGCTAGGTGCCTTGATCATGTCAAACAACAACATCACGGGTGCTATCCCACCTGAGATTTGGAACATGAAACAACTGGGCGAGCTAGATCTATCTGCCAACAACCTATCTGGTGAACTTCCAGAAGCAATTGGAAATCTCACGAATTTGTCGAGGCTCAGACTTAATGGGAATCAGTTATCTGGAAGAGTTCCTGCAGGAATAAGTTTTTTAACCAATCTTGAGTCTCTTGACTTATCCTCAAACAGATTCAGCTCCCAGATCCCACAAACCTTCGATTCCTTTTTAAAGCTTCATGAAATGAACCTGAGCAGAAACAATTTCGATGGACGCATTCCCGGACTAACAAAGCTGACTCAGTTAACGCATCTTGATCTCAGCCACAACCAGCTCGACGGAGAAATCCCATCACAGCTCAGCTCCTTGCAGAGCCTCGACAAGCTCAACCTCTCACACAACAATCTCTCAGGTTTCATTCCAACAACTTTCGAGAGCATGAAAGCGCTGACGTTCATCGATATATCAAATAATAAACTCGAGGGTCCGCTTCCAGACAATCCAGCGTTTCAAAACGCAACATCAGATGCATTGGAGGGAAACAGAGGCTTATGCAGTAATATTCCTAAACAAAGGTTGAAATCATGCCCTATCACTTCTGGTGGGTTCCAAAAGCCGAAGAAGAACGGCAACCTTCTTGTGTGGATACTAGTGCCAATCCTAGGAGCACTCGTCATTCTCTCTATATGTGCAGGCGCATTTACCTACTACATTCGGAAACGAAAACCACACAATGGAAGAAACACAGATTCTGAAACTGGAGAGAATATGTCCATATTCAGCGTTGATGGCAAATTCAAATACCAAGATATCATCGAATCAACAAACGAATTCGATCAAAGATACCTCATCGGAAGCGGAGGATACAGCAAAGTCTACAAAGCAAACCTCCCAGATGCGATCGTAGCCGTGAAAAGGCTACATGATACAATAGACGAAGAGATATCAAAGCCAGTGGTGAAGCAAGAGTTCCTAAACGAAGTAAGAGCGTTAACAGAGATCCGTCACCGCAACGTGGTGAAGCTCTTCGGCTTCTGCTCCCACCGCCGCCACACGTTTCTGATCTACGAGTACATGGAAAAAGGAAGTTTAAACAAACTCTTAGCCAACGAAGAAGAAGCTAAGCGACTCACTTGGACCAAGAGGATCAACATCGTGAAAGGTGTGGCTCACGCGTTATCGTATATGCACCATGACCGATCAACTCCGATCGTCCACCGTGATATTAGCAGCGGCAACATCCTTCTCGATAATGATTACACAGCTAAGATCTCTGATTTTGGCACAGCGAAGCTTCTCAAGACGGATTCATCAAACTGGTCCGCCGTTGCTGGAACCTACGGCTACGTCGCTCCAGGTAAATCTAAATCAATGAAATTAAAAAATCCCTAAATTAATTCGAAATTGAAATTGACTGTTTCTGAAATTTTCGCAACAGAGTTTGCTTACACGATGAAGGTGACGGAGAAATGCGATGTGTATAGCTTCGGGGTTTTGATACTCGAGGTTATAATGGGGAAGCATCCGGGAGATTTGGTTGCGAGTTTGTCTTCGTCTCCGGGAGAAACTCTGTCCCTGAGAAGCATTTCCGATGAACGTATATTAGAACCACGGGGGCAGAATAGAGAGAAGCTCATAAAGATGGTGGAAGTGGCTTTATCGTGTTTACAAGCAGATCCGCAATCTCGGCCAACGATGTTATCAATCTCTACAGCTTTTTCTTAGAACTCATCTTCATCAATTTCTTCGACGAGGTAAAGAAAATAACAAACTTTTTTATATATTATAAATGTGTTTATCAATGCAACCGTAGTTAAAAATTAAAATCGTTTTTTTGGAAAGAAGGGAAGAAGAAAGAGAAGTCGTAAGGTGAAAGAAGAATAAAGAAGAAAAGAACTTTGCTCTACTTTCTCTGCTCTACTTTCTCTGCTCATTGCAATGTCACTTCACGCCGTTCGAGTACTATCCTGTGTTCTCTCTCTAAACCTTCACTTAATTTGGCTAAACCTGTGTCTGGATTTCTTTCTCCTTCCACTGCGTCGACGTCTCGAACCGCATTCACCGTCGCTCCTAAATCTCAAGAACTTGACTGTTCTTTATCTTCATCAGAATTATATAACTGGTGTCATTCCCCCAGAACTAGGCAACATGGAATCCATGATTGATTTAGAGTTAAGTCAGAACAATCTTACTGGTTCAATTCCTTCTTCTTTTGGTAACTTTACCAAGCTGGAAAGTTTGTACCTCCGTGATAACCACCTCTCTGGTACGATCCCGCGAGGAGTGGCAAACTCTTCAGAGCTAACTGAATTGCTACTCGACATAAACAATTTCACCGGTTTCTTGCCTGAAAACATTTGCAAAGGTGGCAAGCTTCAGAATTTTTCATTAGATTATAATCACCTCGAAGGTCATATCCCGAAAAGCTTGAGAGATTGCAAGAGCCTGATCAGAGCAAAATTTGTAGGGAACAAATTCATTGGAAATATTTCTGAAGCATTTGGGGTTTACCCAGATCTTGATTTCATTGATCTCAGCCATAATAAATTCAACGGTGAAATTTCAAGCAACTGGCAGAAGAGTCCAAAGCTAGGTGCCTTGATCATGTCAAACAACAACATCACAGGTGCTATTCCACCAGAGATTTGGAACATGAAACAACTGGGCGAGCTAGATCTGTCTACCAACAACCTCACTGGTGAGCTTCCAGAAGCAATTGGAAATCTCACGGGTTTGTCGAAGCTACTACTGAATGGGAATAAGTTATCTGGAAGAGTTCCTACGGGTTTAAGTTTCTTAACCAATCTTGAGTCTCTTGACTTATCCTCAAACAGATTCAGCTCCCAGATCCCACAAACCTTCGACTCCTTTTTAAAGCTTCATGAAATGAACCTGAGCAAAAACAATTTCGATGGACGCATTCCCGGACTAACAAAGCTGACTCAGTTAACGCATCTTGATCTCAGCCACAACCAGCTCGACGGAGAAATCCCATCACAGCTCAGCTCCTTGCAGAGCCTCGACAAGCTCAACCTCTCACACAACAATCTCTCAGGTTTCATTCCAACAACTTTCGAGAGCATGAAAGCGCTGACGTTCATCGATATATCAAATAATAAACTCGAGGGTCCGCTTCCAGACAATCCAGCGTTTCAAAACGCAACATCAGATGCATTGGAGGGAAACAGAGGCTTATGCAGTAATATTCCTAAACAAAGGTTGAAATCATGCCCTATCACTTCTGGTGGGTTCCAAAAGCCGAAGAAGAACGGCAACCTTCTTGTGTGGATACTAGTGCCAATCCTAGGAGCACTCGTCATTCTCTCTATATGTGCAGGCGCATTTACCTACTACATTCGGAAACGAAAACCACACAATGGAAGAAACACAGATTCTGAAACTGGAGAGAATATGTCCATATTCAGCGTTGATGGCAAATTCAAATACCAAGATATCATCGAATCAACAAACGAATTCGATCAAAGATACCTCATCGGAAGCGGAGGATACAGCAAAGTCTACAAAGCAAACCTCCCAGATGCGATCGTAGCCGTGAAAAGGCTACATGATACAATAGACGAAGAGATATCAAAGCCAGTGGTGAAGCAAGAGTTCCTAAACGAAGTAAGAGCGTTAACAGAGATCCGTCACCGCAACGTGGTGAAGCTCTTCGGCTTCTGCTCCCACCGCCGCCACACGTTTCTGATCTACGAGTACATGGAAAAAGGAAGTTTAAACAAACTCTTAGCCAACGAAGAAGAAGCTAAGCGACTCACTTGGACCAAGAGGATCAACATCGTGAAAGGTGTGGCTCACGCGTTATCGTATATGCACCATGACCGATCAACTCCGATCGTCCACCGTGATATTAGCAGCGGCAACATCCTTCTCGATAATGATTACACAGCTAAGATCTCTGATTTTGGCACAGCGAAGCTTCTCAAGACGGATTCATCAAACTGGTCCGCCGTTGCTGGAACCTACGGCTACGTCGCTCCAGGTAAATCTAAATCAATGAAATTAAAAAATCCCTAAATTAATTCGAAATTGAAATTGACTGTTTCTGAAATTTTCGCAACAGAGTTTGCTTACACGATGAAGGTGACGGAGAAATGCGATGTGTATAGCTTCGGGGTTTTGATACTCGAGGTTATAATGGGGAAGCATCCGGGAGATTTGGTTGCGAGTTTGTCTTCGTCTCCGGGAGAAACTCTGTCCCTGAGAAGCATTTCCGATGAACGTATATTAGAACCACGGGGGCAGAATAGAGAGAAGCTCATAAAGATGGTGGAAGTGGCTTTATCGTGTTTACAAGCAGATCCGCAATCTCGGCCAACGATGTTATCAATCTCTACAGCTTTTTCTTAGAACTCATCTTCATCAATTTCTTCGACGAGGTAAAGAAAATAACAAACTTTTTTATATATTATAAATGTGTTTATCAATGCAACCGTAGTTAAAAATTAAAATCGTTTTTTTGGAAAGAAGGGAAGAAGAAAGAGAAGTCGTAAGGTGAAAGAAGAAGAAAGAAGAAAAAGACTTTGGGCCATGTTGCATTAAGGCCCAATGTTAATGGGTTATTTTGTGTTGGTAAACTTTGATAATTATGAATTAGTTACGTTAAGATCAAATGTAGTATATATATGTTGTGTGGTTGTAATATCTAATACTACTATTTTTGCAACACTTTATTGACGGGTGGGTAAAAATGCTTCCGAATATATCAGATACCCGACCCGTTTTAAAAATTCCTTCACAAAAAAACACTTGGATCGGATTAAATAAAACCCATTTATTGCACCGGATATTCCATATTTAATAATTTAGATATTTAGAAGATTTGATTAAAATTTAAAATTTTGATTCTCCTATCATGTTTGTTTGATTTGTTTTTAACTGTTTTGAATCATAATATAATACATAAAGTAATAAAAAAAATCAAAAAAAAAATCTGCATATACTGTGATTCGAAATTTTAAAAACGGACATATATTATCCAATTGACGAAAATGTATGTTCAACGTTCTACATCGATTAAAATATTTAAACAATGATTCATAATCATATCATAAATAAGATCAACATTAATAAAATAAATGAGTTTTTTTGGCGGGACGGGTTTTTGAATCAACAATAATAAAAAGATTAAATATCACTAATCTGTCGCCCTCAATACAGATTTAAATCCTTAATTTTTTTTTAATACCATTAATATTAGACATATCAAATCAGTCTCATTTAGAAAATATTGTATAAAATTAAAAATTGTCCCGTGGTATAACGTTACTTAATAACAATTGTATACTATAAAATATAAATGTCTTTGAAAATGATACAATTTACAAATTTTATCTATAATAAATAATCGTTAAATTTTTAAAATTTACTAATATTAGAAAACAAATTACGGGACGGGTTAAGAAATTACAGGATGGGCTATATGGTGGACGAGTTTGAATCAATATTTATAAAATTTTAAAATATCATTAACATGTCGCTTTAATACAGATTCAATCCTTAGTTTATTAAAATATAAATGTCTTAGAGAATGATACAATTTATAAACTTTATATATAATAGAAAATCATTAGATTTTAAAATCACTTCTTTTAGAAAACAAATAACGAGACGGGTAAAGAAATTATGGGACGGGTTATATATACTTTGGAACGGATTTATATGGCGAACGGGTTTGAATCAATATTTATAAAATTTTAAAATATCATTAACATGCCGCTTTAATGCGAGTTAAATCCTCAGTTTATTATTGTTCCGTGAACTCGTGATATACTATTACTTGATAATAATTATAAACTATAAAACATAAATATTTTATAAGGAGATACAATTTATAAAATTTTATATATATTAACTTTAAAAAATAAATCATCCCGCGGTACACCGCGGGTTAAAATCTAGTTATCATTAAGGAAGTAAGAGGATAAACTAGGCCTGGGCAAAATACCCGGAACCGAATACCCAAACCGAAAAACCCGAACAATACCCGAACCGAACCCGAACCCGATTTTTAAAAATATCCGAATGGGTCCTAACCTCCTACCCGAAAAAAACCCGAACCGAACCCGAACCGAATCCAATACCCGAATGTACCCGAATATACCCGAATACAAATATACACCTAAAAATATTAGTTATTTTTATATTTATAATACCCGAAATACCTAAAATTACAATCATAAATCCGAATATATTAGGTATTTTAGATATTTTTGGTTATATTTGGGTAAAGAGTAACCAATGTATTTTCGAGAAATCGGGTATTTCGGTTAGATTTGGGTATATATGAGTTAAAAACCCGAACCCGACCCGAACCCGAAAATATTCCGGGTATTTTTGGTTATTTTCGGGTATTTTGCTTTTTTATTAAAATACCCGAACCGACCCGAACCCGAACCGAACCCGAACCGAATTTTTAGAATACCCGAATGGGTCTTGACCCCCTATCCGAATAGACCCGATACCCAAAAAAAAAGAACCGAACCCGAACGGGTACCCGAATGCCCAGGCCTAGGATAAACGTTAAGTGGCTAAACCTAACAAAGTCTAACAACCATGACCATCAAACCATTCATTGGTAAGTGTTCTCATACTAGTAACGTAGACAAGTTACCTAGCTTTTTGAAAACACAAGTAAAATGTGTGTTTAGCTATCAAATTGTTCAAACTTTTATATGATGTCCAAACACTTTTAAAATTGGTTCAAGAGACTATAAAATGAAATAAATTAAATGCTACATGATTCGTCTAGATAAAAACCACATGATTTTATCCGAATCTGAGTGACAATTTTAGCCCAAACAGATTCATTTTGTGACCAAACAAACATTTGATTTACGCTACTATAACTTTAGTTATGACTAATGTGGATTTTTACTAAATGACAAAAATAACTCACTTGATTTACCTATATCTTTTTTTCACAAGAAAGAATCTCTGAACTTTTCAAAATTTGTTATTTATTTAGTAAAAGGTATTGTTTGAAATTAATATTCTAATATTTATAATATTGTCTTTGAACTTTTTCTTTTGGGCAAACTTTCTCTGAAATTTTCAAAATTTTTTATTTATTTAGTAAAAGATATAGTAATACTGTATATAATTAAATTAATATTCTTTAAAAAAATAAATATTCTAATATTTATAATACTGTCTATATGTATATGGCCAGAAGTAGTAGGAGATTTTCTTATGCATAGTAGAACATTTATTTATAAAGATATAAATAACTTTTTCCTTCTTTTTGTAATGAGTTCTAATGGACATCACGTTGGCAAGTGATAAATAGAATACAAATAAATAACTTTTTCACATTCTTATAACGCCTTAAAATAATACAAAATGGATTATAAAAATTAAATTCGAACGCGTATAATCTTGTTCTTGTTGATGATTTTGTGACAACCAATCAAACCGTTAATGCGGGATTACGATAGTTTGCTGTGAAATCATGATTTGCGCATTAAGTTAAGCAAATGCGGATACAAATAATTCATAAAGTGTAACAAACACGTGGCAGAGAAATTAATAATTCGTTTGGGATATTTTGGTATATACGGACAGGCCACGTCGTGTCCTAAACCTCTTAGCCTTTCCCTTTATAAGTCAATCTTGTGTCGGCTTCGACTCTCAACATACATACACACCACTAAGTAGAAGAAAAATGGCGACTCTTAAGGTTTCTGATTCTGTTCCTGCTCCTTCTGATGATGCTGAGCAATTGAGAACTGCTTTTGAAGGTATAGTTTCATGATTCTTGTTCTCTGTTTTTGTTATCTTCTAGTGTACATGATCAGTATCAACCTTTCGTAAAAATGATGAATCTGTTGGTTTTGGTTTGGTGGGTTATTGTATGATCATCTGTTTTGACTTTTTTTTTTATGTGGATCGAACTTGGTTTTGGTCCGATCTTATGGATGTTGTGTCGGTAGTGTTTTATGATCATTTGTATGATGATGATGATGATGATGATGTAGATCGAGCTTGTTCCTTCATGGATCGGATCAGTGACAATGATATCCTTTCTTTGTGGGATCTAGAACAATCTTTTGTGTTTATAGTGATTTGATCATCAGTAATGAAGTTTTGATTGTCTGATCATGTTGATAATGAAAATGATTACTAGAGATCTTGATTGGTTGTGTTTTGATTCTCACAGTCACAGATCTGTCTTCTTAGTGTAGATCTAAAATGTAGTTATGTGTAATCCAACACTAATAAGATCTTGAGATTTATACTTTGAATCGGTTTCATCGGTTTTGTTATTATGGATCTTCTGGGATCTGACGTATGTGACTTTGATGCTTATGTAAAGTGAATCTGATTCGTGTTTTTCGCAGGATGGGGTACGAACGAGGACTTGATCATATCAATCTTGGCTCACAGAAGTGCTGAACAGAGGAAGGTGATCAGGCAAGCATACCATGAAACCTACGGCGAAGACCTTCTCAAGACTCTTGACAAGGAACTCTCTAACGACTTCGAGGTTCGGTTTCGGACTTTTAAGTATGGGGAATTTTAAAATCTGTGTTAAGTCATTGTATCCTAATTGGTTTTTGGTCATGGACAGAGAGCTATCTTGTTGTGGACTCTTGAACCCGGTGAGCGTGATGCTCTATTGGCTAATGAAGCTACAAAAAGATGGACTTCAAGCAACCAAGTGCTTATGGAAGTAGCTTGCACAAGGACATCAACGCAGCTTCTTCACGCAAGGCAAGCTTACCATGCTCGCTACAAGAAGTCTCTTGAAGAGGACGTCGCTCACCACACTACCGGTGACTTCAGAAAGCTTTTGGTTTCTCTTGTTACCTCATACAGGTACGAAGGAGATGAAGTGAACATGACATTGGCTAAGCAAGAGGCTAAGCTGGTCCATGAGAAAATAAAGGACAAGCACTACAACGATGAGGATGTTATTAGGATCTTGTCCACAAGGAGCAAAGCACAGATCAATGCTACTTTTAACCGTTACCAAGATGATCATGGCGAGGAAATTCTCAAGAGTCTTGAGGAAGGCGATGATGATGACAAGTTTCTTGCACTGTTGAGGTCAACGATTCAGTGCTTGACAAGACCAGAGCTTTACTTTGTTGATGTTCTTCGTTCAGCAATCAACAAAACTGGAACCGATGAAGGAGCTCTCACTAGAATTGTGACCACAAGAGCTGAGATTGACTTGAAGGTCATTGGAGAGGAGTACCAGCGCAGGAACAGCATTCCTTTGGAGAAAGCCATTACTAAAGACACCCGTGGAGATTACGAGAAGATGCTTGTCGCACTTCTCGGTGAAGATGATGCTTAATCAATCAATCCTCCGCAGAAAAACATAAGCTTATATAGCTTCTGTTTTCTCTCATCTCTCTCTCTTTCTCTTTGATGAGTTTCTGATCATTTGATTTTCGTTCTTCAAAAACATTGTTTGTTGTTGTTGTTGTTGTTGTTGTATGTTTTGAGTTCCCAAATAATGCGAAAGAGAGAGAACCAGTGTGGTCTCTTAAGTTATATATATATAAAGAGCATTGGCCTAAAACACAGACTAACAAGTAGTTCTGGTTTGACAAAAGTTGTTGTCACTACAAAAAGGGAGACCGACAACAAAAACATTAAGGGCAGTGTTTTCTCTAAAGCCCTATCCGATCTTTGAAACACAAAATAACAACAACAACAACAACAATTTTTAGTCACTTCTTCAAGATGGTCTTGGAGAAAATCTTCTTGCAGTAAGGGCTCGACCGTAGTTTCCCGAACCTGTAAACTTTCTCAACCAATTTAGCACGAACAGGTCCCTGTGTTAACCCCAAAAGCCATGTCAAGTTCTGTTTCTGAAAGTTTATAGAATATGTATTGATTTGGACTTACTTTGGTTACAGAGAGAGCAGTTTGGATCACATAGTTCGCATAAGGATCCTGCAGAAGATATTCAAAGTTTGGAACACAGATGAGTTCGCGGACGATCTCAGCTCGACTCTCTGGATACTTTCTTAGACACTTCTCAATCACATGGCTACTAAACTTCTGAGTTGCTAGCTCGGCGTAGTGCATTCTAAACCGAACCAGCAACTTCACCGCAGAAACTTGTTGCTCTATTAAGTACTGCACCACATAGTTCCTGCCAAATTTCATTAACCACAAGAATAATTTTTCAAACTATACCAAATCATCATAAGAGAAAAAAATCTTAGAGTCTAAGTGGAGATTAAATTTACCCAAAAGGATCCTGAGAAAGGTGAAGTGCGTTTCTTGATATCTCAGCGACGAGTCTCTCACGTTGCAGTCCAACAGAGTTTGAAAGGCAGCATTGAAGAACACAGCATCCGTGGCGATGAATAGCAATCTCAGCACAGTACTTTGTAGCAGCTTCTAACACAAACTGACACCAAAATTCACAACATTAATGAGATCTTAAGTAAGAAACAAAATCTGGAGATTGATATGTGACAATAATCTCAACACATTACTTTGTAGCTGCTTCCATTTCAAACTAACAACAAATTTCACAACATTCATTAAAGCTTAAGTATGAACCAAAAGATGAGACATCTATTAAACCTTGTTGTCATTAGGGCCAAGGGTTTGCAAGCAACTCTGTATCACATGGTTGCCATTCAGATCTTTGACAAGAGCAAGAAACCCTGGTTTTAGACCGAACTTCACCAATGCAATCTGCTGCTTTGTTTTCACAGTTTCAATCATCTTCTGCACAACCCTTGTCCTGTTTAAATTCAAAAATACATTAGTCACAAATCAGAATTCAAAAACACATTAGTCACAAATCATCATCCACAAAGCAAAACCAGCAAATTTAAAGGGTCTCAGCTTTTTGAAATCAGAAACAAGCGGATTAAAAGGGTTTTGCTCAAAGGTCTCAGCTTTATTTCTTGTAGCTACCTAAAGTGTGCAGTTTTGGTTTGTCCAAAAACAGCAAAAAGTAAAAAAGAAAATTCATTCTTTTCTACCAAATGTTGCATTCTTTTAGTGATAGTGATGGCTAAACCTTATACCAAACTATGCAGAGATTTCAAATATTTCCATAAACAGCAAAGATTTCAATTTCTTCAAAAAAACAAGAAAGATTTCATCTTAATCCTCAAAAGATGAAATGTCTCCATCTCTATTGAGCTCGTGGACTTGTTGACTAAATTAATGAATCAAATTTACTAAAAGTTGATAAAAAGAGAGAAGGCTTACCCATAAGTGTTGAGACAGATTTGGATAAGCTCCCTTGGTTTTGAGGTTAACACACTCACAATCAACGTTCTCTGTTCCTCATCACTCACCTCTAACAGCTTCTGGACGATGTAATTCCCAAAAGGATCCATGGAGAGTTCAACGACATGATCAATGATCTCATGAAATATAACCTTAGCATCAAGAACCGTTCCTTCTTCGACCAGTTTCTGCAAAACTCTGCAACCAATCTGATCTTTGGCCATTAGGTTCACAGATCCGTAAATCTCAACCATAGAGACGAGATTCATAGGCAAAGGCAAACCAATACTGCTCTTTGGACTGATTAGAGTATCCTCTGGATAAGAAGCACCAAGTTTTCCAGAACCTTCCATGGCGGCTAGATTCAGAGGCAAACCTGTACTGAACTTTGGCTCATCTTCTTTGAAATACCTTCTCATCTCGTGAAACGGACTCATCAGAGAACTATCCTCTGGATAAGAAGCTCTAGAACTTCCATGGCGGCTAGGGTTTGAGAAACCCTGTTTCCTTCAAACATCAACGAACCCTTGAAAGCATCGTTACCTCTGAGAAAAGGAGAAGGCTTTACGGCTTCGTTAATGTGGTCCAAGAGATAATCTCTGTGATTTTTAAGAGCCATCATCTCTTCAAATCTGTATGGGTTAAAGGAATCTTGATGTCCAAGCAATCTCATCTCTCCTGGAGAAGAAGAAACTCCATGAAAGTTGTTGTTTTGCAGACAAACAGAGGAAAAGTTACGAAACCCATCATGAATCTGAGAAGCTCCACTCAGATTCTGGTCAAACCCAGAAGACCCATGAAGAGTTCTAGACCCAAACTCACCCGGGTCGACCCGGAACGGTTCTTCCGGTTTGGTCCAGATACTCATGTCACAAGAGATACCCATTTTGTGAAGCTTTTTACACAAATCCAGAGCTTCAACACTCTTGGTGTTGTAACACTGGTTTTTAAGAAATGGGTTTGTCTCGAGACTCCTTAAGAACCCATCAGAACCAAGAGGACGATGATCTGAAGCTCGTCCGATGTTGAAATCTCCATGAAAACCTCCAAAACCCATGAATCTCTCTCCAAACATTAGATCAAAAACAGAGGATAGTGTAGAAACCGATTTCACAAAGGAAGAAGAAGAAGAGAGAGAAGAGAGAGTAAAGCCAAGGAAACAATACGGAGAGGTTTTGGTGATATAACAAGAAATGGTTTTGAGAGAGAGAGAATGTTGTTGTTGGTGTGGGTGTGTACGTACGGAGGCTGTGTTTGTCTCTTTTGTCGTTTTTTCGCCATTAATATCGTAACAGAGCCTCAAACACTGCTTTTTGCAGCCTGCCGAGGAAATATTTGGATTTACAGTTTTGCCCCTTTTGATTTTGATCCTTCTTTTTTTTTCTATTCTTTGAAATTTCTCTTATTTGTTTTGTGATGAGTTTAGTTAGAGAGGTATTAATTAGAGGATTATCATGAACTCTTCAAAGAAACCAAAATTGGGTTTTTTCCCACAAACTAATTTGGCGACGGCAAGATATGTACATCTAATTGTATCGTTATCTCTTAAAACTAATATAATTTCTAATGTGAGTTTTTGTGGCTTCAAATAAAACATTCCTTAAGTTGCATAGAGAGTTTGAGAGACTGTAAGCCAACGAGAAGGTTTAAACTCATAAACTTTAATTAAAAATGAATTGAATACATGAAAAAAAAAAAATGTGGGCATCTTGTAGACGTCCATTTTGGACATGATCATTTTTGGGTACGTTATATATTTTTGTGTTGTCTATGTGAACTAAAGAATTCATAGCAAATCCGCACGAATGGTCTATATGGGCACCGTCAAAACTCAAAACTCAAAAACCAATTGACACTACTTCTCTTTTATTTGTATTTTTTGGGTATGGTATTTGTAGAAAAAGATTGGTTTGTTAAGAAACAAGAAAGTAATAATGGGTCTGATTGGTTGATGTATATAGTAGAAAACAAAATCTTCTAACATATCTTAAAAACTAACAGTCAAAAGAAAATGAAATAAAAGTAATTTCTTTTTATTCCTCAAAAAGTAGAAGAATTATTCAACTCAAAATTAGTAGTAAAAATAAATTTCTACTAGTTTACTCTTAGTAACTTTTTTTTTTAATTCTTTCTGTTTCCTCTAAACCTAAACCACTCAGACCCAATGAGTCTTCGGAAGAGAAATAAAATCAAAATAATGTTTAAATCATATTGGGAGTTGAAAAGGTGATTTAATTTATAGTTTTCTCCATAATGGTGACTTCAAAAGACTCTTGATATTTATTTTTTTAGCCATAAATAAAGACAACTCAACTGGACTTTTTGAACTTATTATTAGGCCCAAAATTGGCTAGACTTAATAGACATCATTTCCAATGGATTTCTAAATGTTTTATTGTTTAAAAGAAATTCTTTACGGACTTAAGTATATTATTACATACGCCATTTGTTTTATTTAATTGATGTTTTAAAAAATATTGTTTTACTTTTGACCAAGATACTTTTCTTAATAGTTAACTTAATTTTAGTTAATGTTGTTTTTGCATAAAAATATATAATAAATATAGTTTATATAATTGCTTAATTTGTGTGCAAAGACTTTAAACATTACTTAAAATTGAAACAAAGAGAAAATAAAACTTGAATTAATTTTTATGAATTATACGAGAGTTCTTTAATAAAACAACTAAATTGAGACAAAAGCTACCAATAGTGACTCATTCATAACGAGTTATATAGGCATGTTTTGGTTTTTAATTTGATTTATTATTGATGCTTAAAACTTATTAAGAAAAAAAAGTTATTATTAAGACTCACTCCTATGTCACTCCTTACTCCTAGAGTCCTAGGAAGGTAATTGGATTCTAAATTCGGATTTCATTGTAAACTTAATAATGAGATTTAGTATAATTCTATTTTATATAGTCTTGTCTTTCATCATATCACATTTTTTTATTCTGTTTAAACACATCAATATTTTATATGTACCTGATTTATGTATTTTCTTTGTATTTTGTTAGATGGCTATTTTCTCATATATTATAAAAATATTTAATCTGTTTTTTTTTTTTCAACAGGTCACATTGTTATTTTTTCAGTTCTTTTGAATCATCATTATGAAAAAAAATATTTTTACTTAAGAATTTGATAATCTTATTTAATATAAATTGTATTTAAAAGAACATAAAACTAAAAGTAATAATGAGTCTTAGAAAAAAACATAAAATAAAGATATGCTTAAATGAGTTGAGGGTTGAAAATGTGATTTAACTCAATAAAAACTTCGAAAGAACTTTTGATATTCATTTTCGTTACTTTCTTTGCCATTATTAAATGGATTAAACTTAATAGACATCTTCCCGATAGATTTTTGAATGCTTTCATTGTTTAAAATCTCCTTAATTATTTTGTTACATGTATCATTAAACATTTAAACTTTTTTTTTTTGGTTAAAAATATCATCTGACTTGTTGGTATTTGCAACTCGTTAGGATCGTGATATAACAGAGCCAAGAAATGGTTTGAAAGAGAGAATGTTGTAGTGTGAGTGTACGTACGGAGATACCTTCACGTCCAATTCCAAAGGCTGTGTTTGTCTCTTTGTCGTTTTTACTGTCACATTTCGCCATTAATGTTGAAGCCTGCTGCCGAGAAATATTAGGAAAATACGAATGTGTCCCTTTTTATTTTTGGTCATGTGTTACTTTTCATTTTTTTTTTTTTTTTTTTTTGACATCTTTGGATCGACAAGGCCCGATCCATAGCCGATCCTTATTACGCGGGGTAACGCGACTTAGTGGAGTCGAACTCCGGTAGGGAAGGCGGAGTCAAGTGGACTTAACCACTTGACTAAAGGCACATCCCCTGTTACTTTTCATTTTTTTATTTGTTTTCTTTTATAAATTTTTGTGGCTTTGTTATTGTTTTTTTTTTGATGCAGCCTAAATGCAATTCTCTTATGTCATTCCCTCGCTGGCTCGCTCCTGGGAAAATCCATAAAGTATAAAACTGAAATCTTGATTTCCATCTTAAGATAATTCGAGGAATGTCAAGTTATAACATGTTTTGAATAATGAGATTTTTTTAAGTCTAGTTTATATCAATCACATTAATTATTTATTTCTTTTTAACCAATTAAACACATTTGTAATTTACTTTTCTCTGTTTTTTTCTTTGTCACTTCTTTCATCTATCATATCAATCATTTATGTTTAGAAATAAATAATATATTTTTTGTTTACAAGATAATAATGAGTCTTAAAAATGAAATAAAGTAAATATAATGTATTAATCAAATAGAGAGTTAGAAACCGTGATCCAACTTTTGGTTTTCTACATGATGATAATTTTAAAGCGACTATTAATCTTTATTTTTAGAAAAATTTACTCAGATGTTATAGAAAAGTATGTTTATTATTAGAATATCATATATTTTTAAAAAATTACTCATATGTTTTGAGCATTTGTGTAATTACAATTAACACCCTTCATTAGTTTTTTTTAATTAATAATTTTTAATTCGTTTTTAATTAAAAATAATAAATAAAAATTTGATTATCCATGTCATTAATCCACATCACCAATCTCACACTCCTCAAATTCACGTTATTTCTTCTCTTCTCTTTTTTTTTTTGTCTCCAAATCCAAGAAAAGCTTTTAGATCTAATAATCTGCAACTAACTTGGGTACAACATTGACAGAGATCTTCAAATTGCAGGATTGGGCTGGATCTTCCTAGACCTCACAGCCACAACGCTTGCCATAGGGTCCCAAATCAAAAGCTTCGTCAGATCTACTCGCAACCTCGCTCACGAAAAAAATCATCAAAAATCAAAACCCAAATCAAAGAGATCTATGGAATTCTACATGATTCGTTACAGGTTTGAGTTGAAATCAAGAATAGCTACTCTTTTACTTTGATTTTACATGTCTCTCGTTTAATCTTCCTCTCAGTCGATCTATTTGGAGACATTTCTACTTCTATCTATGTTTTGATTCATACGGTTTAATCTTCCTCCTATGTATCCCTCAAACATATTTTTACGAATCTTAATTTGATTGTTGTTATTTGACCAATAAATTTCATATTGTCTTCTCCAGAAAAATGTTGCTTTCCGATCTGTATTATAAATCAGCCGTAAAGTGATGTAACTCAGCCGTAACGTGATGTAACTCAGCCGTAACATATAATTTATATAACCTTTCGTCTTCTTTGAATGATAACTCAGCTGTGACATGTAATTTATCGAACCTTTCGTCTTCCCTGAAGCATATAACTCAGCCGTAACATATAATTTACACCCATCTTTCGTCTTCCCTGGAGAATATAACTCAGCCGTGACATGTAAATTTACCAAACTTTTCGTCTTCCCTTAAACATATAACACAACCGTAATGTAATTTTACAGAACCTTTCGTCTTCCCTAGAACATATAACTCAGCCGTGACATGTAAATTGACCGAACCTTTCGTCTTTCCTTAAGCATATAACTCAGCCGTAATGTAATTTTACCAAACCTTTCGTCTTCCCTAGAACATATAACTCAGCCGTGACATATAAATTGACCAAAATTTTTGCCTTCCCTTAAGTATATAACTCAGCCGTGACATGTAAATTTGCCGCGAAACAATAAGAGACGCAACATTTCGTCTAACTTTATCATCGAGCACCAACTTCACAAGTTTTTTGTGCGTTGTTTCCGCATCTATCTTCACAACTCTACATCCTCTTTCATCGGTGTTAAATACGTATTTGTGTTTCTATACCCAATTACCGGAACCGGATCAACCATATCGGGAGAAGGATGAAAGAAATTGAAGAAGAATGAGGAAGACGATGAGGAATTGGAAGTTCCGGTGATGTGAAAAACTCAGGTGAAGAAGACGAGTTGAAAAAATTTGGCCCTAATTTTTTGTCCTTTGATGATGATGACATGGAATGTTGCATCCACGTCATTTTTTAATTGATGAAGTGGCAAGTAAGCCACCAAACAAAAATGTAAATCAGCTTAATTAAACCAGCCATCAAATAAAACTTTAACTCAGTCGCAACATGAATACTATTACAGTAATTAAAAAACGAAAAAACGGCAGCCAAATTCAGCCATTTACTGTCGTAACTCAACCAAAAATATTTAACTCAGCCGTGTCGTTTAATAAATCGGCCGTCATTGCATGCTATTCTAGTAATTAATCTTTTGCTACTAAGTTAACCGTAATAAGGCCGAGTTTTTCGTTAATCCAGCTCATTACGGCTGATTTATGACACTCGAACATAAATCAGCCGTAACGTCATCCCATAACTAAGTCGTCTTTGATAACTCAGCCAGCCGGAGAAAGTTAAGTCAGCCGTGTCGAAGCATTCTATCAAGGAAATTTGATAAATCAACCATCGGGTGAAAACTCAGCCGTAATTTAGGCTGGGTTATGCTCGAAAGTCAGCCATTTTATCATAACTCAGACAGATTTCAGTAAGTCAGCCGTAACTTCTGGCTGGGTTATACTCGTAAGTCAGCCGTTTGCTCATAACTCAGCCGTTTTTCTTAATTCAGCTGCAACATACCTTAACTCAGCCGTCACTACCGCTATATCGCTTGACGGCTGAGTTCATTAATACACGTCAGCGATTTCTAACGTGGCGACGCGGCTTTGCTGACGTGACAATGGCATTCTTTGTAATTACGTTTTTTCCTGTAACGTTTAACAGGGGCACGCTGGGTATAAAAAAATACCCGAAATATGATAGTAATAAAATAAAGATCTGTATGTTTCTGATAATTTCATATAAAATGTATAACATCTGAGTAAATCTCTCTTATTTTTATCACTTTTCCTTTCTTTTCAATCTCTCTTTTTTCAAGTTTTCTTCTTAATTCCTTCAGTTCCCTCTTAAAGATTTATTTTCTTTGTTAATCGAGGATAAGTTTAATGTTTTCATATATGGATTTCTAGATCAAGATGCGTTTTTAATCGTTCTTAGTTTTTGGTGATTTATGTCTAAGCTTGAAAACTTTCTCTCTTCATTGGTGGGAGAACTGGGGATTGTATTTCGATTCTCGCCGGCTCGATTTTTTGCCTTTTTGGTTCATATATATGATAACCATATGGGTTCTTCACGTATGAAAAGAGAAGATTGGGGTAATGAATTTTATATATGATATTTTGTGTAATGAGAAGATTGGTGATGCCAACTAAATGACTCGATCAAGCAAACCAAATGGTTCTATCAAGGAAACCAGACCACAACACACCTGCTGAACCGTAGAGAACCGGTTATGAAGAAAAGAAGAATCATTCATTGTTTCAATAATAATTGATAAGACCTATTCTCTCCTTAGATATATATATAAGACCTCTATCTCCATAACTCCACTTTCTCATTTTCATTATTCAGTTTCTATATTTTTAGGATAGATCAGTGGTTTTCTTTTGTGTATTTAAAGACCTTAAGGTGATGATATGAATTAGACTAATAATTTGATAAAACATAGTTTATCTCTTTGGTTTATTGTTTATGTGTTACACATGACACATCTCTTTGGCATTGAAGAGGGTCCACCTATTAATTGGGGTAATGAATTTTATATACAATTTCTACTTTGATCATTCTACTCTCTTTTTTTCTGTAGTTGATGCATCAACATGAAATTGTAGCGTCTCACTTTGTGATGATAAATCAATTTTTATTCTCTATGGCTGATCAAATTGGTGTAGAATCTCATTTGAAGAACCCTTGGCTATGAATTGATGCTCCTAGTCCTTAGCGTGGTTGAGCTAGCAAGTAATATGATATCAAAGTTTAGCTAGATAGGTTATTAGTTTTGAGCAATTAATTGAGTTTTTATAAAGTTTTCTAAACCAATTTGTAAAACTTTTTAGAAGGTTTTATAAAGTTTGATAAGATTTATATACCAACATAAAACACAAATTATCAAGTTTTTGTAAGGTTTTTCAAACCAAATTATAACAGTTATTAAAAGAACTACTACCAATTAGCCCCCCATTCTAAAGATTAATTAAATATTTTAAAAACCAAGCTACACAAATTATTAAGTTTATCAAGGTTTATAAGGATTTATATAGATATATAGAAAACTCAAAGTAATAATGAGTCTTGGAAAGAGAAATAATGCTTAAATCAAACTGGAAGTTGAAAAGGTGATTTAACTTTTAGTTTTCTCCATAATGATGACTTCAAAAGACTCTTGATATTCATTTTTCTTACTTTTTTAGCCGTAAAGTAAAGACAACTTTTAGATTTTTAGAATCTTTTATTAGGCAGAAAATGAACTAAACTAGATATATTTCATTCTCTATGGATTTCTAAACGTTTTCCTTGTTCAAAAATTCTATTTACTCATCTTGTTAAATATATTATTACTTCATTTGTCTTACTTTAATTGATGTTTTAGAAATTTTCATGTTTTGGTTTCATTTTAAATATTATTTTTAATTTTCCTTGTAAAATACTCTTGATATTCATTTTTATTATTTTTTATCCATAAATTAAAGACAAATACCCAGGATTTTTGAACTTGTTATTAGGAACAAAATTTGGTAGACTATATAGATTTCATTCTCTATGGATTTCTAAAAATTATCATAGTTTAAACAATCCATTTACTCATCTCAGTAAATATATTATTACTACGTCCGTTTCACTTTAATGGATGTTTTAGAAATTTGTTTTTGGTTTCATTTAAATTGTTTAACCATTTATAATTTGCAATATATTTTTATTAGTTGAACTAATTTTAGCTAATGAAATTTTTGCGTAAAATATGTAAATTAAATGAAATTTATATGATTTTATAAATTATGTGCAAAACCGTAAACATCATTTATAATGAAACATAAATATTATAAAATTTTAAGTTTAAATGAGTTGTACAAAAATTCTTTAATAAAACAACTAAATCGAATCAAAAGCTACCAACAATGACTCATTCATAACAAGATATATGGACTCATGGGGTTATTGTCCAATTGGGCATTTGTCAGCCCAAAACTTTCATTTTGGGTATTTCTGTCCATACTCTCAATAGTAGGCATTTAAGGGATGGATGAAAAGACGACATTGCCCTCCTCTCTTCTTTTCTCGAAGAGAAAAATCGTTCGGCGGGATTGAAGTTTGAAATCGGCCACTGCTCCGCCGATTTGACGCGTCGGCCACTGTTGAGAAGTTATGTGGCTGATAATTGTCGATGTGGCAAGTTGGGTTAGTGGATTAGGGTTAGGTCACAAGGAGAGGCAGATATATATGATGATATTAGGTTCTGTGGACATTGGAGAAAGGTAAAAACAAAGTTATTGGCTTGAACGTGAAAGAATCTCAGTAAAAAGGAGCTATAGAAACATTCAACATCTAACCGTTTACGTGTGGAAAGTGTTTGGTAGTTATGGAGGAAGAGGTATGTTTTAGTCTTTGATTGTATCCTTATTGTCTCTATTTTCGTATACTGTCTTCAGTTGATAGGTTTATGTTGTCTCCTGTTCATCTTGAAG